>NW_003852419.1:21127826-21142467 GCF_000181295.1 Otolemur garnettii
AAATTTGGATCCTGTTTCCTTTGCCCTTCATTACTTTGAATACCAATATAGATTTGTTGGACAAAAGCCTTGGTTTGGGCATGAGTAACAAGATCTTTCCTTAACCTTTCATTAACCATAATTCTAAATCAGATGAATTAACATTCAATTTTAATTTTTGAAACCACACTGTAGTGGCTTTTATATGAATCATGTCCCTTTTACTGGGTCTTTCTAAACATCAGGAGCTGTCCCAAAGACTTCCTGTGGCAATGGAGTCCTTAGGGGTAATTATATTAGGATAATAGGGTTGAAACATTTTATAATTTAATGAGTTTGTGGATTTCTTATTCCCAGAATTTAAAAAGAACCTCTATGAATGTCAAATTTAGTAATTATCAAACTGAACAGAATTTGGCTCTATTTAACCAGCTGGTACACTCTATAGATAACAACATGATTTGATATTTATACAGACTATTTCTACCAGCCCCACCCTTAGATACCAGAAATTCATTAAATATAAAGCCTTACATAATTTTGTAAACACACACACACTTCTCTGGAACTTCCTAGCCTCTAAACTAGATGTTAAAGAAGAGATATCATTCTTCTGGTACAGGCCTTCAGCTTTCCCTAAAATGTAGTGGCTAATTATAGTTAATTCCACAAACTGGCTTGTGTTTGATGGAATTTGATGAATAGAATACTAATAATAAAATTCAAAGTTCTCTTAGTGTGAGGGTAATAAGCAACTGAATTCTGAAGAAAGAGATGAAAATAGAATCTAGTCCATAAGTGGCCTGAGCACAGCCGATTCCTTCTGGTGTTAGGTATACACATTTGGGTTGATTTGGATTAGAATCACAAAAGCAGAATTTTATCTTTAATTACAATATTTTTTCTAGTAGTGTTTTTGCCAAATGTCCAAAAGAAATACAGAGGTAGACAGTAACAGTTCATGTTGTAGGTGTTCATACACTGATGAATATCATTTAACCTTCACAAACAACCCTAGAAAGCATACAATTATTTTCCCTCTTTAAAAGATGAAGAAATTAGGGCCCAGAGAAAGCTGTAGTCTGAGATGATAAAGACAAGCAATATCATCTCCCAAACTCTGCTGCCTCTCTGCTGAGGAGTAGGGAGATTTATGGCACTTTTCATAGGAGGATCGCTTCACTTGAATGTAATGATAAGTTCTCACAGCAATCCTTTGATGTAGGTTATAAACCAAGACCTGGAGGCCCATTAAATGGGAAAATGACTTATGTAAGGCACTCTCTTCAAAACTGGCAGATCCGGACAGAAAGGGAAGAGGCGCTTACCTTCACTCCTGGGACATCACTAATGCTAGCACTTACTCTTCTCAACTCCACATCATGAAAGACAAACAGCATTCTTCCTAGTCAGAGTGAACTCATTCACTACTTATTCTGCATTTCTCCCTAGAGGGCAACCTTCCTGGCAAAGAAAAATGAAACCAGGATAATAACCGTTGCAGAGATTATAAAATTGCTTCCTATCTGAATTCATACTCAAACCCTTCTTTAGTGCTTTCATAAACCTTCCCAGACTGATAGAATTATCCTTTTTTATGACTCATGAATATATTTTACTCTTCCATTTTTATCCTCTTTACTGTTAGGAGGAAGATCAGATGATGAAGAAGATTCACCCTGTAGTGATATTTGAGACTTTATTTTACCTGAGCACATGGACTGTGGACCTAAAAAAAGAAATATGTTCAGCTTAGTATTACGTATAAAAATGCTTTTAAAAGTTTAACAAAAACACAATGTAATGATTACATTTATTCATTTAACAAGCATTTATTGAGTTTTTGCTAGGTGTCACACACTGCAGAAGGTGCTGAGGATACAAAAATAAATTAAAAAAATAATCCCTGCCTTCAAGATGCTTATACTCTTATGAATAAAATTGTGTGACCATTAGTCTGGGCTTGCCTGGGACAGTTTTAATTTACATCTGCTTTCCCGATGTAATTATAAATAACACTCCCTTTCACGCTCAAGTGTTCCTGTTTATATGGTAAATTATATGTACCCTAGTAATAATATTTCCCACTGGATGATGTTTTTAAAATACTTGTAATTCTTGGATATAAATAAAAAGTACAAACAGCAAAGATCCAAAAATGTACTGACACTGTCTTCACTTTGGAATCCCTATTTCTGTCACTGAGTGTCAGTTTAAGTAAGTTCATTGGGAAGGCATGACATTTTGTTTTACATTTTTAAAAAATGCAGCTACTATTCAGTCTTTCTGGGCAGATAAAATGAATTGGCTAGAAAAGTTAAGAAAATGAGAGCATATCATAATAAAAGAAGTTCATAGTATGTGTTATACCCTCATCTCCAATTTTGGCAGGAGTCAAAGGTGAATAGGACACAGAGGTTCTTGGGGGCGAGGGAAGAGTTAGAGAGAGCAGCAAAGCAATGGCTGGAGGCACTTGGTGTTGAAAGCCTCTGATTTTAGAATTCAAGGTGGTATCTGCCTTTCCCTCTCTTGGACCCTTTGGTTTCTTCTCCATTTCTAAAGGTACTACATCCATTGATTTTTAAATCTACCTGTGATGCGCTTAAGTGAAAGGTCAGTGTCTGCAGACCTTCATTACACATCATTTTGTGTACTGTTGTCTGAATATGTGTATGTATTTTGATTTTGAAGACAAGCTATTTTTAGTTTTCTTTTGGATATGTTTGGAGAAACTCCTAACTGTTGCTATGCTACTATGGAAACAGTATCCACGAATACTGACATGTTTACAATCACTTAAAACACTATAAACTTTCCAGGGCAAAGGCAAACAGCTTACTTCTATCAAAGTTGCTCTATGCTTTTTTTTCTTTTTAGTTTATTTATTACTCTCAAATCCATGTTGGAATCTGTTTCATCTGTGCTTGCATTAAAGGGCTGGTTTTTTGCTGATGTGTGTCTCCACACACATTCATAACTATAGTGGCACTGAGAGTAGATGAAATATTTCCCCCCAAATCAGAAATATTCTCTGGTATTGTTAGGAATTAAGAATTGAATACCTCCTAGGGTCCCCGATGGAAATGATACCTCTTGAGGATATGTTGAGTCTCTAGAATTTTCAAGTGTAGAAGACTTTGGTAGTAGTTTAAATATAACTATTGTAATTATTATTTGTGTATACCAAATGAATTTAGGACTATTCTAATTGCTGGGAAACATGAAAACCCAAGAATGATTTTCAACAAAGGAAAAAGTAGGTGGCTGAGAATCTTTACACTTTTTGGAAGAAGAATCTTAACAAAGCCACAGGAATCAAAGTGAATAAGAACCATGTTTGTTTGAAGACATTAGAAAAGTGGTTTTGCCAGGGCTGTTTTCTAGGAATCAAAAAATACTTGAAAGTGGAATCTGTAATTGTGAATCATACCGCAGTGGACCCTGACTACATATAAGGGCACAAATACTCTAGTAGACTATATTTTTTAATTGAGTTTTAAACCCAGAGTACTTTCTCCTTTAGCAATGCTTTTCCAAATTTGATACCTATTTTGTCTAAGCATAAGCCATAAAAAGAAATTTAAGCAGTCGAGAAGGAGTCTACTCTCCTTCTTCTTCTACTGAAATCTCATTTTTGTCATTTTGAAATGGTCACTTTAAGTCACACATAGAAACAAAACAAAATACCAAATAGAAGTTCTAAGGGAGTGGAAATGATTCACGGAGAACTGGGTACAGCAGTGATAAGGACTCACTTGCTTCTGGAGATGAAGGATCCATAAAGCCAGTTCTCCCCTCTTCCTAATGGTGTTTATGTACTATCTCTGCTACAACTCATCAGCGGATATTACATTCTAAGCCCTTCACAGGGCTAGGTTTATGTGATCTTTTTTTTTCTTTCTTGTGGGAAAGATTCCTCCCTGTCTCTTGGAGCTTAGCAGCCGCTCTAAGAAATGTGACCCTAAGGTCACATTTAGATTAAAACCCAGTAAAACCTGATGGGCTTGCTGCAGCAGGAGTGAGGGAAACTCGCAGTGTGACAACTATAGCTTGCTGTTACCCCAGAGAGGGAGGGGTGGGTCACAGGATGTCCTAATGAGAAGTGAATCAGGCTCATGTCAAGAGACTAAGCTTTGCAGCACTAACTCCCCAGGATTGGGAACCTGGGCAGAGTGGGCGTCAAGTGGCTCTAACAACTGGGTCCCTTTGGAGCTACCCAAGATGGAAAGGGGGAAGTGGGTGGGAGCAGGAGCAAGCTTAACAGTGCTCCCCAGGCAGCCACTAATTGGCTTGCCCAGTTCAGATTTCTCTTAGGAAGCAGCTTTCCATTTCTGTTTTGTTGCCTCTGAGGGGATTTCCCAAATTAACCTTCTGTAAGCTTTCCTGAGAGACTGTTTTTGAGGGCTGGGAAGGGAATTTCCCCCTTTTGACCAAACTGTTGCTTGAAGAGATTTACTGCTGATCTTCATGTGGGGATTTTTTCACTGGCATTTTGCTACTTCCTGTTTCCCATGAGGCTCTGCTCTGTGGGAACTGAAGTCATTAAGAGAAGGGCACTGACGGCCTTTGGGAGAAAGAGAGGGGTGCTCTTAACACAGTGGTGCTTTTCTTCCCCTGCTCTAGTTCTTTGTGATAGTGGATTTGAAGATCTGGCCCAGAGATCTTACTGAGAACTTCAGACTGATTTGCACTAACCATTTCATAGGTAGTTGAGTAGCGGGGCATAATTACAGATTACATCAGGATTGGTTTATTAGATTTTCTCTCCTGTATTTGGGATGGATAAATACTTCTACATTGAAAGAAGCCACTGAAGAAATCATCACTCCTTTTACTGAATGATAAGGCATCATAGTTTACTGAGTGCTTCCTGTGTGGCATGCATGGTGCTGGGGGTTTGCATACATTTCTCACCTGATCCCAGCAACAACCTGGAAAAGTAGGTCTTATTAAGACCCATTTAATAGATGAGGAAATCCAGGCTTTAAGGGACTTTGAGAGGTCAGCTTATAGCCAGATTTTCCCTGCTGGCATTAAGCAGAGCTCCAATTCTGTGGGATCACAAAGCCTATACTCATATTTCAAATTTGAGATTTGTTTCATGGGTCTTATAGGTACTATTACCAGCAAAGTAGTGGGAAAGACCCCAGAAAAAATCAGACCCCCCACCCCTAACCAGGGTTGAAAATATTGTAGGGAGCAGTGTTGACAGACCTTAGCTTAGCTCTGTGCACTGCCAGGCCCTTTTATTCTGTCACCTGGAAAAAGCTGCTGACCTGGGATGTGACAGGAGTGAATATATAAAAGAAGCTTCAATCAAACCAATTCAATAGTTCTTTCTCTTAGAGAACCCTTCTGTCTAGATACTACTATTACTTTGTTACTTCCTATCCTAGCTTTGTACATTTTATCAAAGTTCTTTAAAAAGATTCCCCATGGGAGCAGGTCCTAGGATGTCTCTGGCCCTGCTCTGTGGCAATTTACATCCAAGGAAAATAATGTCCTAGCACCACCCTACCTCCTTGACTCTTGATTACTCTTAAATTAGATTACCGTCTGTGCATGCACGTGTGTGTATGTGGGTGTGTATGTGTATTCTTGCCATAGGAGGCTCTCAGGGGATAGATTGTTAACCACAGTTGACTTTTGCAAAGTTCAAGTATTTTTGGTTCCACCAGAGAAGTAATCAGCATGTGGGAGGGAGCTGTAGGCAGCACTGGAAGGGATGTGGCTGTTCCTAGATGCTCCCGAGAACAGGGAACTGAGCCAGCATGGCATCCCCTTGCCCACTTCACACTTCGTGGCAGCTCTTCTTCCCAGGAGGGGAAGGGATCTTGACTGTATCCTCTTTCCAAGATAGTCACCTCTGATAGCCACCAACTGTTGAGAGTTTACTACTTGTCAAACAAATTTCCTGCATTAACTCACATGTTTTTTACTTGTGAAGGTAGATAAAGTGAGTCCCATTATTTTTTTTCATTTTTTAACCAGTGAGAAAGTCAAGTCCCTACAGGGTTAATAATGGCCCCAAACCACCTAGCTAGTAAGTCCAGGGATAGGGGTTCAAATATTGGTCTGATTCCTCGTTGTGGTTTTATTGGGAGTGAGGTGGGTGGGTGGAGTAAACCTTATTTATTTTTTAATTACTAGAAAAATATATCAAAGCTTTGAAGCAGCAAATGTACAGCCTAGTTTTCATTTCAAGTAATCAGATGGCAGAAGGAGCATAGATCCTGATCAGCACAATGCCCATGACAAGCAAGGAACACGGTGTGGCTCAGAGGCCCCTGGCTTGACCAAAAGCAGTATTTGGTAAAGGGGGCTGCACCTGCACTGTGCTAAAGAGGCATAGCTTCCTCATCTTCACCGTTGCCAAGATATCTTCTCAGTGGGGCTCTGTAACTTCAGGGGGTGAAGTAAACAATGCCAAGTTTAGGCTTTCTTCCCATTCTGTTCAAGAAAAAAAGACCCCCCCCAAGTCTTCCCAAATCCAGTGCTTTACAACTAATTAAGCATTCAAGAACCCATCTTTCCGTGTTGATTCCCAGACCCTAGTGCACTTTATAATCAAAGTCTCCTTTTCCTTTCCTGCCCTTCCCACCATTTTTCTGCAAAGGGCATGGAGGTGGCACTGGAGATCATCAAGGCAGGCTGTGAGAGGGCAGTATCACATGGGGTTCAAGAGGAAAGATGTGCAAGCACATCAAGAAAAGCATATCTGTTGGTGTCAAGAAAGGCACATCTGCCAGGAGCCTTTCGAAGTTCTAATCCTGACCCTTCTTCTCTCCTAGCTCCACATATTTATTTGTTTACATATGTAGAGGCAAGGTCTTGCGATGTTGCTCAGGCTGGTCTGGAACTCCTGGCCTCAAGAAATTCTCCAGCCTCCACTTCCCAAAGTGCTAGGATTATGCAGGTGTGAGCTACCATGCCCAGCCCCAATTCCACATCTTAATTACTTTCAAGCCCTTAAATATTGTCTTTGTCCAGTTTGTTGTGCTGCTATAAGAGAATACCTAAGACTGGGCTCGACACCTGTAGCTCAAGGGGCTAGGGCGCCAGCCACATACAACAGAGCTGGCGGGTTCAAATCCAGTCTGGGCCCACCAAAGAACAATGACAACTACAACCAAAAAAATAGCCGGGTGTTGTGGCAAGTGCCTGTAGTTCCAGCTACTGGGGAGGCTGAGACAAGAGAATTGTTTAGGCCCAAGAGTTGGAGGTTACTGTGAGCTGTGATGCCACAGCACTCTACCCAGGGTGACACAGTGAGACTCTGTCCCCCCCCCCAAAAAAAAACCCCAGAGAATACCTAAGACTGGGTAATTTACAAAGAACTGATTTATTTCTTACAGTTCTGGAAGCTAAGAGTCCAAAGTCAAGGGGCTTGTATTTGGTGAGGGCCTGCTTGCTATGTTATCCTATGGAGGATGGAAGAGCAAGAGTATGGGGATGGGGAAGGGGATTGAATTTATTTATTTTTATTTTTTTGAACCTTTTTTTTTTTTTTTTAAATCAGGAACCAACTCCAGAGATTACTAAACCAACTCCAGTAGTAACAGCATTAATCCATTCACCCCTAAAAGGTTCCACTTTTTAACACTGTTGCTTTGGGGGATTAAGCTTCCAACACATGAATTTTGGCAGATGCATTCAAACCACAGCAAATATTCAAACCAAACCAACATATGTTTTCTCATCAAATTACAAATGACCTCATGGCTGTTTCTTCATGGCCTATGGAAAACGGTGTGGTGGCACTCCTGGTATATGAGAGGTTGGCAACAAACAGAATTGCCCCTCTTCAAATTCCCCCACACCACAGCCAGATTAGGGAAACCTGCCAGTCTGCTGCTACCTGTGTACCAAGAACTGATATTGCTGAGGGCTTTGGCTTGGTAGGACAAGGGATATCCATACTGCTAACACCAGTTTTCACTGCATGCAATCTGGGCTCTAGAAAAACCTAGTGCAACCTCAACCCAAAATTTAGCCTCACTTCCTTCCATTTCTGTTTCTATGGGTTAAAATGTAAAATGGAGCCAGTGTCCAGTGGCAAGTTAACATATTACTTGGACTTGATGCAGTTCTTAATCTCCTCCTTCCTTAATTTTGCTTAAAAGATGAAACATTCCCTTATTTTAAAAGACAAAACATTCCACAAAGATACATAGATTCCTGCTCCCCCCCCACCCGGTGCCCATCAGCAAAGATTTTTATTCCCACATGGATGAGAGAGACCCCTTTATATTTTTGATCACGGAAGTGATGTGGTTTATGTGCTCAGCACACACTTGTTCCTGGCATCTGTCAAATCTTTGGCTTGGTTGTTGCAGGTATGTTGGGCTGACTGTTCCTGGCATTTCTCCAGTTTTTGGGTAGTTTGCAGTAGCCTGCACTCCATGAACTGCTTCTTCTGCTGCACAGAGGCCTGGTTGCCCCAAAGTAGCTGGTGCTGTGTGGGAGCATGAGGCTCTGAATCCTCCTGATGTTCTGCCTTTCCAGACCCTTGTGTGTGACGGATGCCACCTTCTAGACATAATCCTGTGCTATACCTGTCCCCCGCCCCGTGTCCAGATGGACCCAGGAGATAAGCCCACCCCTTCATTGGCACTTCCAATCTTTGCTGGAATAAAGCTAGTGCTATTTATTTATTTATTATTTTGAGACAGAATCTTACTCTGTGCCCTAGATAGAGTGCTATGTGTATCATAGCTCACAGCAACCTCAAACTCCTGGGCTCAGTCAATCCTCTTACCTCACCCTCCCAAGTAGCTTGGACGACAGGCACCTACTACCATACCTTGCTAGTCTTTCTATTTTTGGTAGAGACAGGGTCTTGCTCTTGCTCAGGCTGGTCTCAAACTCCTGAGCTCAAGTAATCCACCAGCCTTCGCCTCCCAGAGTGGTAGGCTCACAGGTGGGAGCCTCTGTGCCTGGCCCCAAAGCTAGTGCTTTTGATCATTCTGCTGTAAAGCTGGAAAGTTGCTGGCATAGCAATGAGTCTTCTTCATAGTGTTTTAATCTTATGGATAATTATGATTCTGAAAATTAGGAGTTATTCATAGTTTTTTTTTTTTTTTTTTTTTTGAGACGGAGCCTCAAGCTGTCCCCCTGGGTAGAGTGCCATAGCATCATGCTCACAGCAACCTCCAACCCCGGGGCTCAAGCGAGTCTCCTGCCTCAGCCTCCCAAGTAGCTGGGACCACAGGCGCCCGCCACAACGCCTGGCCATTTTTTGGTTGCAGCCATCATTGTTGTTTGGCAGGCCGGGCTGGGGATTCGAACCCGCCACCTTAGGTGTATGTGGCTGGCGCCTTAGCAGCTTGAGCCACAGGCGCCGAGCCAATTATTCATAGTTTTTAAAAATGTCAGTAGCAATAAATTCTCTGTGGTACGTTAAATTTGATTTCAACATTTATTCTCACAGAATGAAACTACTTCCACAGCTAGGTGAGGGATGGTCTGTGTCAGTGTATAGATATAAGATAAAACATACTCCTGGGCAGTGCCTGTGGCTCAAAGGAGTAAGGCGCCAGCCCCATATGCCAGAGGTGGCTGGTTCAAACCCAGCTCTGGCCAAAAACTGCAAAGAAAAAAAAAAGATGAAACATACTCCCTTTACTTAGAGATGATATTTACATATGATTGTAGATGAAATAAATATCATCTCTTTTTGAGGATGTTTTAAAATTAAGTCAGATTTAAATTAAGTCAGTTTTTAAAAATTTGAGTTTTAGAATATTAGCAGCATCTTAGATGTCATGATATGGCTTATGACATACATACAAATATGTATCAATTGCTGAATTTATGTTCACTACTGTGCTTTTTCTGAGATGAATGGGACTGTTTTGAGAAGGCTAGGAGTAAGAAACCCAAAGTATGTATCAATTTGAGAAGACCTTTTTTTGCATAAAGGAGCTTTTATAATACAAATGATTTTTTAATCTCTGAAATGACCTAATGCAAAAAAACAGTGTTCATAGTTTAATAAATAATTCCATAGTAAATAATCAATTTTCTAATAATTACTTAGTGTTTACTAGCCATATATTAGGCATGTTTATCTGCTTAAAAAATAGGGCTTCATATGGCAGTTATTAATAATTTTTTACATTAATACATTACTGAAACATTTAAGAAAAATGAGGCTATGGCTCCATTTATTATTTATTTATTTAGACAGAATCTTACTTTGTTGCCCTCAGTAGAGTGCTATGGCATCATAGCTCACACTAAACAAACACTTAGGCTTAAGCAATTCTCTTGCCTCAGCCTCCCAAGCAGCTGGGACTGCAGGCGCCTGCCGCAACACTCCACTATTATTTAGAGATGGGGTCTCATTCTTGCTCAGGCTGGTCTGGAACTCCTGAGCTCAAGCAATCCACCAACCTTGTCCTCCCAGAATGTTAGGATTATAGGCATGAGCCATCATACCCGGTTCTCCATCTCTTTATGTATATTCTGTCTTTTTTTGTTTGTTTTTTGGCTTTTTATTTCTTTTTAGATAAAGGCTCACCCTATTGCCCTGGATAGAGTGCAGTGGCATCGTTATAGCTCACAGCAACCTCAAACTCCCGGGCTCAGGCAATCTTCCTGCCTCACCCTCCCAAATAACTGGGACTACAGGGCCTGCCACAATAGCTGGCTAATTTTTCTATTTTTATAAGATATAGAGTTTTGCTCTTGTTCAGGCTGGTCTTGAATATATTCTTTTTTAAGCAAGAATTTTCTAAAGGATTATCTATATTTGCTGCCTCTAATTTTTCAATTTCTCTCTTTTTATTGCCTCTTAAGTGCTCTCCAAACAGGTGCTTCTCCTGTGAGCACTCTTATTAGGAATGATCTTTTCCAAGCCACCAATAACCTACACTCTTCTAAGTCCATTGGTCAATCCTTAAGACACATCTCAGGTGTGTGTCACTAGCATTGGACACAGCTATTTACTCACTTTTCTCTGAAAGTTTCTTTACCTGGCTTCCAGGGCATACCCTTTCTCCCTTTTCTTCCTCCTCCCTGGGCACTCCTTCTTAGACTCCTCTGCTGGCCCTTCCTCCTCTTCCTGACCTCATAATCTTAGAGGTCCCCAGGCTCTCTCCTTGGGCCTCTTTTCTTCCTTACTCACTCTTTTGATGATCTCACCCAATTTCATGTCCTTAAATATGATCTAGAAGCTGCCAAATGTAATCTCCAGTTCACACTTCTCTCCTGAACTCCAGACCTTTATCCTACCTGACGTGCCAAACTTAACAAATCCGAACTTGGAATCCTGTTCTTCGTTTTGAAGCCTGCTTCACTCACAGTCTGTACCCCCTCGGTTGATGGTGACTCTATCCAAAATCTTTAGAGTTCTTCTTGACTCCTCTCTCTTTTTCTCTTTCTCACACCCAAATCTTGTTGGTTTCTCCTTCAAAATGCATCCTGAATCTGATCACTTCTCACCACCTCCACTGCTACCACTCTCTTCTGAGCCACCGACATCTCTCTCTTTGATTATCACATCATTGCTAACAAGTCTCCCCCCACCAGCCTTGCCAAAATGAGTGAATTCAGTCAGAGTAATGCTTCAAATGTATGGATCAGTCATATCACTCCTCTGCTCAAACCTCACAATGGCACCCTGTTTCATTCAGAGTAAAATATAAGTCCTCACAAAGACCTACACAGTTCAGATGACTTGCTCCCTCTCTTGTCTTCAACTCTTTTTTCTTTCTTTTTTTTTTTTTTTAGGCTAGAGTGCTGTGGTGTTGTAATTGTTCACAACCTCAGACTCCTGGGTTCAAGTGATCCTCCTTTCTCAGCCTCCAAGTACCTGGGACTCTAGGCACCCATCACAAGACCCAGCTAATTTTCTCCATTTTTAGTAGAGATGGGGGGGTTCTTTCTATTTTTCACTCTGGTCTCAGACTCCTGAACTCAAGTGATCTATCTATCTGCCTTGGCCTCCCAAAGTGCTAGGATTACAGTCATGAACCGCTGTGCCCAGCCAGGCTTCAATTCTTGATACTCTCACCTTCCCTCATCCCACTCCAGCCATGCCAGACTCCTGATGTTCCTCAGACACCTCAGACATGAATGTTCTCTGAGTCTGGGAGGCTTTCCTGGAGAGCATATGGCCCACTAACCCACCTGTGTCACATGTTCGCTCAGTTCTCACCTCCTTAGAGAGGCCTATCATGCCACCTTTCTAGAACTGGACTTTCCTTCCTTCTTCACAACCAGCACTCTTGATCCCTTATCCTGATTGGTTATTTCCTTTTCCTATAGCATTTATCCCATCTAATGTCCTATCGAAATTACTCACTTGTGGTTATAATTCATTTTCTGTCTCCCACTCTCTCTATAAAGACAGGGATCTTTATTTAGTTCATTGATGTGTTCTTAGCACTAGATCAATTCCTGACATGTGTTAGGAAATTAATAAATACATTTGAATGAAAGAAAGTTCAAAACTTTGAAGTTTCAAAACAATGTTTGTTTGGAGACATTAATGACAGAAATGAGGAAAATCTGTAAAAATTGTATCTGTGTCACACTGGGTGCAGTGGCTCACACTTGTAATCTTGGCACTCTGGGAGGCTGAAACAGGTGTCAGGAGTTCCAGACCAGCCTGAGCAAGAGTTAGACCCCATTTCTACTAAAAAGAGAAAAACTCCCCAGGCATAGTGGCGGCATGCCTGTAGTCTCAGCTACTTGGGAGACTGAGGCAAGAGAATTGCTGAAACCCAAGAGTTAGAGGTTGCTGTGAGTTACAATGATGTCATGGCACTCTACCCAGGGCAACAGAGTGAGATTCTGTCTCAAAACAAGAAAAAAGAATGTGACCATGTGAGGCTGGGGAATTCATGTGGAGGTCAGAGTGGAAGCAGGTGTGAGTGTGTCCAACAGAAGGAAACATGGCTGCCAAAGTGTTTGAGTCCATCGGCAAGTTCGGCCTGGCCTTAGCCGTTGCAGGAGGCGTCGCGAACTTTGCTTTGTATAATGTGGATGCTGGACACAGAGCTGTCATTTTTGACCGATTCCGTGGAGTGCAGGACATTGTGGTAGGGGAAGGGACTCACTTTCTCATCCCATGGGTACAGAAACCAATTATCCTTGACTGCCGCTCTCGACCACGTAACGTACCCGTCATCACTGGTAGCAAAGATTTACAGAATGTCGACATCACGCTGCGAATCCTCTTCCGGCCTGTGGCCAGCCAGCTTCCTCGAATCTTCACCAGCATTGGAGAGGACTATGATGAGCGTGTGCTGCCGTCTATTACTACAGAGATCCTCAAGTCGGTGGTGGCTCGCTTTGATGCTGGAGAGCTAATCACCCAGAGAGAGTTCGTCTCCAGGCAGGTGAGCGAAGACCTTACGGAGCGAGCAGCAAACTTTGGGCTCATCTTGGATGATGTTTCCTTGACACATCTGACCTTCGGGAAGGAGTTCACAGAAGCGGTAGAAGCCAAACAGGCGGCTCAGCAGGAAGCAGAGAGGGCCAGATTTCTGGTGGAAAAGGCCGAGCAGCAGAAAAAGGCAGCCATTATCTCTGCCGAGGGTGACTCCAAGGCCGCAGAGCTGATTGCCAACTCACTGGCCACAGCGGGTGATGGCCTGATCGAGCTCCGCAAGCTGGAGGCTGCAGAGGACATTGCATTCCAGCTGTCGCGCTCTAAGAACATCACCTACCTGCCAGCGCGGCAGTCTGTGTCCTCCAGCTGCCCCAGTGAGGGCCTGCCCTGCCCGTACTCCTCAGGCAAACTGGGCCACAGCCCTGATGATGATTAACACCACCTCCCTTCTGCCCCCACCCAGAAATCACTGTGAAATCTCATGATTGGCTTAAAGTGAAGGAAATAAAAGTAAAATCACTTCGGATCTCTAATTATCCAATGAAGCTCTTTCATTCTTCTCACACCCATCTACTTTTTAAACCACCTCCCTACCAAAAATTGCCAAGTACCTACACAGACCAGCTGTGGGTCCCAGTTCCAGGCCTGGGGGAGCTCCATTCTAGGCACTGACTGGCAGTTAGCAGAACAGAGGCAGGGCAGGGCATGTGTGGACCAGGGAGCACAGTTGTCAGCCTGGGCAGATGTGTAGTCTCTCCGTGCTATCTGCTGAAGGTTTGAGGATGTGGCACATGCAGGTCCACTGACAATGCAGCCTCAATTTTTCCAACAGTTCCCGCACCGACGCAGCTGAAGAGAGGTGCTGGGGAATGTCAGAGAGGGAGTGATCTGTCTCTTTCCACAAGGCTGATTCTCTTTAACTGTGCGACCAGCAGAAGCAGGTGTGTTCAAACAGGGCATGGATCGAAGAATCTGCCCCTGTTGAGATAGGTGGGCCTGACTGAGCTGCCCCCCAGGGTCCCCAAACTGGGATGGACTTGGAGAGGGAGAGAAGAGCCCTGGACTGAGATGTGAGTCTCTCCAAGACTTCCTCTCCACGCCCACATTGGTCCTTCTCAAATACCCAATGGAATTCCAGCTTGAAGGATTGCATCCTGCCGGGCCAAACACGCCTGCCAAAGACGTGCCCATCTTGAGTTCCTGGTTCCCTCCTTCAGAAACTGCCCTTCTGGAGGGCTCTGTGCCTGTGCTTTGAAGGAAATCACCACGGGAAGAAAACAAATGTATGTAAACTCCTGTCAATAAATGACACGCAGACCTTCC
>NW_003852419.1:21142653-21146600 GCF_000181295.1 Otolemur garnettii
TTTTTTTTTTTTTTTGGTAAGCTTCTTTTTGAATACTCACATTGCTCTGGAGGCATCAGAAAGGCATTTTGCTAAAGGGTGGAATTAATCAGGTTTCATGGTCAAAATAACTCCTCAATATTTATTCTTTTTTCATCTCAATATTTATTCTAGGCTATCTGTGAAGGGTAATACTCATAAATCCCATCTGGATAGTAGTCATAGTATTCATAGCACCATTAGGGGCCTTGAATTCATGGCTCTATTTATTCAGCTGAAAGTGGGTGGGATCCTAACAGCAAGGTGGTCTGTGGGTAAAACGATTGGCTACTATTGGTCCAAGTCTGACAACCACTATAAGCTGTTATATGTTTATATTAATGCTTCTCTTCTTTGAGAAGTACTTTTGTCAGTATTATGAGATAGACTACATGTGCTCATTACTCAATTTCTGTGGCTGCTGAGTGTTTCCTGGTAAGTTTTAGCCACTATATTGCAGGTGCATGGTAAATGACAACATGGTATGTACAGAGGTTAAAAGGGGTCATTCCTTTCACTGTCCTTCTCATTGGAAGGCCTAAAATAGTTTAAGCTATTATATTCTTTAATTTTTAACCCATGACATTTTCCCTCCCAGGAATCCTTACATGGATTTGCTGTAATAACTATATTATTATATAATAGATAGCATCTATATTATGATTCAACATTTTAAAAAAGCAACTGTTGCCCCCTGGCAAGGGGCAAAGAGACACTTCATTGGTAGTGTTGCTGTTACACCAGTCAGGGGCAGAGCAGATGGACAGTCCTTTGTTCATTCTAGCTTGTTGCCTGGGGTGGTAGCTAGAGCTATTTCATGCGTGAGGCACCCTATGAAAAAAAGGCAACTGTTTGTTTTTTATAATGGACAATCACTTAAAGTAATTTTGTTTGAAGAAATAAAAATTCATCACTCAATTTTTAACAAGAGGGTTTGATATTACTATATTACTTTAAAAATAAAAAACATTAAGGAATATAATTAAAGGAATATAATAACCTTATAGGAAGTTTGGAAAATTAAAATAGTTTTCCACAATTCCATGTAATCATTATGATCATTTGTACATATTTCCTGTCAATCACTTCCTGTATACATGCTGATTCTTCTTATAATTGAAACTAATACCATAGTTACCATGTTAAGATTTTTGAGAATGAGGATCCCCCCGTATGTATCCATGGTTTAGCACAGAGCTCAGTACAGATAAGTGCTTGAAAAATTATTGCCAAAAGAATGAATTAATGAGTGACTTTGCTGAAGACCTAAAATTTAATTAAGAATAATCAATATTGGATTGATTATTTTGTTAGTTCACAGGGAAAGGCCAAAGTCCCAATAGTCAACAAACATCAGCCATTCTGTGACTTCTTTTGGGCAGACTTCTTGTGGCAGATAGAAGGGAAGGGTGACATGGTTACTCTGCTGTTTGCTCAAAACAATAGCACTAATTCCTTTCATTTTCCATTCTGTGTCTGCAAATTACCTGGACACAGAATGGCCTTACATCTCTGAAACACAGACTGAAAGCTAATAAATGTGTTGCTGATTCTAAAATAAAATTGCAACTCAGGTTTGGAATTTGGTGTAAAAGACTGAGAGGAACAGGTTTGTTGCTCATTTAGATTACAAATGTCACCAAAAATAGAAACCAAAAGGTTAGGTAATTTCTAAATTAAACACTCTTTCTTAGAATAATTACCACGTTACAGCATCTGTGTACTTTGGTAGAATTTGAATAACACTTTATTGCTCAGAATAATGTTCTATTCTTGTCACTAAATAATACTTGACGTACATGCTCTTGCACTCCCTAACTGCAGGAAAGGCGTTGCCGGGAATGACTGGCACACCCTTGGCAATGAGGCTTAGTTTTGCTGGAACTTTTCAGGTGCTGAAAAAAATCCCTTTCTCTATTCCCCATTCATTCACAGGCATGAGACCTGAGCTTTATTATTTTTTCTAAATCTAAATTGACTGAGTCAGGCTTCTGGTAGTCACCATGAAGAATAGACCACAGTAGCATGGAGAATATTATTTGAATCTTCTTTCCATAGGAAACTAGCTATGAAAAGAGTAGGCCCATTAATCATAATTTGAAAGGTGAGTTACAAACCCTTTGATGGAGCCTTTACAAGCTATCATTGCAGTAAGCAGAACTGGAGCAAATGTACCTGGTCATTCTGGACATTTTCATTTTGATAGCCTACCCAGTAGAGAAGGTTCCCAGGCTTAAATGATAGCTTTTCGACGTTTCATGTTTCTGAGTCTGAATTTGAGGGATGCTAATCTGTCTCCTTTTATACTGTAACACCTACAGAATTACACAGAATTTTGTCTAAAGTGACATGAATTGGTTGTTATGCTCTAGCAGACAATTCCTCATTAGGACACAGCATCACCTATATTCAAAGGCCATACATGACATACATAAATAATGGCTGTGTTTTGTAAATTTTTCTGTTATTTTAATGTTGCTTTTAATTTAAATTTCAATTATGGGGGTATAAGACATGAATTGTATTTTAAAACTCTCCTTTATATTTCTTAATAATAGCTACTTTTTTTCCTTCTGAATTAAAAAGATACTCTTTTGGGTGGCACCTGTGATTCAAGGAATAGGGTGCTGGCCCTACATACCAGAGGTAGTGGGTTCAAACCCAGCCCCGGCCAAAAAAAAAAAAAAAACCCTGCAAAAAGATACTCTTTGAACTGTGCTCATCATGCCGTGCAATGTATTGTATATCTTAAAATGGCTAAAGGAATAGATTTTTAACATCCTCACCACAAAAAATGATGGGATTGCAAACTAATGAATCTGTGAATTAGCCTAATTTAATCTTTCTACAATGTATATATAGACCAAACATCACTTTGCACTCCATGAAGATATGCAATGATTAGTCAATTAAAAATAAATTAATAAAAAGAAACTCTGTATTCTAGAAGTGAAAATATCAATATTGATCATTTAAGAAGAGAAACATAGTTTCTCTTTTTCCATAGTAATAGATTCCCTGACTTTTGAGCTAGGCATGTAATTGTCTAGTTTAAAAAAAAAAAAAAAAGAGCATATTTCTCAGTTTCCATCGCAAAGGACTAAGTGGAAGTATTTTCTGGCAACTTCTGAGATTTTCCTTAAGTGACAGATCGTGTATATCTCTTGCCCCTTCTTTATTCCTTTTCTATCCTGCTGCCTAAAATCATGGACATACAAGAGATTTCAGTGTCCATCTTAGGCCACAAAGACAAGGGCAATGCCACCAATGAGTGGGCAGAAATGTCACACTATTTTGCCTGCCTCTGCAGCTTTATGTTAAGTATAAACTATCTTGCTTAAATGACTGTTCTTTTGTGTCTGTGTCTCTCAAAGTGAAAAATAATCCTAAAGCACACAATCGCCTATAATGGAAAGTATTGAACAATTTAATCTGACATGAAGAAATAAACATACTGTAGCAATGCAAATACATTGACTTATTTCCCCAATACACTTTTCCAAAATTAACCCACTCTCTACCACAATCCACACAGTTATAGCGAGAGTTTCCAAATTCAATAACGTGACTCCCTCAACTTTTGGTTGAAGGATGATCCTGACCCTGGGTGGGGCAATCAAAATCTTTCCTCAGGAACTTAAATATAAGATAGAGAAAAAAGAGAGATCTGTCTCTTTGAGCTGTTAGATTGTAACAGTAAACATCCGAGGTATTAAAAGCTGTAATTTCCACTATGTATTGGGAGATGTAAAAGAAAACATAGTGATAAGAAAGAACAATGAAGTAGAGTCAAAGAGACAAGCAGAGATGTAGAGATGTAGAGAGGAAAAACAGATTTCTAGGCACACGCATAGTTCTCTAGTGCCTGGCTGTTGGAGAACTATTGCTTGCTTACTTAACACTCACTTTCCATTCCTTTTTTTCTTAAT
>NW_003852419.1:21146789-21148467 GCF_000181295.1 Otolemur garnettii
TTGTTTGTGTTTGTCAGGTAGAGTCTGAGTTGAGTCCTTCAGCCGGGAGGTGTGCCATATACCCCTACATTGTGCCTATTATGTAGAAGCTTACTGAGGCCCCTCCCCCTCCCCCCTGCTTGAATTTGATTGTTTTTCCTCTCATGTGGACCTATAGTTGTTCATCTATTAGTTTCAAATTAGTATTGAGTACATGGGATGCTTGCTTTTCCATTCTTGAGATATTTTACTAAGGAGAATGCTCTGCAACTCTATCCCAGTAAATACAAAAGATGTAGTCTCATCTTTTTATGGCTGAATAGTATTCCGTAGTATACCTATACCACAATTTATTAATCCACTCAGGGATTGGTGGCACTTGGGTTGTTTCTACATCTTTGTAATTGTGAATGGAGCTACTATAAACATTGTCCAATTAATCATTAGGCAAGAGAACAGAACCTTCTCCCAAGAAAATACAGGAATGGCCAGCAAACACATGAAAAAATGCTCATCACCCCTAGTCATCAGAGAAATGCAAATCAAAACCACCTTGAGATATCACTTAACTCCAGTAAGAATAGTTTACATCAAAAAGTCCCCAAACTGTGGACGCTGGTGTGGATGCAGAGAGAAGAGAACACTTATATACTGTTGGGATTGCAAACTAATACAGCCTGTTTGGAAAACAGTATAGAGAATCCTCAAAGAGCTAAAAGTAGATCTTCCATTTGATCCCACAATACCCTTACTAGGTATCTACCCAGAAGAAAAAAAATCATTTTATCACTCTTCATTTCTTAATGCTTGACCCACCCATCCCTAGAGGTGGCTGCAGATCAGTCTAAGATAGTATGTGCATAGCAATCCTCTGGCAACTGTATTGATCCAGGGAAGGGCACATGCTCTAAATCGGCCTAATATAATTGAAGATTTATACTCTATGCCCAAGGGAAAAATTACTTTTCTGCTGGACATGAACATGGAAGCACATAGTTCTGTTTGCCATTGTCAGTTCTCTTGCCACCATGAATATGACCATCCCGGAAGAAGGGCACAACTGAAGATGGCAGCAAAAGTTTCTAAAAGGCCTGGGCTTTTGATGCTATTTTTGAGCCCACCTTGGCACTCAATCAAATACATGAGATAATAATACATGGCATCTTATGGAAGCCAGGGTTCACTGAACTTTACCTTAAAGGGACAGATAATAAATATTTTAAGATTGCAGGCTGTAATAACCTTTGTTACAGCTAGTCAAGGCTGCTGCTATAGTTCTAAAGTCGCTCTAGACAACACATACATGAATGGACATGAATGTGTTCAAGTAAAATGCGTAGGCAACATACAGGCTATTGCTTGCCAATCCCTGCTACAAGCCAGCTTGAGTCCAAGTTTTCTGTTAGTTGTGACCAAAACTAACATACATATATATAGGTTTTAATCCATTTGGGGGGGTTCCAACTACATCTAGCCCTTGAAGTCTATGAGGAACTCCAGTGTCCAGAGCTGATGGCCAAAATATTAACAAACGTATAATAGCATGAGCACCAACCAATAAACAAGTAAGATAACCATATTAGAGTGAATTGGCTAAATACCACTTTTACTGTTATTTCTCCAATAGGTCTTCTTGGTTACTTAAACTACCCAGAGTTTAGTTCTGTTATTTGTAAACAAAAGCATCCTTACCATCATC
>NW_003852419.1:21148553-21158347 GCF_000181295.1 Otolemur garnettii
TTTTTTTTTTCTTTTTGGCTCTCCATTTCTTCAGGTCAATATGTCAGTGCTAGGATTGTAATACTGATTCTTTTTAAAAATGGGTGGATGAAAACTTTTCCTGATAATGAATTTCTGCAGGCCTTATGATCAATAACACACAATCTATCACTTGACACATGAGGTGTGACTAGAACGTCTCAGAAAGATTTTAGCACACATGCTGTAGCTCAAAATATATCTGATGTATTTTGTTAAATGCAGATACAACTGGGAGTTATATTCCAATAAGACTGCCATTTCTCCAAGTATCTTTGGAATACCTCCAATCTCCTCACTTTATTTTAATATCTGGTATTGATGGAAATGTATCACATTGTCACCAATCTTCCTCTGAATGGATTCCTGCCATTTGCAAAAAAGTAGATCCATCCTGGGTGGTGCCTGTGGCTCAAGGAGTAGGGCGCTGGCCCCATATACCACAGGTGGTGGGTTCAAACCTGGCCTTGGCCAAAAATTGCAAAAAAAAAGTAGATCCATCTTAATACTTATAATCATCGAGTGTTTGCCTTTCCTCCTTCCTTCCTATTTCTCCTAACTATGGCAGTCACTCTCCTAGGTGCTGGTGAGATAAAGTTCCTATCCTCAATGTGTCCATAGTTTAATAAGGGGAGGAAATAAGTAAAAAAGTTATGATATCCCCAAATTTGCCAAAGTTTCTCCAGTCCATGAGTATAGATATAGTGCGCATAAGAGAAATAGCCCAGGTTTTTCAGGCTTTGCCCCACTTGCACATGTTCATGCGGACTCCCCCTCTGACCACGTAGGCTTTTCCAGTCCAACTCTTTCTGTTCATAGTTACTCCTTTCAATCCTCCAGGATGCCAGGTGTCTGGTGCTGCCTATTTGCTGATTTATTTGTTTAACTTTGAAAACTCACATTTAGTGGTGGAGGAAAACAATACTACTTTTTATATAGTTTAAAGTTTTCCCCATTGTTTTCAAAAAATTCTAGAAAATGTTGAACAGGGAGAAAAAAAGATCTCTGTAGTAGGCAGCCTGACTGGCAGCCAGTGTTTCTAGAACAGCTCAGAGTAGAGAGTTCTTATTGTTTTCTAAACTGATCTCTAAAAGGGAAAAGGCTAGATTAACCTAGTGAGCAATGTAGAGCTGAAAACAGGAAGCAAATGGGGTCAGCAGAATTAGACTTTTCCTTCTTGAGATCAGCCAGTGCCCTTTTTTGGGGGGTGGGGGTGGGAAAGATTTAAAAGAACATAAACACCCTGCTGCAGATGGCACCTCCTGTCATCACACAGCAGCAATGAGCTCCAAGAGGGTGGGAGCTTCGTCCATTTTCTTCAGTGTTGTATATTCATTAGGTTTAGAACATTGCTTGACACTTACTAGATGCTCAGTACACATGTGGATGTTGAAGGAAGGAATGTCAAAATAGGGTTGTTAGCCCTTCAATCCACATCTCACTGTCATCTGCTATCTTCCATGCAGAAATGGGGAGAATGACCCACCCCTTACTTACTGCAACACTGTTTCCTGAGTCCCAGTGCAGAAGTATCTGGGCCTCTTCTCCTCTAAAGTCCTTGATGATCACACAGCCTTTTCCAAATTCTCCTTTAGCTCCTTTCTGTAAGAGTGCTGGTCCTTGAGTCATTGCTGGGAAACATACATACTTGAACTCTAACTATGGCCTAGGGGCAAATTTGACGTCCCGACTTAATTACAAATAGGGTGGTAAGAGCTCTTTTAGATGTATAGGCAGTCTTGGAGTTACAAACATCTGACTGACATACAACTCAAACTTATGAATGGAGGCTATTACAGGTAGTAAGTAAATGTACCGGTTCAGACTTACATACAAATTCAACGTAAGAACAAATCTATGAGCTTATTTCATTCATAACCTGGGGACTGCCTATAAATACAGGTACATGACAAAGAAGTGAAGAAACCGAAGACAGTAGCAGTAAATCAGAGGGAGAGGAACAGATGGTACAGAAAGAGGATGTGTACACCTGTATCTCTGCCTGCTTCCTATCACTATATTTACTTCCACTCCCCCATTTTGTCTTCCTAAACGGATTGGTACTTCTTCCTGCTAGTTTTATAATTTCCTCTTTCCAAGTACATGATGGGGACTAATCAAATATTTGTTGACTGGTTGGCAAAGAGAATGAAGACCTTAGTGGAATCCTATTACTTTCTCCTAATATTTGCTTCTCCTTATTGATTGCTCTTTGGTCAAACTGGGCTATGAGCTACTGGATAATGAGAACTTAATAAGCCCTAATTTGCTCAAATCAATCACTACTTAATGGACTGCCCACAGTGTGCCAAGCATTGTGCTAGATGGAAAACCACAAAGATTAATAAGGAGGAGCTTTAAAGAAGCAAGCAGTGTAGCAATAGAGATAAAGCCTGTCAAACAACTATACTGTAAGGCAGAGTGAATTCCATGGTGTTCTAGATGATCATATAACTTGCTATGGGAAGATAGAAGGAGCAAGAGAACTCTAGATTGTGGGCTCTGAGAAGGTTCCACATAGGAGCTCCATGAAGAACAAATAGGACTTTAACCAGTGGAGACGGGTGAGGAGGGAAGTATGATTTTTAGAGTTTGCACTGAAGGAGAGGGTTTCACTGAATGGTGCTGCTGGCAGTACTTTAAAAGAAAGATTAAAGTGCCACACTGCATGTGAATCTGTCTGTCTAATTCTGTGTGCAAAGCAGATGGCTGTTAAACGTTTGTTCCATCCCTGGTATTGTCTGTCTTATAAATCCTAAAGAGGAGTTGAAATGGAGAATTTTATCATGGTTAAAGGAATTTTTGCCTATAATTGGTTTATAACATATTCATGACTAACAGGCAAGCTCCCTGCTCCCTGGGGCTATGCTCTAAGTATGCACACATTCCAGAATGATTAACCTTTTCCCTGTTGCTGCTAAGAGCCCTAAAAGCCAGGGAAATCAATAGCTGCAATAATTTATCACTGACAGATTAAAAATTTCTATTGATTGCTTATGAAATGGGAATTTGTGGCCCACCAAGGAGCTTTATTCTTTTAATAGACAACTAGGCAATCAATTGTAATGTCAAGTTTTGAAATTCTTTGGCAACAGTTTTTATGAAACACACAGAAGAAAATAACAAGAGGCCTAGATAAGTTTCTTAGTCTTGAAGAGAGATACAAAAGGGAATTTCACTTGCCTGCCTATGTCAGTGGTATACCTCTGTCCCCTGAAGCAGATGTGCTATCCCTTGCCATGAATCTAAGGACTAATGTCAATTTTCAAGCTTTGGAAATCTGGTAGGCTCCTTGTCTTTCTTTCCTTTCTGAAAACCGTTGTCAACTCCCAATGCAATCTTAGGCTGTACATTTTCAGAGATGGGCAGGCAATGAAGTTTGGAGGAGCGACCTTCCTAGCAAGCTCCAAACTAATGCTTTGCCTGACACTCCTGGGGAGCCCATTAAAATGCAGATTATTATTCTAGGATGGGACCTGAGATTCCACATTTCAAACAGTCTCCAAGCAGCTACCTGTGGCAGGACTTTAAACTCTTTCTTCTTTTTCTTGATGAGATTACTCTCCAAAGTAGAGGAATGTGACAAGGGCAGCATGCTGGAGACTTAAAGACCATTTGAAGCCCTGACTCAAGGTCCCACAAACAGCAGGAACAGAACTGAAAGAGAGAGTATGAGATCTTCACTTGTAAAGATTGTTCTTATTTATGTGTTCATGCAGTCCCCGACTAACAAACATCAAACTGACATATGAGTCACACTTAGGAATGGAGGCTATTACAGGTTAATAGGTAAATATACCCTGTTCCAACTTACATACAAATTCAACTTAAGAACAAACCTACAGAACCTATCTACCTCCTTCATAACCTGGGACTGCCTCCAAGGCAGTATGTGATGGGATAATGGAGGAAGAGGGAAAATAGATCACTCATTCCTCTATTCTGTACATTTTAATCCCCTACTCTGTGCCAGGATTTTAGGTGCAGGATATGTGAATTATAGTAAGAAAAATTGATAGAAAAGGCTATTTTGGAAAGGAAGACATTGAAAGCATTCCCCCTCAACCCCTTTCTTTTTGTTGGGGAACTTTTGCTCCAAGACATCCTATAACACAAGGAATCCAGCCCTTCAGCATTTCCTAGCAGAACAATATTATCTGTCATTGTTCTTTGTGTTCAAAGATACTTCTGGCAATGATGTTACTATTCCTGTGTATGAGTCTGGCAGAAAGCCCTAAAATGTGACCTAATTTGCAAATAGCTTGTCCTTCTGGTGAGCTGTTATTAGTAAAACCTGCTGTAGTTTATGACTCTACTCTATAGACCAGTAGTTCTCAACCTTCCTAATGCTGCGACCCTTTAATACAGTTCCTCATGTTGTGGTGACCCCCAACCAGAAAATTATTTTCGTTGCTACTTCATAACTGTAATTTTGCTACTGTTATGAATTGTAATGTAAATATCTGATATGCAGGATGGTCTTAGGCGACCCCTGTGAAAGGGTTGTTCAACCCCCAGAGGGGTCCCAACCCGTAGGCTGAGAACTGCTGCTATATACTTTGGGAAATAGTCAGGAGGGCAAAGATTTCCGCAAAGCTTGTGTGACTAGATCATCTTTTTGGAATAGTAGCTTCTGCCTATAATTTGAAGAGATGATGTAGAAACCAATACATTATTTTTTTCTTTCTGAGAGAAAGACTCTTAAAAGCCTGGAAGTGGAAGATCATTAGGCAATTTGTTGTTAGCTCAAGAAGGGCACATCTTGGTATATTTATAGTCATGCCGCCCAAGGGGAGAATGTTTATGTATGGACCTGTCTTATCATCCCTTCTATCCTGAGTGGATCTTGAAAGTTAATTTATAACATTGCGTTATGCTTAAAAGGGAAGGATGCTTCATAGAAAAGGCATTTACCAAGCTCTTGAGGGACTGTTGTGCATCGATCAAATGACAGATGGTGTTCAGATTTCACAATGTAGGAGTGTGAAAGAATGTGGGGTCACAGTGAAGCCATAGAAAATCATAGAGTAAAATATGGTACAAGTTGTTGTCAGCCTAGCATAAGAGGAGGAGGTACCAGGGAAATGATATCAACCACCAAGAGAAGGAAGGAAACTGAAATGAAAAGGACGGTACTTCAGTTCCTAATAAGCAGGTATGCCCCTGATTTTGCTGTGAGATGTTGGGTAGGTCACCAGTGTCTCTGGCCCTTGTTCTACCAGTGTAGCAGAAGAGAGAGAGGTTCGGGATTAGCTGAAGTTATCTCTTTGCTCTGTAATTCTAGCTCACTGTGTGCCAACTATGTGATAAATACATCATGAAATAAACTAAACACTTTACCTTTTTTTCCCCTGTCATCTCCATTTTACAGAAAAGGAAACTAAGGTTTAGAAAAATTAAGAACCCAGGCCAAGCTTACACAGCTAATATGAGAGAAAGCCAGAATTTAAACCCAGGCAATCTGACACCACAGATAATATTTTTAAGCTTTACAACATATTGCCTTTATAATTCTAAGACTTTTATGGTAAATAGGAAGGAGTATTTTATTTGTTACTTTCATAGAAAATCAATTGGCAGGAGAGATTCTTTGAAAGAATTGTCACATCTTCTTTTAGAATTCTTGACATTTTGGAGTTTGATCCTAATAAGCAAAGATCTTGTAACTAGTGTCAAAATTTAATGTCCAAGAATTTAAGACATAAGATGAGGGTTGGGTGTGGCGGCTCATGCCTATAATCCTAGCACTCTCAGAGGCTGAGGCACGTGGATTGCTTGAGTTCAGGAGTTTCAGACCAGCCTGAGCAAGAGTGAAACCTTGTCTCTACCAAAAGATAGCCAGGCGTTGTGGTGGGCACCTGTAGTCCCAGCTACTCAGAGCTAGACCCTTGGCCAGAGGATCGCTTGAGCCCAAGAGTTTAAGGTGGCTGTGAGTTATGACTCCATAGCACTCTACCCAGGGCAACAGAGTGCCACTCTGTCTCAAAAAAAAAAAAAAAAAAAAAGACATAAGTTGAACAGCACATACCTTCCTCTTACTCAGCTCACTTACCTGCAAGTATTGATATCTTTGCTTTTCAGGTAAGCCCTGAAAAGCTGAGCCCACTCTGTCCAAACCAGCCCATTGAAAAGTAACTGCACAAGCCCTCACTAGGGACAACTAGGATTCATGTTCCTGTTTCCTAAGCTTGAGATTTCTGAGAGTCTGGAGAAGTGCTGGGTTGCAGACAGCAGCTTCCTCTCATCCTCTTCAAACAGAGTTTCCCACGCCCACATGATGAGGTTCCAGCATAGTTTCCTGGTTTGCACAGACATTCCTCCTGAGACTAGAGTTCTGTATTAAACACCATCCTGCCTGGATAGGGCTATAACACTTTCCCATCCCTCAGAGGGAGTGTGGTAAAGGGCAATGGTGAGATACCAACTTAACGATTTTTGCATATGTGCACCTCCCCTACACATGCTTTTACTTACATTTTTTTTATTTTCTTTTTTGAGACAGTCTTCTTACTCGGCCTCCCTGGATTTCCCCCATTGAATTGTCATTGCACCTTTGTCTACCTAGGAGTTAAGTTGGATTCTTTGTTCCTCTTAGTAGTTAACTGGAGAGCCAAAATACAGCTGGTACCCATCTGTCTTCAACCACTTCTCCTTCTAGAAGGGCTCTTGCCCATCCATTAGTTTGGGATCTAAGTTTGCTAATATCTTCAGACACTGCAATTTAGTGAGTTATTGACCTCTCTTTTGTCACATCTGCTTAATTATAAAATCTCTTTTTTCTTAAGGGTTTCTTAAGCACTATCTCTGCCAACTCATCATATTCTCTCCTTTTCTACCAACCTGCCTTTGGTAAAAAAGTTACAATACAAAGTAAGTTTAAAATTTTATAAGGAGTGGGAAAAGGTTTGAATTTTGTAGAGGAGAAAATGGTAAGGAATTCATTAATCAACAACACTGACCATCAATATGTGCCAATAGGGATTTACTAGGTAAGGGTTCTCAGAAGATTCCTGTTTGGGGGTAGAACTAAGTCATGTAAATTCTACATATATGTATACTCAAAGGTACATATGCAGTTATAAACATACATACGTACGCAGATACCTGAGAATATTTTTGTATTTAACCAGCACTTTACTTTTAGTTAATTCACAGACATATTATATAGTTATGCTATTGGGGAAATTTTCATTTTAGTAAATTATAGGATCTCAGAGACACTAAGGAATCATCTGGGTTGGGTGGGTTGTTGGCTCTGATTAATTGGTGGGGATGGTTTGGAGCACTGCATTTAAAAGAATTGTAAGGCTGAATTTAGCTCAGTAGGAAAGAGTGCTGTTATTGAATAGTCATAGCCCACGTGGGCTGGGAGTGGTGGCATATATATGGTGTATGACTAACTCTAATCTAAGACTAGACCATTCTCTTTTTCAGTACCTTAATATCTTCTATGCTATTCGTGACAGCTGAATTCTGCCTGCCGCAGGAATAGTTTCAGTAATTGTGAGCTTGCTATTTTTCAAGACTGTTCATTGTATTGTTGAACAGTTTTTCTATGTGTTGGGTCCAAAATCTGTCTCATAGCACCTTTTAATCATTTGTCCTCATTCTACCAGTTAGAGCTGTACAGATCAAGTTTATACCCTATTCCACATCATAGCTTTTCAAATATCAGAGTGTAGCCATTCTGTAATCTCTTTTCCTAGATTAAAAAAAAAAAACACATTTCTTTCAATTATTTCTCAGATATTATGGTTTCTGGGTTTCACACCACCCTGAATATTATTTAATTTTTCTTTACCCTCTCACAAGTGCAATACTCATAGTGGGGTAGAGAATTTCAGGTAGGATTTGACCAACTAAAATTAATTGGGACTCTTTATTATTGGCTTCCATGTATTTATTCTATTAATAATCTTCAGTTTGCACCTGTAAGGATGTTACTTGGTTATCTCACACTGAGTTTCCAATAAATAAAAATTCTTTCTATATGAACTATTCAATTCGGGTCTTCTCTTTTCTGAATTCATATTTGAATCCTTATCTTTTAAGTTTTATCTTAATGATGATTGCCCTGTCTTACCTGTGCTGTATTTTCTTTAGTATCTGTGAAGAAGATATTCTATTTCCATTTTGCAGTTAAGAAAACCAAGAGTTGGAGATGCCCCATGTACTCACATAGCCAGTGAGTTGCAGAGCTTAGAATCAAACCCAGTTCCTTCTGGCTCTACAGTCTATTCTCTTTTGGCTGCCGAATGCTCAATTTGATAATTTTGAATACCATATACATCATAGAAAAAAAAATGGCAGGGAGAGTAGGCCATTGTTTTGTCAAGACAGTCTTGATTTTTGGTACCATGATGAAATCAACAACTTTATTTAAAAAAATAAGTAATACATAGTTACCATTCAATAAAAAAAAATAATAATAAGTAAAATGGAAATGAAGTTTGGTTTGACCAGTTACTAGTTAACTCTTGCTGGTTTGAGGTAGTCATTTTTTTAAGTGCTCTTTAGCTGCTTACTTAACTCTTCAATCTAGAACTTTGCTGGAGGTAAATGGCAAATTTATCTGTCTATAATTTCCACACTTACAGGGACCTTTATTTATGCCTTTGGCAAATCCCTGTCCTACTGGCTGCTCACAGTGGCTCTAGCCTTTTATCTGAATATTTGTTCAATTCTCTGGGATGGAAGTGGGTAGGGGAAGGGTTCATTTAAAGTAGCTAAATGCTTTCACAATATACTAAACTTCATTTAAAGTAGCTAAATGCTTTCACAATATATTTGCTTTTATTCTTTGGTTTCCTCCCAATAATTTTATTCCTTCCATTTCAAATTTGTAGGTAAAAAGCAGAGTCTCTCTCTTAATGGAGCAATTAATGTAATAGACGCACTCAACAAAGTTCCAGTAATTTCTGTTAAGTGAATTCTAAAATAAACTCTTTTATGACCCCAACAACAACAAAGGACAGTAAATCCGTTTCCCAAAAAGCCTCCCTTGTTTTGTAAGTCAATAAAATGCATTTGTGGATATCTGCTCTTTCTGATGACCTGTGTTGGGCAATCTCTCCATTAATAAAAATAGTAGAGAGCTAAATATGAGTAGTAATACGTATGGTTAACCTTTTCATTGTGACTAAACTATATCTAAGAGTGTATGTATTTTTAAAATTTTTATAAAAGTTTCTACAGCACTTTAGGAGGTGGAGGCAGGAGTTCCAAACCAGCCTTAGCAACATTGCAAGACCTCATCTCTACAAAACATTAAAAAATTACCTGGGCATAGTGGTAAGTCCTCCATTCAGCTAGTCCTCCCAGCTTAATCAAGAGGCTGAGGTGGGAGAGCTGCTTGAGCCCAGGAACTTGAGATTGCAGTTACAAAAATCGTGAATTAGATTAAGAATGTGCACAAATTAAAATATATGAGCTGAAACACGTGTGTGTGTGTGTGTGTGTGTGTGTGTATTTATCCCAGATGTTTGAAGTAAGCACTTAAAACTCAGTGCTAGAAAGGGAGCCTGTCTGTGAAACACCAGTAATTGCACGTTGTGTGAAGGGACACTGAAAAACTTAAAACTACCAGGAGTAGGGAGCTCCCTTTATAAATTTGACCCAGCTTAGATTAGCAACCGCAGGCTTTACTTTCCCTGTGTACCGTCCTCTTTGTGGTCCTTAAAAGCAAGCCCTGACAAAGCCCAGCTCGGCTCTCACCTACTAACTCTAGATCAGGAAGAGCTTTCGGTCCTGCATTCTCTTTGCGGGTTTTGAAATCC
>NW_003852419.1:21158431-21159043 GCF_000181295.1 Otolemur garnettii
CCCCGCCCGAGAGCAAAGCTCCAGGCAGCTGGGACCAGCGGAAAGGGCGCGCCAGCTGCACACAGGGAAAACAGTTCTCATTTTGTGTGCTTGGCTGACTACACGTCCAGCCTAGAGCCGGCTCCAGACGGCCACATTGTGCGTGTGTGGGAGGGGCTTTACCAAGACGAATGGACTTTTCTGAGGCAGTGCCCAGGAGCTGTAATTCGAGGGGCCTCAGCTTTCCCTACCACCCACCTGCCAGGGCAAGTGAAATTCCACTGAGAAAAATTTAGGCATACCCTCTCCAGGAGTTTGTTCCCTTTTAAGAAACAAATACCCCTTGTGTAAAAAACTGGAGGCTCTTTATTCGTTGGTAGCACTTCCTCCTTTGCAATTCTCTACTATGGAGATTGTTTCTTTTCCCTTCTCAGTGATTACAACTGCTGCTCACATTTTTTTTAAAGATCGTGCAGCCTGTTGTCTGTATCTCCTCGCCTTCATCTTTTATTTAGTGGTACTGTACAGCACAGTGGCTAAAAGCCAGACCTCCTGGATTCAGATTCCAGCTTGCCCATTTACAGTCTCTGAGAATGTGGTTAGATGACTTCTTTTGCCTTCTTTTCTTTCTTT
>NW_003852419.1:21159573-21163722 GCF_000181295.1 Otolemur garnettii
AAAACTATTAAGAAATGACTATAATTGTGATGGATGTGTTACTTGGTTCAATGTAAACATTTCACATTGTATATCGAAGCAGTACCCTGAACCCCATAAATGCATCAATGTACAAAGTTATGATTTAATAAAAAATAATTAATTATAAAAAAATAAAAAATAAAAATATTTCAAACTAATATGAGGGTATAAATAATTAGGGTACATTGTTTGCATCTGTTGGGTATGGTCCCTTTTGTAGTTGTGTCTTGCACCCAGGAGGTGTGTCATATACCCTTAGATTGTGTCCATTAAGTGGGAGCACGCAGATCCCTGCCCCTCTTCTTGTTCCCCCAACTTGAATTGAATTGAGTTTTTCCTTTGTGTGGGTGTGTATTAGACTGTAGTAGCTAGTCTACTGGCTTCATATTAGTATTGAGTACATTGGATACTTGCTTTTCCATTCTTGTGGTATTTTACTAAGAAGAATGTGTTTTAACTCCATCCAGGTTAATATAAAGGATGTGAAGTCTCCATCTTTTTATGGCTGAATAGTATTCTATGGTATACATATACCATAGTTTGTGAATCCATTCTTGGGTTGATGAGCACTTGTGCCTTAGTATTTTTATCTGCATAATAGAGATAGCAACAACATGTACCTTTTGAGTTTGATGTGAAAGTGAAATGAGTTATATAAAGTTAAATGTTGTGGCACAGATATATTCTGAAAAATGCCTCATTAGGTGGGCGGTGCCTGTGGCTCAAAGGAGTAGGGCGCTGGCCCTATATGCTGAGGTGGCGGGCCAAAAAACAATAACAACAACAAAAACCAACCAACCAACAAACAAAAAAAGCCTCATTAGGTGATTTTGTTGCTATGCAAATATCATAGCATAAACTTAACACAGACCAGGATGGTCTTTCTACCTATTGTTCCTAGGCGGCAAATTCATATAGTATATTACTGTACTGAACACTGTAGGCAGTTGTAACATGATGGTAAGCATTTGTTTAGCTAAACATAGAAAAAGGTACAGTAAAAATGTAATATAATCTTATGAGACCACTGAAGTACATATGGTTTATGACTGACCAAAGTATCATTTTACTTTACATGACTGTATATAAAATGCTTGGACAGCGCCTGGCTGGCAAGTAATCATACACAAGCCTGGTAGAAGATAGGTGAATGTGAAAAGAGTGGAAGTTGGATGAAGCACATGCTACTGGAGGTGGAGCCCCAACAGAAACTAAGGGAACAAAAACTGCATCCCCCCAAATCAAGAAGGAAGTCTGGCTAAACCCAGAGAGAGAGAGAAGTAAGCATGCTGTGGAAACTGGGGTGCAGCTGACAGGGGAGTGCAGGGAAGCCAGGCCATTAGAGGAAGAACCACACAGTGTCCAGAAGTGATGAATACAGTACAACAATAAGCATTTTAGTTTGATTGTAGGTCTGAGGCCAAGATCCTGGTCTATACGCCACTGATTATTAGCTGGTCCTGGGAGGAGGAGCTGGCTCTTTAATTGGAGTCCTCAAGCTGAGAAGTTTGAGCTTTAGAATTCTCCACTGACCACCTCTCCCTGTCTTTGCCCTGTTTCATCTTTAAACTCCCATTGAACTGGCATGTTATCCTTAGCATAGCACTCAGTCTGTTGACTCCACCAGACCTGGGTAGTTATGTTGGCTTTGGTTTACCTACCTTCCTGTCTCTCCTGGCACTGTCCACCCGCTGTCTCTTCACAACACTTATTACCACCCCCTCCCTACAATTCCCCATTTGTTTTTAGGTATGCCAATCTTCTTACAGTCAGTCCCCTAAAGATGTTATGATGGGGAAAATGCTATGTGTTCACTACCTTATTTCATTTTCCTGGGCAGAGGAGAAGATGGTCCTTTTGCAGTTAGGTTGGGGCAATGATCAAATTCTTGACAATAAAAAAGTAAGTAGAAGGGATATGGCACTTCTGTTTCAAGGAAACTGAAGAGAGGCTCTGAGTTTTTCATGCTCATTCTCTGCCCATATGGCCGGATGTGCAAAGCTTTAAAACAGTGGGTTGCAAAATGGTGGCAGACTGGGTCCCAAGTTTCTGTAAGAAAGCTGACCAATGATTTAATAAAAAATAAATCTATAGTAAACCTACATTGAATTTTTTTAATGAGAAAAAAAGCCACTGATAATATGATGTTTCATTTGTTACCTCAAGATAACCTATCCTATCCTGACTAATAGTATATATACCATGTTCTCTCTCATTTTGTGCCTCTATAATTACATTATGTCACTTGGAATGCCTCCCTGCTTTCCTGCCCTTTGGCAAGTTGCTGCTACCCTTGGAATCTCCTCTGGGCTCTTACAGCTTCTGGCCTGAGTGATTGGATGGCTATTGGCACCAGTAAGGAAAAATTAAAGGGAAGAGGAGAACATCTGGCCGAGAAGAACTCCATAATGTGTATAATGAGTTTGAGAATGGGATTTCCAAGCAAGAAACATTTGGAAGTTCAGGACAGAGTCCTGAGTAGAGGTAGCTTGAGAGTTGGAAGTCATCAGCCTGTAAGGAGAAGTGGGCAAAGTCACTCAGGGAAAGTATGTAAAGTAAGATAAGAAGTGGGTAGAAGATGGAAAGATGGATCTGAATGGGATAAGATTATTTAAGGGAAGGCTGAGGAAACAGAACCCTTATAAACTTTGCATAGTCCCCCTAGGCTATTCAGGATTGAGCATTAAGCCTGGGAATGCAGGTCTAGTCTGTTGATCAACACTTATAAATGTGAAATTTAATTTTGAAGAAAACAGGGTACTGTGTAATCAATCAAAGCTGTTGAGTAGAGCTGGAAATGTCTTTAAAGGTGGAATTGCTTGGCTTTGTTATTGAGAAAACTTCCTTGCAAAAGTTTAGCTTTGATAATGTTAAAGGAAACTGCAAATAGGTAAATTTAATTTAAAAGCTTACTCTGGCTTCTATATTCCTGGCTCTCCTCAACCTGAAGTCTTCTGACTTAATATCAACCTAAAAGAGTGGGAAAGTTGCAAGGATTTTTAACTTGCTGTAGGAATTACTTGTCTTCACCAACCTATATTTTGTTTTGTTTTTATCTTGATGTGATTACTCTTTGGAAGTAATTCTTAAATTGTCTAAATGGTCATCATATTACCATAGGTACTTAAATAGTACCTGGGCCAGCCATAATAGGCCAATGAGGTAATTGTTTTATACTTCAAGGCTATCAGAAAACCACTGAGGTCTTAGAACACTGATACTATTCAATATCTTTAGTCTCAGAAACTCACAGGTCCAGATGGCTGGAGGATCTCTCATTCTGAAGTATAACTCCCTTTCATATCAGTCCCATGTGAAAAATGGATGGTTTTCCTTTGATATGGAGATATAGATATTGTCAATTAATATACTCTTGAATAAAATTCCAATACCACTTACTGTACTGGTTTAATGTAGCTTTTGATTGGAAGGTAAGAATCCCCAAATGTATTTTTAGTAGCCAGCTCTGTTGCAAATCATGCCATTGTGTATAGCAGTAGGTAACTTAACTCTTTCTTAAAACTTGAGGCAAATTTAAGAGCATATCACATCTGCCTTCCATCTGGGAAGTCTGTTGTAAAAATGCATTCTACATGATACGTGATATGCCATCATACAGCACATGGTATATTTGCTGAACATCATATAGAGGGTGCCAAAAAATGTATGCACATTTTAAGAAAGGAAAAAAATCTATATTAAAACTATAGTAATACTTAATATATACTGATAATATTTATTATCATGTATATTGTATCTTATATCTCTTATAATTACAGAAGTTAAACATGACTTGACTATTACAATTTTAATATAATTTTTTCCTTTTTAAAAATGTATGTACATATTTTGGCACCCTCTGTATATTAAAATGAGAGAGAGAACAGACCATAAAAGGCCGCTTGTTCTGTGTTAAGGGCATTGATCCAGGATGACATCTGCTTGTGTGCTACTGGACAACATATTTCTCATACTGAAAAAAATTATCCTTGTGATCTGTAGATTGAATGGTCTGTCTATGTGTTTATTAGTTATTTTAGATCTTTTCATCAGGTTGGTGGAAACCTTCACACGACCTCTGTCTGATGCTCTGCTGTTCTTAGTGGAATTCTTTTTTTTTTTTTTTTT
>NW_003852419.1:21163832-21166070 GCF_000181295.1 Otolemur garnettii
CAAGTAGCTGGGACCACAGATGCCTGCCACAACGCCCGGCTATTTTTTTGGTTGCAGCCATCATTGTTGTTTGGCGGGCCCAGGCTGGATTCGAACCCGCCACCTTAGGTGTATGTGGCTGGCGCCTTAGCCACTTGAGCCACAGGCACCGAGCCGTGGAATTCTTATAATTAGCATTTTGTTTGTGGGTTTGTCGCTGAGTGCCCATAATGGACTAGTCATCATGTTAGGGACTTATATTACTTTTTACTTTCGGCATTGACTATAAGACAATCATTATCCTTTTCATTTTATAGAGGAAGAAATTGAGTCTTGGAGAGGTTAAGTGAGTTGTTGAAGGTCACAGCTGGTGAGTAATAGAGTTGGATTTAAAGCCAGGACTGTTTGCCTCTGGAGCTCATGCTCTGTCTACGAGACCTCATCTCTTCTCAGAGTCTTCCTTTTATCATCTTAGAGTGCTTCCTCCACAACTTCTCACTTGAACTTGGAAGCTCCTATTTCTTGAGCCAGGCTTTGGAGAGTTTGATGAGTTATTTTTAAGTTTTCTCATTTGTGAGTTGAGGGAATTGAAAATTCTCTGAGTTTAGACTTGAAATATCATTTATCTTGGGGTCCCTGGCTCCTCCACTGTTGGCCTTGTCAGTGTCTGGCTAGTTTAGTGGCGGCTGGTGGGTGTTGTGTCTCTGGCCACTTGTCTTGGCAGTGCCCCTGACTTATAGGTTGACCTGAGGATGTTACTTAACCAGCTCATGTCTCCAGTTCTCCAAATAGATGCATTTATATTAGGAGTGACCTACTTTCTTGAGGGCTTGCATGGGCTAGCTAATTAGGTGATGGACTACATGTTGGAACTATGAATCATATTAATTTAGTCATTTAACATTTATTGAGTGCCTACAGTGTGTAGAACCCTGGGGCAAGTGGAGACATGATGTTCCTGACCTGTGGATGTAGTATTCTATACATTTTATTCAATTTTGCACCTCTTTATGACTCTACCCAACCTCTAAGATTGGCTTTATCCCCACCTATATGTTTCTTTAATTTTTCTCCGTGCCAAGACTCATGAGCAGCCTTGCTCATTCTGCTTTGCTTGCTGTGAAACATAGCATAGTTTCTTAGACTTTAGGAAATCCTGTTGTAATTCAACCTGTTTTGAAAATGACCTCTTACGTCCTTACTAAGCTGGTAATGTTTTATTAGGTTGGAATGTGTCAAAGTTACATACAGATCTATGCTGTTAGCTCAAAGGAGCATACTTCTAAATTTGGACTTCAAACATGGCACCTGACTACCAGTGGGCCTTCTTACAGTGGCATTGTGATAGTGACCATAGAACTTTCACATTTTTCAGTGTGTCCATCAGCTTTCTATGATTCCTAGTTCTGACCTTTGGTCTCTGAGAACACTGCTTGCTAGAAACAAATCCAGGATCAAGTTGGTCCTGTCTGGAGCCAGCTTTCCAAGGGTGAAGCTTTACCTTGTTCGATTGAGCCCATGTTCTTATATATTCATCTTGGGATTTTTCAGTAGCAAGGAAGTTTCCCAGGCTTGTATTATGAGCAATTCTAGAGTTGAAGGGTATTTTTACATATATGTATATTTGCGTCTATTCCTTTTTCCTGTGTGCTTGCCTATGTGTGTGTTTGTGTGTGACCTACCTTAGGAAAGAGCCTTCATTTGGCTGAAAGCTTGGGATGATTTATTCTCTATTATTTGAGTTGCATTAATGAATGTTTCAGATACTTAGTTATCTTATGAATACAAAGGGAAAATCTTCAAAGACTCTGTACCATAGTGAAAGATGCATAGATAATGTATGCTGGAAGAAGGAGCAGCCCTGTGAGGTTGCTCCCACTGGAAAGAATTGGTGAAAGATTCATCAGGAAAAGGGCAGTGAGGGTCTTTATGCTTCACTTTACCAAGTTTGAGTGGTGTCCATTTCATAAAGCATCTGGCCCGTGCTGTGTATTATTCAAAACACGATATTCATGTTTGATATCACAAGGTGACTTAAAGCAGTGGACTAGAGGGAGTAAGACTACCAAGAATAAGAACAACAGCAATGAAACACCTGAATGGGCAGAGAGGGAGAGAGAGATTCCTGTTAAAACCACTTCTCTACTTCTTCTGGCTTTACCTTTTGAAACCACATTTTATCAGAAATAAGAAAATGGGCTCGGCGCCTGTGGCTCAAGCGGCTAAGGCGCCAGCCATGTACACCTAACGTGGCAGGTT
>NW_003852419.1:21166261-21172740 GCF_000181295.1 Otolemur garnettii
AAAAAAAAAAAAAAAAAAAAGAAAAAAAGAAAAAAAAGAAATAAGAAAATAGAATATACTTTTGAGACGAGTTCTTGTCTGTCAGGCTTTTTCTTTCAAGTTCCCTTGACTATTAGAGCTCCCTAATAAGGGGTCAAACCACAGCCAAAGCTCTTAAAGAGCTTTGTCTTACTGATAAATTAATTCAGCTGACAATATGTAGGTTTGAATGATTAAAGACAAAGAAAGGATTTTATAGGTAGAGGCTCTATTAGTGTTTTCTGAGAGTGGGATCACTTTTTATAAAAAGCTTTTCATGGTGAGGACTAACATGGCAGAAGACCTGATATCACAAACAGTAATCCTACACTAAGGAGCTCAGTAAGGTTCATTAGTTGTGGGTTTTTTTTACTGTGATTACCTGAGATGCAGTTGCACTTCAAGAATAGCCACTACCGAAATTTATCCTGCACAACAAGACTTTCTTTAGATTTCTTTTAGAAACATCATGACTCCTGCCCTTTTATTTCTAGCATCAATTCTGGAGGAGCTTTCACTCCTTTAGGATAGTCAGCCAAGCTGACCTTCCCATTGCCCCTGAATCCTGTTATTTATGGAATCAGTGATTCTATTCATTTTTAAGTCACAGTAGGTCTGGCTTCATGCTAATTTTAGAAGCTCTTTCCTCTTGTTACCAGGCAAGCCATCAAATGGCCTGGTTTGCCTTTCAGGAGGTAAAGTATGCAGATATGACCTTTTAAAATTCTTACTAATCTAGAAAACTTGAGATACTTCTTGGAAACATAGCAGAGAGGTCCATGTTTGTTTTATAAGATTACCACTTGATTGCAAGCATTTAAAAATTCCCCAGAATTAGAAGTACCCTAGTAAGTTTTGTTTTGTCTTGTTTTGTTTTTTTGAGACAGAGGTTCACTTTGTCACCCTAGGTAGAGTGCCATGGTGTCATAGCTCACAGCAACCTCAAACTCTTGGGCTCAAGCGATTCTCTTGCCTCAGCCTCCCAGGTAGCTGGCACTACAGGCACCCACCACAACGCCTAGATATTTTTAGAGATGGAGTCTTGCTCTTTTTGCTCAGGCTGGCCTGACAAGTATTTTAAATATTTATTCAAGAATGCATCATAGGACCAAGGTGCTACCACTCCCAGATGGTACCTTCAGAATTTCTTTCAATTTAGCATTGCTAACATTTTGCTGCTTTGAAGCAAGATGAAGAAATGATAAAAGAACTCGATGTAAGTAAATAAAAATGCTGTTAAATGTTGATTTTTTTCACGTTGTTAGCTTTTCAATTTAAAGAAAGGTTATAATCTTAAACCTGGGCAAAATATCCTGTATGGAGCTATGTTTTCCTTATCTACAGTTGCAAATATTGGTCCCTATAGTTTGGTCCCTTCAATATATTAAAACAAATAAATAAGGAGGTATGAAAAGATTTAGCTACAAGGTGATAGTAACAAAAAATTGGAAGCAACAGAAATGTTCAACATTAGGAGAATAGTTAAGTAAATAATGACAGGTATATACACTAAAATTGTTATAGCTACTTGAAAAGATATTGCAGAGGAGTATTTAATGAGATCATATAGTGACAAGATGTATTGACTGAAAAATGGTGCTTACAAACTATTATCAACAGCTTTAGTTTTTAACCCTTTTGGGGTCACATATACTTCTTTGCAAATCTGAGTAAAAATGTACATTTAGGCCAGGTGGGAGGAATTGCTTGAGTCCAGGAGTTCAAGATCACGTTGGGCAACTTAGCAAGTCCTCATGTCTACCAAAAAAATTTTAAAAACTAGCCAGGAATGGTGGTGCATGCCTGTAGTCCTAGTTCCTTGGGAGGCAGAAGCAAGAGGATCCGTTCAGCATAGGAGTTCAAAGTTACAGTGAGCTATGATCCTATCACTGCACTCTAGCCTGAGCAATAGAATGAAAATCTGTCTGAAAAATGTATACAGAGGATGCAAAAAAAAAATGTATACACATTTTAAGAAAGGAAAACTGTATTAAAATTATAATACTCAAGTCAGGTTTGACTTCTGCAATTATAAGAGGTACAAGATACAGTATACAAGATAACAAATGCGATCAGTATATATTGAGTATTATAAGTTTAATACAGTTTTTTTCTTTCTTAAAATGTGTATACATTTTTTGTGGCAACCTCTGTATATACACACATTTACCTGGGATTCCTATCTCTTATCTTCTCTTTTCTCTGGCTATTGTTAGCAGGTAGGAGCACATTAATATTTTACCTATGGGTCTTTTCTAAATTCTGCTCTTGGCAGTTTACCTATAAAACTTGAGTTTCTCCCTGGTTTGCAAGGTAGGTAAATCATACAATACTGAACTTCGAAACTTTCCCCTAAATTTTATGTAAGCAAAAAGGCTTTATGCATAACTTGTTTGAGATGAGATCTGTTATTCATTCAGTTTTTAGTGCTCTCAGTACTCATTTTGGTGTTTATTATTATTATTTATTCATTTTTACATGTAAAACAACCACACCAAGCCTGGCATGTAGTAAACAAATGTGTAAATGTTAGCCGTTATTTTTACTCACATGCTTTGCTTTATCCATTTAAATCTTTATTGAACAATTACCTCGACCCTAGCTAGCCAGTGGTGAATAAGCCAGCTGTAGTTCTGCTCTCCTGCGGCTTCCTTCAGTCTGTTGAGGGAAGCAGATATCAGTCAATCATTAGAGAAAACCTAGGGATAGTGCTACAAAATAGAGATGGAGAGCACCCGGAGAGCGTATACTGGGGCACCCAGCCTCTTCAGGGGTTGTCAGTAAAGCTGAGACCCTAAGCGGAATTGAAATTAGATTATAAGTTAGGGGTAGAGTGGGTGGAGAGGGGACAGCGTATGAGAAGGGTCTTGAGTCAGCATTTGACCAGAATTCCAGCAGGATTTCATAACTTAGAAAAGTTATACTCTTAGTCATTTCCAGTTAAGAGAGATGTAAGTATAACTCCTCCCAGATGGACTCCATTCTGTTTCCAAAGTTTTTCATCTTTTTTTAAGACAGGGTCTCACTCTGTCACCCGGGCTGGAGTACAGTGGTGTGATCATAGCTCATTATAACCTTGAACTCCTAGGTTCAAGGGATCCTCCTGCCTCAGCCTCCCAAGTAGCTAGGACTATAGACTTACTCCACTATACTCAGCTAATTTTAAAAATGTCTTTTGTAGAGACAGGTTCTCACTATATTGCCTCAGCTGGTCTTAAACTCCTGACCTCAAGTGAGTCTCTTGCCTCAGCCTCCCAAAGTGTTGGGATTATAGGTATGAGCCACCACACCAGGCCCAAAATTTCCTTAAAAAGCCTATGTAGAAACTGGAAGATTGAGTGCCATTATAATTGCAAAGAGCTTCCCAGCAGCTTCAAGAATATGTAGGATGTATTATGGGAAATAAGCCAGCAAGGATTCAACTACAAATCCAAATTTGAACACCTGGCTCTGAGCCCTAAATTGCCCTGGAAATTTTCACAATCTTATCTCAAAATAGTATTTGGATAAAAATAAATAAAAAAAAAGATTTGCTTGCCCCAACGTTTCGTACTAATGATCTGACTTATTTCCTTTGAAGTCTATTTGAACATACAAATAGGTGCAAGCTCACAGGGGATTATAGGGATGGGAGATAATGTTGTGGGTGCACATGATCGGACTGGACTCTCTTATCAAGTTTCAGTTATATCGAATTTGCAGCAGGGTTGAGTCTATGAAACCAGCCTTTCTGGAAGAGAAAGTTCAGTGTAAGTTCAGAAGCAGTGAACATGGCAGGAACCTCTGCAAACAGGAAAGACTGAAAGAAACATTATTTCCCTGTATTTAGGCATTACTGGGCTTTCAAAAACGCTTTGTATTTTTTTCCTCCCTTCCTACATAACATCATGTAAGATAATATTGCAAACAAATGCCCAGACGGACGCTGAATTATTTATAAGAATAGGCTGCTGATGTGGATTGGAGAGAAGAAATAGCAAAGCAAGAAATAATAATGTCATTGAGATTGATAGAGGAAAAGGACAAAAGCAAATGTGAGTGAACAATGTCTCTAGAGCTTTACACCCACAGGAAAGCTGTGTGCTGTCACTTGGTTCATGTAAATTCTTACTTGAGAATGGAAACAACACCTGGAAAATTAGCTGTACATTATCTAACATTTTATTTATAACTTTCTATCAATTTCCATAACCAGCATTATTTAGTCACAGATGTCTCCAGAATTAGGATCACAGGCCCTGACAGCCATTACTTTTTAAAGAGAAATGATTTGTAGTACCTCTTCAATGTTTGACAATTTGGAATATTCTGGTTCTTGTCTATTCACTGTTGTATTTTTACAGCAGACTGCATCAGCAATGGCAATTAGAAGATTTAGAAGCTCTATTCCAGGGCTCTTTCCAAAAGACACATCTAAAGGCTGGCTGTTTCTAAGGACTTTATTGTTCTGTTTTTTCAGATGTGAGTGGCCAAGATAGTATTTAGATCTTGGCTATGAGCCAACAGGGAATCTCTAGGGCTAGAATTCAGATACAGAAAAGCCAAAAATCTTCAAAAGAGCCTTTCTCTTTTTAGAAAGTTATTTCATAGTAGACATGTGTTTCTTAAACCTTCCCAATGAACCATGTCTAATAAATGCCTCTAGTTTTCAAGGACTAAGTCTGATTTCCTCATCATTTAGCAAAACCACACTTAAATTAAATGATAGCTTTAAAATAAAAAATATATAATTCTCTCTATTCCTAATAAGGTTTTAGAAGACAACCAATATACCTCGCAATGTGTTTCCCCCCAGTGATGGCAGGGAGTTTTTGATGACATTGGACTTGTCTTTTTTCACTCTTCCATCTTCAGTGCCTAGACCAGTACATGGCACAGAGTAGGTGTTCCATACATAGGAATGAATGAATACATTTACCCAATTAAAATAAACAAGAACAAAAACAATCATGTAATCTAACCTTACAGACCTCAGTAGTCTATATGATGACCTTGAGTCTCTGCCTGCCTCTAGAGAAAGTAAACTCCCATCAAATGACCTCAAGTGTTTTTTTAAAGATCCGAGAGTGAGGGACCTCATGAGTGTTTAGGAACAGGACCACATTGCTGACCTTCCACGTTAATTGTCTCTGATGTTTGGCTCTCCAGAGGCCACTGCTTATCAACCCAGTACAGCTAGATTCTGCCTCTGGCATCAGGGGAGAGGTTACTGTTTTCCTCTTTGCCTGTATTTAGGCATTATTAGCCTTGTGAAGACCCTGACGGGCAAGACCATCACCCTGTATGTGGAGCCCAGTGATACCATTGAGAATGTGAAGGCCAAGATTCACATTCACAGCAGAGGCTCATTTTTGCAGGTAAGTAGTTTAAAGATGGTTGTACTCTTTCTGACTACAATATCCAGAAAGAGTCAACCCTGAACCTGCTCCTCTTGAGGCACGGCTCATCTTCCCAAGCATGGTATAGGCCCTTGCCTTATTTCCCCATACCATAGCTGAGAGTAGGCGGCAACTGTGGGTAAGACTAGATTCAAAGTCTCATACAGGGGAAGTATAACCCAGGGGCAGTCTTAATGATTGCCACTAGATATGAGTGCCATTTAATGATTGCAGCTCTCAGAGCCCAGAGGACCCAAGTCTAGACTCATGGCACTAGAGGTACTCAGCCTATCACCCTGTGCAAAGGCCAGCTCATTCCCACTGCTGGGAATCCCTTGAGCTTGTCTTCACTACTTGAAATCCAAGGCCTGGAGAAAAGGAAGAATTCCCATCCCCCACAGGAGATCTATATAAGACTTTCCTCTCACAACTCCATTTCCTGTCCTGAGAGCTGTCTTTTCCCAGGATGACCATTCAATCATTTTAAAGAAACTCCCATCTTCTATTCATAACTGCCTTTCCACCCCCAATAGCAACAAAGTCAGGATATACATAGCTTTCACCCAACTAAACTGCAAAATAGAATACTTAGTTTATTAGTTGAAAACTTACAGCTAATATATTTAAGGTTACTTAAATTTAATTAAGTTTGTCACATAGCCTTCCTCAGACACAAACAGTGTCTTTACACTTTACATTTGTGTCACTAACCATCCCATTCAGGGTAGATTTTTGTTTTGCTTTGTTTTTTCCTAAACAAAGGAATTGTTTGCCCTAAGACTAAGTTGGTTTCTTTACTTTTTGTTTAAGAAAATCTTTTGCAAATCTTAAATAAATAAATGTTCTTCCAGTTTTAGCCATTAAAATATCTTAGAAATAATTTTTAACCAGACACCATATTTCAATTAAAACAAGCTGCAAGCTGCGTTAAACATAGTTAGGTATTTTGGAGCAGGGAAAGGACATTAGTGAAAGAACTGGTGATATCCCAGCAAAGTCTGTGGTTTAGTTCCTAGTAATGTACCAGAGTACATTTTTTAGTTTTGAAAATGTGCCAAGGATAAATAACATGATAATTTAGGA
>NW_003852419.1:21172995-21180316 GCF_000181295.1 Otolemur garnettii
TTCAACTACTGTTTAATAAAAGAAAACAAATGATGTGAAATAGATTTAAACAGTATTGATTTTCGAAAAGGTCAAGAACATAGCTTTAAAAAAACTCATCATTTTTCTTTTCCTCTTCTTCTTCTTCTTTTTTTTTTTTTTGGCAGGGGCTTTGGAAGAACTAACATCATATGCTCCAAGTATGTTACTTTCCAATTATCTTATCTAGAGAAGATAGAATTATAGAAAGTCAGGATTATTGTTTGGAGAACTTCAGTGAATGAAACTAATATATCCTTTCAGCTGCATCTCTTAAATAAAAGGTATCACAGTTTACTTTTAATCAGACGTGGGTTATAAACGGATTATAGATTCAAGGAGAAATGATAAACTTTAGAGATGGGGAGTAAAACTAACAGAGATTATTAACTTAGGAACCTTACAGGTGACTGGGTCATCCCTCTTCCATCCTTCGATGGCTTTAGGAGGCCTATAGAAGGACCTTTATTTATTTGTGTTTATCCCCAAATGAATTTGCATCTCCTCAAATACTTGTACAAGCATATAATCGAGAGGTCTGCACCAATTTATATAACAGATGACTTGGACTGGAACATTTTTATGAGCAACCATTGCCACTCAACTTCCTAGACTATAAACAAACAAACAAACAAACAAACAAAGAAATAAGTACTTTAGTATTTTGCTGTAGAACATCGGCCTTTGAATAATTCTTTATAAGGCTAAATAACTCCTCCATGGTAGAGAATGCTAGATGTTCACCAAAATTGGTGCTCCTCATACCCCTCAAGTGTTAGCTTGGGGTAAGTTAGTTCCTTTGGAGTAGATGTGGCTATGCAACTAATCTCTCATCAATAGAGAGAAAGTGATATGGGCTGATTGCACCTCATTGGCTTAAGAAGAATTTTTGGTCCTGAATTTCCCTCTTTTCCTTTCTGGATGAGCCTTGGAAGCCACATATTAAAGATGGCAGGGGCGTTAGCAGCCTCAGTCCTTGAATGACTGTCTGCCAAACTTTAGTGGAAACATGGCAGAAATGATCAGTAGTCTAAGTTAGTGGTCTTCTTTTATAGCCACTTAGTCTATCTTGTCTAAAATACCTTCAGAAAACAGGGTTCTGAAAATTGTGATGGGGAGTGTGACTTGGATCTGTGATCTCTCATCTCTGACCTGGAATCTCTGCCTTGGGGTTGACTTACAAAGAATCCAACCACTGACCCAGCCAGCCATGTAGATTCACGTTCAGCTCATTCACCCAATCAAGGCTGAAGAGGGTGGGGAGGGAAAGGGTTGACTGCCCTGGAAGAGGCCCTTCCTGGTTTGCTCTCTGTGGACATGGAAGCATGAGTGCATGGGAAGAATCTGAACTGGATAGGCTGAGCTGTTTCTTCTATCAAGAGACCCCTAGCTCACTATACCCAAGAGTGTGGCTCAATAAATGGCAAGCTCTGACCGAGTATGTCAGCCATTTCTCCCTAATGCAGAAGCAATGAATCCTCCTGCAGCAGAATCATAGCTATCATCTCACCCTCTTCCTCCCCATGTACAGGGTCCTGTGGCAGGGTCTTGGGTAAACTGCAGATGAGTGCACACTAACTCTTGTAGAGTATGAGGCAAAAGTATTCAAGAAGTTATTTAAATGCTTTGAATCAAGTTAACAAATTATAAAATATGTACTATGCTTTGAACCACAAATTGAAACATTTAAAAAAGCAAGAATATTGCCTTTGAGTACGCTAAAGTCATACTTTTTTATGAAGTAATCTATCCCACTCATGTTATCTGATAGGAAAAATTGGACAAATTAACAACTTCTCTTATCTAAGTGCCTTAGCCACTCAAATCCTATCCACCCTCTAAAGCAGTGTCTAACTCCACAGCAGCAAAACACAGTCTCTGATGGCATTTAGATGCAAGGTCATACACGTGGGAGGTGTTCCCCTGGGGCCTGTCAGGAGAACAGGTGTTTAGGGTAAGGGTCTCAATGTGCCAGAGCTGAGACCTAGATCCTGAGGGACAAAGCTGTCCACGTGTTCTTTAAATATGTGTGTGTGTGTGTGTGTGTCACATGGGGCCCTCCAAAGCATGGTCCCTTCTTGCCTGGGTCTAAGGGCAGCATAGCATGTCTTGTATATCTTCTTGCAAGTTTCCTTGGAAAGATTTTTGCAGTTGTAAATGGAGCCACCTCTGCTCTGCCTTCTGTGGGCTTAATCTGCTGCTCTCTGATGAAGGGTGTGCTTTCTTCCGAAGGATCCTTTCATTAGCATTCTAAATGGAGGGACTTATATTTTCTATTTCCTAGTAGCTCTCTCTCTGGGAAACATGAGACAAAGAGCCCCAGAGTTGGCTCAGAGGCCATTTGGGCAGCATTATCCTGGGCATTATCTAAAAGCATCCTTCCACACCAACAGTTACTCAGAGCACCCAGGCAGAATTCAGGCATCTGAATCCTTGACCCCTCTCAACCCCTCTTCAGTCCTAAAGTTTTCTTTTCCATTCTTTTCCCTCTGGGCTCACTGAGCCCTCCAATAAATAAACAGAACTTCTGCTCTCCACTCCCATAGCCAGACAACTGAGCTGGGCCTGCAGATTAGCATGGTCCCTTCCCCAGCCCCAGTTTCCACAGTTTATGCTTAGCTTCATTTTCTGGCACTAATCGGACAACAGGTACCACAGCTTCAGCCAAGTCTCTAGTGATAAACTCACATCAGCACCAGAGAAGATGCTTGTATTTCTATTCCTAATGGCTGGAGGACATCCACTTAATTTACCCAATGGCTATGACAGATACCAGATGTTCCTCAATGAGTTATGTCCTGATAAACCCATCACAACTTGAAAACAATCATAAGTCAAAGATGCATTTACAATACCTAATATGCTGAATATCATAGCTTAGCCTGGCCTACCTTAAATATGCTCTGAATACTTGTATTAGTCTACAATTGGGAACAATCACATGACACAAAGGCTATTTTAAATAAAGTGCTGATTATCTCATGTAATTTATGGAATACTGTACTAAAAATGAAAAACAGAATGGCTGTATGGGCACTTGAAGTATGGTTCCTACTGAAGGTGTATGGCTTTTGCACCACTGTAACGTACAAAATTGTTGCAAGTTGGGGACTGTCTATAACTTATACAGATGTTTAAATGGATGGGAGGGGCTGACATAGGCTCTGTTCACATCATTTAAAATTGGGATTTCATGTGTCAAAAGGCTATTCCTATCTACTCTATGTTTGGGCACATGGGATTTATAGCCTGAAGTCTGTATCATGATTATTTAAATAGTTTTTGTTTAGGGACTTGAAGTCTAACCCAAGACCTATAAATACTGACACAAAGATGACACTGTCCTTAATCATGGCTTTGGTGAGATAAGCAGAGCGTTGCAATGATCAGAAAAGAAGCCTTGAGCCTAAAGTTAATACTTAATACACATATCATAGACTGAGAGGCTTGGTCCTTGAGTATGTTGAGAAGAAAACCAATGCTCAATGTTGAGGGAAAGGTAGCTGACTTATCTCAAAAATTAAAAAAGAGTTGAGTGCCTCCTTTGTGAAGATGGGATTTATTACACTTTAGTCTTTCCCTGAGAAATCTATACATATGCAATAAATTAGGAAGCTTCAGCAAGGATTAAGATCCAATTAGAATGCTACATTCACATTTTGGCTATCTCTTGTTTCATTTGTTTATACACACACACACACACACACACATATATATATATATATATATTTTTTTTTTTTTCTTCAAGAGACAGGGTCTCTGTTGCCCAGGCTGGAGTGCAGTGGCATAAGCATAGCTCACTATAACCCTTAATTTCTGGGCTCAAGTGATCCTCCTGTCTTAGCCTCTTAAGTAGCTGGGGCTACAGAGATGTGCCACCACATTTCACTAATTCATTTATTTATTTAAGAGATGAGATCCTGCTGTGTTGCCCAGGCTGGTCTTAAGCTCCTGGGCTCAAGTGATTCTCTTGCCTTAGACTCCTCAAAGTGCTGGGATTACAGGCATGAGCCACCATGCCTGTTCTTAAAATAATAATTAAGGAAAATGATAATTGAACTTGCTATGTTCCAGGTACTATACAAGGCCCTATAATAACTTATTTACTCCTTACCAAAAATCTTCTGTAAGATAGATATCTTTAGGCGAAGGTAGGTAACTTGCCAAAAAGCTCAAAACCAGCAAATCTCAGCATTGGAATCTGACCTCCCCTCTGATTTCAGGGTCTTTGCACTGGGTCACTCTGGCTTCTACAGTATTTGAAAATACATAAGTCCCTAATGCCTGGTTCAAAAACACAAATTGAGGGAATTCAGTTCTCGCCTGGTCCAGGGAAGCTTCACTACAAAACTGAAAATAGTAGGTGAAAGCTGTTGCTGCCTGTAAAACACAGAAATGAACCAAAAACATGGTCTTGATATTAGGTAACACAGCTACAACCACCTTTGAATACAGAGGAACATCTGCTTCTCAGGGTAAAGAGCCAGAAAATTTAGTGTGGGTAGAAACTGCCCTGGACTATGTCAGAATGCCAGATCCTACAGCATGCTGGCCTGATATTCATCTGTAAGAGTGAGGATGTATTTGTTTTAAAAAGATTCAGGAGTTTATAAAAGGTGGGTTTGTTTGTTTGTTTGCTTGTTTTCCTGTTTAGGTTTAGACTTGCTTTAGGAGCAAGATCCCAGAAGGCATGTAATCTAGCTGAGAAGGAGTAATAGCCTTAACCCAAGCCTGCTCTTTCTCCCTGCCAGGCCAAAAGTTTTAGTAGAACACTCCTGGCCTCCCAGTTTCATTTGCTTTTGGTACATACTCTTTTTGGTTTTTGATTTTTTTTTTTTATTAAAGCATAGCTGTGTACATTAATGCAATCACAGGGTATAGTGTGGTGTTTTCACATACATTTTGAAATACTCTCATCAAACTGGTTAAAGTGTCCTTCACATCATTTTCTTAGTTATTGAGCTAAGACATTCATACTCTGCTTTTAGAAAGATTTGCTTGTACCCTTGTAGGATAAACCATAGAGGTGACCCCACCCATCACCCCCCTTCCCCTCCCCTCTCCCACCCCCCTTCCCATATTCTAAGGCTATAATTAGGTTATAACATTCCTATGAAAGTTATAAATCAGTTTCAAAATAGGGCTGTGTACATTGGATACTTTTTCTTCCATTCTTGTGATACTTTGCTAAGAAGAACATTTTCCAGGTACATACTTTTGATCGCCTACCCCCACACAGAGAGAGCCAGCCATCCTGGGCTTCTCCATGTAACAAAATACCTTCCTTGTGAGTTTTGTGTCAACAGGGAAGAGATTATAGAACAGTTAAGTGTTCCGCAACCTTTGGTATGTAAACCTTTGTGCACTGGGCATTAGCATATCCTTTTTTGTCTTTTTTGGGCTAATTTCATAGCATGAAATGAAGGGGGTGATGGTGTCACTTCTGAGATGACAAGTTGTCTTGTGGCCTGGTCCCTTCAGGGCTCCACACACCTGCCTAGTGAGCCACACATGGCTCTGTATACTTGGAAAGAATCAGTACTTTCACTGAATTGTTATTTTTTTGAATGTTTCTTTATGTCACCTCTCTGATGTATATTTTCCCCATGTTTCTTTATATCACATGAGTTAATCTTAATGAAGAGAGGAGGTGCAATGTAACAGTTAAGAACAAGGATTACAGCAGCAAATGAGTCATTTACCTGCTATCTGTATGACCTTCAGCAGGTTATTTTATTTCTCTGAGCACACTCTGTAACATGAAGAGGGAATTTTTCCCATCTGGGGTTGCTAAGAGGCTTAAATGGAAAACTGTATGAAAGCACTTAGCAAAATGCCTACCACATGGTAAGTGCTCCAAAGGGGTAGCTCTGATGATTAATGACTCTATCTTTCATGTTTCTAGTTTCTTGGTGAAAGAGTGATGATGAAATTTTTCCTTCAACAGGTACCCAGAAAGATTGGTGATGGTGTCTGTGTCTACATCAGCATTTTCTAATCCTTATTATAGGTGATGGAAGCAACAAACTCCTGCCTTTGGTTTATTCTTGACCCTGTCTTGTGTCTGGCTGGTCTCGCCCCTCTCTCACCTCTGCCTCCATTCCTTACTCTCCACCACCAGAATCAGGGTAGAGAATGTAGGCATACTGTTATCAGGTTTAAGTATAATTTTAATTGAAAAATACTTTTCCACATAATCTCATGACACTAAATAGCTTCTGTTAGTAAAGCTATTTGTAGCTTTGTAGACCAAGAGACATTGGTAACTACATTTTTCTTTTTTTTCAACCCAGTTCATGCAATGAACCAGTCATGCTAACCAGTCATGCAATGTATACATAATACAGCTCTGAGAATGAGAGCAACCCACCAAGAATGATGATGACACATTTTGCAGACTAACAATTCCATTTAAATCCTTGCTTTTGACCCAAGCTCATAAAGGGATAGGAATACTGAGTGGTCAAAAGAACTGTTCCTATCTCTAAGAAAAGTGGTCTGGAAGGGATGGAAGATGTCACCACTTGGGGGTCTCAGCTTCCTGACTCTATGGGAAGGTTCACTCCACTGGGAAGAGTTGCTTCATTTGGGGTACTGCTCAGAGTCCAGGCCAGATCACCTCCACTTTCTACTCCTGTTGTGGCCATCCCGATACCCACTCCCTCAGCCCAGTGGTGGTCCCACTTCTCTTCTCAGGGAATGAATACTCCCTGACACTTATTAAAAGTGGTGGCAGATCTGGAGAAGGAAACCACAATGAGGTAGAGAGGGCTGAGCACAGTTTGGAGGAGTCGTTAGTATATCTGGGTTCATGTGTGGGCTCTGATACATTCTGCCTGTGAACCTCTGAGTAAATCATTTAGCTTCTTGAGCCTGATTACTCGATCTGTAAAACAGTACTTCCTATATTCACCACCAGATATTTAGTGAGCACTTACTAGGTATGTGCCAGGCATTTTTCTAGGTGCCCCACTAGTGCCAGGAAAGGGAGTGAGGGCTGTGCGTCTAGAAAATCCAGTTTTAAAGTAAGTCAGAGAAGGATTCACTGAGGAAGTGACATTTGAGCAAACGCATAAAGAAAGTGAGGAATTGAGCCATGAGGGTCTGTGGGGAAGAATGTTCCACAGGAGATAGCTAGTGCAAAGGTAGAGGTAACTTGATGAGCTAGAAGCACAGTGAGGAGGCCAGAGTGGCTGGAGCAGGTAAGCAAAGCAGTCAATGGCAGCACATGGGTCAGAGGTGTAGTGAGGGGGGCTGAGTTGTGTGAAGTCTTATGGTCCTGATGAGGACTTGAGTTTTTACG
>NW_003852419.1:21180416-21180666 GCF_000181295.1 Otolemur garnettii
AGCCGATGACTTGTGTTTTGGAAGGGTCATTCTGGCTACCATGTTGAGAACAGACTGAAGGGAGTCTTGGGTGAGAAGCAGGGGACTGAATTAGGGAGCTACGGCCACCAGGCAATAGGTGATGGTGGAAAGGACCAGGGACTAGCTGTTGAAGTGGCAAGAAGTGGTTGAATTCTGGACATATCTTGAAGGTAGAAAGGACAGGGTTTGCTGATGGATTGGATATATGTGTGAAAAGAAACAAATAGTC
>NW_003852419.1:21180686-21208153 GCF_000181295.1 Otolemur garnettii
GGGAGGAATGAACGGAGGGGTAGTGAAGAATTTAGTGATAGTAATATTTGTCCTGCTTCCCCCATAGGATTACATGTGATGACTTAAATATAATTTATCCTGTGAACATGCCTTACTGTTGGTATTCACAGGCTTCTCCCCTTCCTGTTCAGAAGTGGTCTGTTCTATGGAACATCTCTTTTATTCAAGTGGTTCCAGCAGGGGATGTGTTCCTATCATGTGAACTCTCAGATGTGGCAGGGATTATCTGAGCTATGTTTAGGTGGATATTTTAGGATAGGTCCTAACAATTGTGACTCAGGTATGACTTAACAGATAATATCTAACAGAATATTGTTTCTAATTTTTCTTTTATATAGCAACTGATGTTGCCATGCAGATCCCTCAGTTGCTATGAGATGGTAACATTACTCTGCCTTGCGATTGGCCAGTGCTGCCTAAGCTGTGTGGTTCTCACGCGGGCCACTGACATGGAACTGTTACTATGGTGAACTTTACAATTTCCCTTGATTGGTGGATTACAGAAATAGGCCATCAGTGGAATTCATTATTTTCTGCTAAGTAAAAATGAAAAATAAATATCATAACTTTTCCTTGTCGCCAACACACAAAAAATGTGACACTTAATGACATAATGAATTGCTGTTAGATAACTTAGGATCCTTCAGAAAACTGAAGAATGGTGATAATCTGGTGCCAAATTTGGGTAGGAACTATTTTCTCTCTTGCCTTGAGTTGATTGTTCAGTGTTAAGGACATCGGGTTGGTCAGAGTTGGAACCTCAGAGTTGTAAGGTATTGTGGGGTGGGGTGTGGATTGAAATGGGAACTCTGTTCTCTCTGGAGGGATGAAGTATGATGCTGGGGGCCTGGGTTTGGAGGCATGTGGGCTGCGGGAGGTAGACAGGCTGAATGCCTCACAGACCTTCCAACTAGAGAATGTCTATGTCACTATCCCTGCGTGGGGAAATCAGCTGTGTAGGTGAGCTGAGGCCATCAACTAGTAGCTTATGCTAGAGAAGCTGAGATGTCCCTGTGAGGAGGTGAGACTTGCTCTTTCCCCGCTCTCTTCTGGTTACATCGTTTTCTGGCCACTTCAGATGTTCCATTACCCACACCCTTGCTTACCCTTCACCCAACCTTCCTGCGGGGCTGTAATCTCCCCTCTCTCATTCTTAACCTTGACTGCTAACTACTGACTGCTGTGCATCCATGCACCTATGCTCTGTTATGTACCAAATAAAAAGACTCCAGGAAACAGGACAGGTGCTATATTGTTTTTGTGCTGCCACCAGGGACATGAAACAGTATATGCCCTTTCAGGTTTCTGGTTTTATGCACTAAATTTGGTGTAAGTTTCATGATTTCTTCAGTGCTATCTCCCTTGCAGATCACTCTCCCCGGCTGGGGTTCACTAGACTCTCAACAACCGGTACCAGGAACAGGGACTAAGGTCAGCTCTGAAGAGGGACTAAGGTCAGCTCCAAAGAGGTTGTGCAATCCTGCAAAAGCCCAGGTTGATACAGGAATGACCAGTTGCTCATCTCTGCATGAGAGAGACCCACAGGCACCAGCTGTAAGAAAGCCTGTCAGTGGGATTATGCTTTCCGTTTCTGTTTATTTCCTCAGCACCGTCTCCCTTGCTGGCCACTGTCCCAGGTTGGGGTCCACTGGATGCTCAACAGTGGGCTATAGGCAGTGCTGATTCATTTCTACAATTGTGTTTTTGAGGATGCTTCTCCAAAAAAGAAAGCTTCTGAGTGCTGCTGGCTGAAGATGGCATGCTTGGGGCTGTAGAGTGCAAGTGCGGACAGTGCTATCTGAATCCTCTTTTCTCTCAGCCTCTCCCTAGCCAGGTTCACCTTCTTACAGGTGGATAAGTGAGTTCTGGCTGGTTAGGGTTCTGCTCATCTCCACTCTTAGCAAACGTTGGAAAGACAATGGAGGACTAAACTTTAACTCTTCTAATTTTGTAACCTCTCTTCTCTACAAGAAAAAGTAGGAGAAAAGTGGAAGAAGAACCCAGAAGGAGGGATGAATTATTTTAAGTGCATCAGATCTGCCTTTTTCTAATATGTTCTGGGAAGGGGAAGGATGAGGCTGTATGAGAAAGAGAGAGTCAGGGAGCACAAAAACCAAACAGGCAACAGCTTAGTGCACTAGGCCTAATGTTTGACACCCAGGATGGATCTGTTTTAAGATTCCCTCTCTCTGTGACAAAATTAATTTTAATAGAAATCACAACATAAAACAAATAGAACTAATGACCGAAAAAAAAGTCCTTTCATTAAACTTTGTATGATATCAATGTAAATAAAAATAAAATAAATGCTACAATCTCAACAAGCAAAAGAAGTTATGGTATCATATTTTTAATTTCGTAATGTATTTTTTTGAAGAAAAGAATGATAATTTATACTTACATATTGGTCTTTCACAGTAATGGATAGTCATTTTATAGTTTATGTGACTAACTTTTGCAAATTTGTCAATGATTTTTGTCAGTTGTTTTTCTTCTCATTTTTGTGGCATGTCGATCTATTTTTGATCAAAGAAGACTTTTCATTAATTTGAATTTTGAAAGATTTCTTTCGCATGAAGGAACAAATTAAATAAATAGGAAAAAATGTCAAACATAAAGATACATTTGGCAGAAATGCATAGCAATCTCATTCCGCAATAAATTCCAGAAACTTTAAACACAATTAGAAACTCCAGGCAGTCACACAAAATGACAGAATTGAAGTAGCTCAGGTTCTGTTTGTCTTTACAAACACTGTGCTGGCACTGTTCATTCCCAGTCATTGTTTGAACACAGGATTATGCAGAGTGGTACCAGGGAGGCTGAGACACGAATTGTGCCCAAAGCAAGCTTTGTTACTTACTCTCAAAATAAATGCATGGAATTAATTCTCTGAATCAACTTCCATGCCAAATGCAATGTTTACTAAAGGAAAAGCAATAAAAATAGTGCTAAGTTGAAGCATACATTTCTATTCTTAAAACTCAACTGCAACCTCAGCAATTGTTTAGCATGGAGACCCAACAAAAGATTTTGGGGGGGGGGGCGTGTGTGGGAGAGAATAGTTTATCACTGACATTGTTTAGAATTGCTTGCCATGGTGATAATAAAAACCAGACTAGCCTTTAGTGGGTGTTGTTAGTGTTTTTAGGTCTATGCACCCCTCGATTGCCTGCCCTGGGGTGGACTCATCCTCCTGCGCCACCTTTGGGACTATGCTGCAGTTGAATCGAGTGTCAGTAGTTTAAGTGTCCTTCTTTCTCAGACGTGTAAAGCATTAGTGATTCCTGCAGCTTTGCATGCTGTTTGTGTTAGCTCTTGTGTGGCCAAACATTTCCACCTGAGTGTTTGCCATTTTGTTCTATTTTGTGGCATTGTTTTGACCCCTAATTTCATTTTGCACTGAACTTAGCACTGGGTTTATCTTTACCAATGAAATGTGTGAGACATGCTTTGCTGAATCTTCACAAATGGTTTAGTCCCATCGGGCAGTGGAATCAGAGACATGAAGTTGCAGGAACCATTATGAGGACTGGAAATGGGTAGGGAAGGTGGAAGGAAAAATAGCAGAAGCCATGACTTATGCTTCTAGGTTTGTTATGTATGATATTCCCTTTCCCCTCTCCTGTCACCTCATCAGATGGATATATTTAGATCCACCCTTGTACTAATTGGTGGTTTCCTGAGTAGGGTGATTTAAAAGCTCTCCTGCCTGAAATTCTACCATTACTTCTGCATATTCTTTTAGTTAAATATTGTTTTCTCCCCATGTGCCGCTGGAAACCAACTACCTCTGGAGTGCAGATACCTCTGGAAGAAGTGACACATCAAGTCTCTAATACTTTAGTATAAATGAGCATGTTAGATTGCTTCATCTGTGATCTGATCAGCAAGAGGGGGATCCAGGATACTTAGAAAGTGACAGAAACATCTCTCAACTCACCTTGCCCAGCCTTAAATGTATGTCTTTGCTCTAAGAAATTCCTTTTCCCACTCTGAAGAAAACAATAGAAAAAGACTTACTCTGGTGGTGTGAAGGAACTTCATATGTGAAGGGTAACTTTTTTTTTTTGAGAGAGAGTCTCACTATGTCGCCCTGAGTAGAGAGCTGTGGCATCACAACTCACAGCAACCTCTAACTCTTGGGCTTAAGCAATTCTCTTGCCTCAGCCTCCCAAGTAGCTGGGACTACAGGAGCCTGCCACAATGCCCAGCTATTTTTTGCTTGGAATTGTTGTTGTTTTTTGACAGGCCCAGGCTGAATTCGAACCCACCAGCTCCAGTGTATGTGGCTGGCACCCTTAGCTGCTGAGCTATAGGAGCCGAGCCTGAAGGATGACATTTTAAAATTTTATTTGTTTCCCCAGAATCAGAACATCTTACTGACCTACAACACAGTCCCTCACTTTGCCCCCAGAGTGCTTCATGCTATCATTTGTGTCCCATTTTTATTCTATTCACAGATGTCTGGGGAGAGGGACCTTTGAGATTTCTTCTTGGCTCTGCTTCAAGCTCCATAATAGCAATGGAGCACACTTCTTAACACAGGGAGGGCAGGTGGCAGCAAGCCAAAGTGCCTGTCTATGCAGGAGTGGTGTTTTAAACATGCATGAAAAAATCAGGAGCCAATAGGATAAAAGCCCAGACTGACAGCATGCCCCAAAGAGGGGTCCTTGTACCAGGTCTAAAAGAAAGAAAAAAAAGAAAGAAAAGCTTTTTATTTTCTATTAACTTAAGCTTCTGTGCCAGCTTTTGTTCCTAGGAGGATGATATGTGTGTGTGTGTGTATGCACTTGTGTACATGTCCATGTGCTCACAATGAGTTGCTCACACAGCTGCTACCTGAAAACTCACATGGGCGAGTTGTGGAACCTGGGGAGTGTTAGGAAACCAGGTGAGAGGATGTCTACAAAGGCTATCAAGGGCACATGAAGAGCCCTTGACTGCAAATAATTTGTCTCCTTTCAAGGTTTAAAAATACATAACACTCATGAATTCCATAACACTATTTGGATTGTTCTGTTCATAATATGTATTTATTCCAAACACAAGTGTTAATAGGAAGTACATAAATATAGTACTGTGTCCCATTTCATAAGCCATTGTCCCTTAGTATATATAACAGTCTTTTCCTAGGAATGAGTATATAAGTGTTTTAAAATAAAATTATATTTCGATTGCTCTAAAAATGCTAAATTCCTGTCACAAAACTTTTCTTTTTGCGAAAAATGAATTAGGAATGAGAGGGCTGCTGGCTCAGTTTTCTCATCTGTAAAATTAGAGAATGAGTATAATGATTTTTAAGACCCTTTTCAGCTTCATCATTCTGGGTTCTAAGAACTGTTTTGTAGTATGAATAATCACCTTACAATATATCCATCATCTTTTTAAATCTGAGGTTTATACTCTAGGCTGCCTTACGAGGGGTTCAACTGAAATGAGATTAACAGCTTGTCTAAATTATTGTTCCTTTCTTTTATTCTCTTGGGATGAAGCGGAACGAGTGATAAATGATGAAGTTATTTAAGCACACAGATCAGCAGGAAGACAGAGCCAGGAAGAGAGGTAGCGAGACATGTCAGCATTTCGCCCGGACAGCTTGATCCAGAAAGCAGAAGTGGCGTCCTTGATGTTGATCACAGCTTCTGTGCACTGACCTGTCAACATCAGACACCCTACCACAGGAGCACAGCTACGAGCCTTTCCTGGAACCCAGAGGGCCTCATATACAAGTTGCTGTCCTTCACATATGTGTGCAGGAGAGGAGTCGGTGAACTGTATGAGTTACATGACGTGAATCCCCAGGGTCAGTGCTGGGCAGGCCTCTCTCACCTTCATTCTGGAACTATTTCTCTAATTTCTCCCTAAACCAGAAAGTTCCTTGAATGAGTTTTTTCTTAGTATTTTCACTGTGGGAAATTAAGAGACTCTTCTTTAGTGATAGTAAGTAATTTTGTACCATTGATAACTTGTATTATAAACCCATTGCTAGGAAAAAGGCTTATTGGCTAAAAATAAGTATTAACACATTTTGAAGAGAATTGATAGCAGAATATGATCTGCCTCTAAATAACACAAAGTATTCAATTTGTAGATACATAACTATACTGTTTACAAAAAAATAACTTGGTTTAATTTAATATCCATTTTCTGAGCACCTCTTCTATGTTAGCAAAATGCTAGGGATGAAGAGATCAAACTTTCCTTGCTATATTTTAATATTCCTGGATGTTCTCTTTAGTGTCAGCTCTATTTTCCAGAACTACATATTTATGTATATTTCTTACCTAGCATTTATGATGTGCAAGAACACATCAATAAATCCCAGTTGGTTTTTGGCTAGTTATAAAGCAGCATTCTTGCCAAGATTCTCTGTTCTATATTTTGACTCTGTGCTAGTTGTCAATTTTATAGTAATGATTGTTTTCTAATATAGTCTTCGATTCATACTATGGTGCTGGATTACTTGGACACTACTGATTTGTCTGAAGTCTTAGCACAATTATATGAGAGCTGGTATCATTTACCACAGAAAGAGGAATAGAGTTTACTCTCTCATGGGTGACTTTACCCTGTTTACTCAGACCCTCAAAGGCTGTTTCAGGTATAATTATGTTTAAAGACCATAACCCTTTTATTGTTTTAACAAATGCTTATATCATCAGACAACATGCCTTTGGCTATATTTTGCCTATATAAATTGGCTGAATTGATGTAAGTGAATACTACAAAACTGCAGTCTAACCTAGAGTGAGATATACTCCTGAAAACACTGTAGAATGCCAAAGTCCTCTAGATACCTCCAGAGCTTGATGAATAAATATCTAGAGATACCAATGCCTACCATATAACCTTGTTATGTCATTAAAATGGTAACTTAAGTCCAAACTTTTGTAACTAGATAATTAAAACCCAAATCTGAATATGGAAGAAAACAGATCTTTAAAGGGAAATGTATAGAAAAGGTGACAGGATGTCATAGAAGGCAAACTCGCTTGCTCAACTATTTTCCTATGGGCCTGGTAGTAACCATCAGAGCAAGGGTGGAAAGAATATTTCACATTGTCAAATGAAAGGCAGGAAACCTTGTAAATTGAATGTATTTGGTGTAAATTCAACTTTTTAGTCTGAGGGTCTGTTTCTACTTGCCTACCCTGCAGTCTTGTTATTGGGGCTACTGGGCTGTGGCACAGGAAACAAGAGTGGCTAGGATCTGCCATGCTCCCACTTACTCTCCTGTGTTTCCATAGTTATCACTCTCAGTTGAACTTCTTAATCCCAGGCTTAGCTGGAGCTGTTGTTTTGTTCTTGGATCCATTCTTCCTTTAAATCCTATGAGAAAGCAACTATAAAGGAGATCGTGAGCTCTTGCTGCCTTTGGTCTTTGAGCAAGAAAGGTGAGTATTATGATTAATGAGCTCATCTGGACTTTGCCCATGGGTTGGTGTAGGCTCCCCAGAACATTGAGAGGAGGAGCAGGAAGAGATCCAGCATGCTCTGATGGCAGCTGGCCTACTAGAAATGGCTAGGCTTGGAGGAGGTGCTTTATCCAGCAGGATGCCCTGTCATGGTGTGACAGAGACACAAAGAAGGGGATGGCTGCTCACCTACTTACAAAGAATAATTCCACCCCTCTGCTAGCTGTATGTCCCTTCTGACTCAAGGGTGCTCCCATTAAATGTGGTAACACCCCCAAAAATTGGAGAAATGGCTTGAATATGATACATTGAGGAGCTTCCCTATGAAGCAGGATTAGGGTAGAGGAAGATGACCCAGACTGAAACCAGGTTTTCTAGCTCAGAAGGGCTGTCATCACTACCCAAACCATGCTGAGTTTGGATTGCAACTGTTACTTTCTTGGTAAACTGTGTAGTGGTTATTATGCTGCATGGCTTCAGTGCTTTTCAATAAGCTTTTCTTTCTTTCAGGAAATGTCCCTTCTTGGTGAGAGGAGGTCTCAGAACTGGGGGTGAGGTCCACAGGATGCTTGTATCAGCTGTGCCTGGACAGTGGAGCCTCATCTAGATTGAAGGGCTTGAAAAAGGCCTGGATCTAACCTGCTCAGCTTGCTGTGGAAGGAGCACCTTTGCACAATTAGTCTTCTTTTTCTAGTTTGCAGAAAAATTTCTAAAATTCTGGTATTATGTAACCATTATCCCAGGAAGGCCATGTGCAGTGCATCCTGGTACTCAAAGTGGGTAGCTCATAGGCACACCTGAATGGTTGCTGCTTACCATTCATGTACCTAAAGAATGACAAAATCTTGTTCCTCAAAAATTGGGTGAATGACTGCTTTTTTTTTTTTTTTTTTTGATAAGGTCTAGCTATGTTGCCAGGGCTAAAGTGCAGTGGCATCATCGTAGCTCACTGCAACCTCAAATTCCTGGATTTAAGCAATCCTCCCACTTCAGCTTCCTGAGAAAGTGGGATTACAGACATGTGCCACCATGTCCAGCGATTTTACTTAAATTGGTTTGTAGAGACTGGTTCTTGATATGTTGTCCAGGTTGGTCTCAAACTCCTGGCCTCAAGCAACTCTCACATCTCAGCTTCCTGAGTAGCTGAGACAACAGGCATTTGCCTTCTTGCTTGGCTTTTTTTTTTTTTTTTGGAGAGATGGGGTTTTGCTTGCTGTTTTGCCCAGGTTGGACTTAAACTCTTGGCCTCAAGCAATCCACCCTCCTCCCAAAGTGCTGGGATTACAGCTATGAACCACCACACCCAGCTACTCTGCTCCTGATGAAGCCAACATCCCTCCATCACAGGCTTTGGGAAAGAACTCTACCCAGAGATAACTCAGAGGACCTGAATTTTTCTTATTTTTGTTCTGACTCCATCTGTAGCAGCTGTTTCATCTAGGATGAGCCATTTAACACTTAATATCCTTCATTTTCTTACCTGTAAAATGGGGATGTCAATTTTCACATCCAGGGATTGTCCTGATGTTTAAACAAAAGAAAGTTCTAGAGAACATTTTGTGAGCTATAATATCCTGAACAAATGCAAATATTAGAAGTGATTATTACTTCCTGCGCACACTTAGCCTCTGATTCACCTCGGGATGGGAAACCAGATGTTCTCGTTTCCTCTGTGCAGTGGCTACTTCAAAGTCTTGCAAAGTCTGCTTCACGATGCTAGGGCAAAGCGAGCCCATGTGTCGGAAGCAAGGCTGCGCTATGGGCTCTCTGCCACTATTTTGTTGTAGGAGCCTTCTTTAGAAATAAATAACACTGTTTAATCTCTGTGCCATAAAAATATTTATCTTTATGACGTTTGTAAATGATAAGAATAAACATTTGTGTGAGACTAAGACAAGCAACGGTGTCCTGAATGCCATCTTCAGTACTCCCAAGCTCCTTTCAGACTCGGGTGACCAGACGTCCTGCTTTTGGTGGGACAGTCCCGCTTTTGAACAATTTGTTCTGCGACCCTCGGCGTTTTAAAAAAGTCCCGATTTTTGGAAAGAATGCGCGAACGGGCGGGAGAACAGGAAGGGAATATACGGTTTTTGGCTGCCATGTGGCTATTTTGCCAGAATATGAATTTTATATTATTTTTGTTAATTTTATAATGTTAAACTGTAATAATAACAAATAATTGTGGAGAAGTGATTATCGAGAACTGCTTATCAAAGTTTGCATTGTTGTCAGGCCCTGCCCTGCCCCCTGCCCGGTCCCCTGGCCGCCCCCCGCATGTTGTCCTGCTTAACAAATGTTAAGATCTGGTCATCCTATTTCAGACCAATCTCACTTTTGAAGTCTTTCTCCAGACTCTCATAATCCTCCATAGGTAAACCCTCAACTTGGTTGATGGGGATGGAAGTGCGTAGTAACTATCTTAAGAAATTCCCCTATCCCAAAATATCTCCTGAGTCATTGCTAATGACTGAAATCCTGTTGTTAGCCATTAATATCTTTAGATTAAAAAATTACCTCCCATGTACCCTTGTAAGATGAAACTTACTAAATGTAGAATATAAATGTCTTAACACAATAACTAAGAAAATGCCGTGAAGGCTATGTTAACCAGTTTGATTAAAATATTTCAAATTGTATATAAAACCAGCACATTGTACCCCATGACTGCATTAATGTACATAGCTATGATTTAATAAAAAAAAATTACCTCCCTATTAAAATTCAAAGAATCCCTGGAGGAGTAAAAACTCCTATACATTCACACAAAATGCTTGATTCAGAGGCCAGGAAACTTGTTCTGTAAAGGGTCAGATAGTAAGTATTCTGAACATTATAGGCCATTAAGTTTCTGTTGCGACCACTTAATTCTGTCATTGTAAGGTAAAAGGCAGAACAAATGACACATGGACAAACGAACATGGCTGTGTTACTATAAAATTTTATGTACAAAACAGGAGGTGGGCTGCTTTGGCCCATGAATTGTAGTTTCTTACCCTTTGACTTAATTGAATCCTCTCAGAGGGGACAACAAGCTCTCCTCCTGAGAGCAGGAGGAGCACAAAGGAGGAAGTACCTAGAACCTGGTATCACAAAATAAGAGGTGACCGGTAGGGTGTGAAGATGAGGGACAAAGGGCCCTGGTAAACCCTCAAAGCCAAACTTCAGAAGTGCTAGTCCTGTTTAGCATTTAGGCAATTTTTTCCTGAGTTGACATTACTTGACTCAGTTTGTTTACTACATATACGTCTACAATTTTTTATTTGGTACTGGTAAGGTACATCCTTTCCCCCTACTACTTCTTTTTACTATATTCATTCGTATCATTCTTATTTAGTATATCAATGTAGTAATCACAGGACAAGGCAGCTGCCATGGTACCATTTAACATCTTAGAAATACTATTCATGCCATGGAAATTGCTAAACACTAAAAGGAAAATGCTTTTGAATAAAATAAATTCCAACTGTATTACACTCTCCCCTTCCTCTGTTTGTCTTGAACACTTCTTGACACTTGAGTTACATTGTGTATGGTCTGAGAAGTGAAGTGTGTTCTGACTTCCTGGAAGCTGTGTATAAAAGAAGCTTTTTCCTTTTTTTTTTTATCCAGACAGCATTTTATTTCAGCATCACTGGTAGCTAACGCGTGATCCTTAGTCATGACATGTTCTTGGAGTAAAAATAGGATTATTTGTAAGCCTTTTTGAGCCCCATTCAGGTGTCTTATGGGTAAAGTGCACACACATGCTGAGCTGGGCTGCGTACCCCGCCTGTGGAGGGCCTGAGCATGGGTGGTGTTCCAGGAGCAGGGCAGGATTTGAGCTAAGACATTGCTCTCTCTTGCCCAGACCCTCTCGTGACAGTCAGTACAACATGGAAGATGATAAATTTAGAATTAGGAATGGAGCCTGCAGCTGTGGCCTAGGCAAGCTGAAACACTACAGAAGGGTCAGTTTTAGCCTTCTTCAGTCTGAGAAGGTTAAAACTGACCACTAGGGTGGAGAGAGGAAGGGCAGCAGGATGATTAAATTGATACCTTCTTTTTTTCTCTGAGACATGCTGGCTTCTCTCCACCTTTGGGAATGGGCCCAATGCCTTGGAGACAGTCTAATTACTTTTTATGCATTCATAAGAAAGTTTATTTTTGGTAAAGACGCTCACACTAGAATATACTTGATTGGTTTACACTGGAAAAGTAATTTTGGGACTCATCACCCAAATTACATTAAAAATGCTGAAATGCATTCCAGTTATTATCTAGTCTAGCCTACTTCTTACTGTATCAGGGAGATGGAGTAACATCCAAATTACTAGGTCTGAATACATTTTGTGTTCTTAAATGTGAATTAGTAAGAAAAAATCTTTCTTTGTTAAAGGGACTATCAGCATGCAGCAGGAGGTTTGTACATGAACTCCTTTCCTCCTTGTGCAGAATAATGTCAGGGATCTGAACACAGCAAAGAGAGAAGACCCTCATCATCTGTGCTGTGCATAGGTAGTCCTGGGGGGGAAGGGTGGTACTGTGCCTGTGTCAGGGTGCTACCAGGGAAACAAAATTAATCCCACATATGCACCCACACGTGTGCGTGCACAACACACACACACATCCCCCACAGTCGATTCTTGTTTTTCATAGTAGTTTGTTCTATAAAGCCACCACAAACACTGAATTAGAAAATACTAAGCCATTGCTCCTAAGAGAAATACAGAGTTAGGTTCCTATGAACCTCTGGTCACAACATTTTTATCAAATGGTCAAGATATCTTGTTTCATGGTGTTTCTGGTTAAAGAGACCTTATTTAATATATATAGTTGAATCATCAACATTGAACTTATGACCAACAACACTGTAACTCACACCTGAATAATGCTTGTCTAACACACGTATGTTCTCTGTAAGGCATTCACAGTCATCCGGTGCTTAGAAACGCTAGACAGCATTTCAGCAGAATGCTTAGGGGTCATCTTAAACAATGAAATCAACAACAAAAAGCACAAAAGTGTGAAAATTGTGGCACTGAATGGGCTTCAAGAGGGATACTTATTTACAAGAGAGCTGAAACAAGAACGTGTCACTGCACTTGACCTTAGCAGGAAATGTGTGCATAGGGTGACAAATTTTTCACGGCCCTAAGCATGTCTGTGAATAATTTTGAAAGCACTGAAGTATTGATTTGGGGATTACAGATGAATTTTAGCAAGCAGGAAAATTCCAAAATACAGAATCCATGAATAATGAGGATCGACTCTATATGTTAACAAAATTTATTTCAAGGAATTGGCTTGCGCAATTGTGGTGACTGGCAAGTCTAAAATCTGTAGGGCAGGCCAGTGAGTTGGAAACTCTCCAGTGGGAGCTGAAGCTGCAGTTGACAGGTGGAATTTCTTCTTCGTTGGAGAAATCTGTTTTTCTCTGAAAGCCTTTCAGCTGATTGGATGAGACCCATACAGATTATTAAGAATAACTCTTTTGCTTAAAGTCAGCTGATTGTAGATGTTAAGCATATCTACAAAATGCCTTCACAGCAGCACAGAGACTAGTATTTAACCGAACAATTGGGCACTACGGTATAGCTAAGTTTACCAAAAACTAAGCACCGTAGCACCCAGTTCATTTTCCTGGAAGAGTAATGTGAGAGCTCAGTAGCTCTTAAACCCTACCTGTTGGCCTGGATCATGGTGTTTGTTTAGATCAAGTCCTACTCTGGAGAGGGACCTCATTCAAAGCACTAACAAAAGTAGGCATGTTAAGAGACCTTTTTTGAGGTGTTAAGGAGTAGGGATCAAATGAAGCCTCTCCTTTTGACTCATCAAATATGACCCATCTTCTTGTCTAATTAAATAATTTTCTTACATGCGTTGATTTAGCTCTTCTAAGATTCACCCAGCAGCCAGGTCCTCAGTTCCTGCCCTGAAATTAATGAGAGGGCTTTGACTGCTCCCAGCCCATGGGCTGATGTGTCCCCTTAGCAGTGTTATTGGGTAGTAGTGGTATTATTGCCCAGGCTCTAGACCAGGGGTCCTCAAACTTTTTAAACAAGGTGCCAGTTCACGGTCCCTCAGACTGTTGAAGGGCCAGACTGCGGGCCCCAGGACGAGTCGGTTGCTAAGCAGGACAGGCAGCAGCGGCAATAACACCCGGCGGGCTGGATAAATGTCCTAGGCCAGCTGCATGTGGCCCGTGGGCCACAGCTTGAGGACACCTGCTCTAGACTACCAGACTTCCTCATTCCTTTTGGGATCATGATGCTTAGGAGAAAAGGGGGGGGAGAGCCCTTGCCCTGTACTCTAGCCTCTTGATAGTCAAAGTGTGGAGTATGGACCAGCAGCATCATTTAAGAACTTGTTAGAAATGTACAGCCCCACATGAAATGAGTCAGAATCTACATTTTTAGTAAGACTCCAGGTAATTCATATGTACAGTAAAGTTTCAAAAACCTTATTCTAGGCTATAGGTAGCTATCTGGAGCCTTCCAGCCTTCAACCCTCATTGCTTAGGACCTGAGCCCTAATCCATCTTTGCACCTATTTTGAATTAGATATCCCAGAATAACCCTGCTCTCCTGGCACTGGTGGGTGGATACCTCCATCTGCTTCCCACAGTTGGAAGCCCTTAAATATCCCAACCTGCCAAACTGGCCTGCATTTTTCCTCCCCCTGTTTGGGCATGACATTCTATTCCCAGGCCTTCCCCAGAAACGCTTCTTCTGCCCCATTCTACCTCATCCTGCCCTGTGTTCTTGCCAGTTGCCTTTATCTGGACCCCCCTATTGGATTTGCCAGAGTTATGTGAGAAGGAGTGATTGGAACTCCGTCTGCAGCACTGACTTGGACAGATTCAAACACCAATGAGAACAGTTCAGAGAGGAAGAGGATCAGCTGAGAGATTCAGAAAGCAGGGCTTCAGTTTCTGGGCTTCCCATTTTCGGAGTGAACTTGACCTCTATGTAAGCCTCCACTACCTCAATCCTAAATTGATGAGAAAGTTAGCTTTGAACACATCTCTGAAACCCATTAAACCAGTTTGGAATTTAAAGGTTTTCCAAACATTTGCTTTTGAGGCTGGTTTAGCAAGGAATCTGTAGCTAGCAAAGAGTTACACTACTGACTTTACCAGAAGTCTAATGGTTCCTTTTGTTTTCATTAAGCATGAAATCAATTAACCTGTTATTATGGGATATCCCTATGCCATGGAGTCAAGTGGTTAATTGAGTGGCATGTCTTTAATAATACAGTCTGTAATTATAAAGCTATTTTCAAAGCTACATCTATGATCATTCCCCAAAAGGAGGATTTCTCACCATGAAAACCAGATTTAGGTTTGGACAGCAATTACTCATGTTTCCTTTTCCTGGCATTAGGACTGCAGGAGTAGACAATGGACAGGTTCCAAAAATAATCCCAGGCTTTTCCCACTTAAAGTATGTCAATTTCTAGGCTTGTCTCCCATGTCTCCAGAAGTGGAAAACATATACATAATCACACACCACACCATTAACTTTGGCCTGCAATTTGCTGAGAGCCATTTTTTTGACTGGTCTGAATTACCACACAGTTAATTTGATTGCCATTGCATCCAACTGGACTAAGTGCATATCGATAGATGTGCAAAGTTACTTGAGCGAAGTAAATTAATTATACAAATGAACTGGTTTAAACATGCCCGCAACACTCTTAAACTGCACAACTCTAGGGGTGCCATTGTTGCCCTTGTAAATGGAGTCCATTTGCAGTTCACAGACTGTACAGAGCAGCCCTGGGAACACTCTTTCCTCCATTCTGTGTGGTTGATGTCTTGTTATTTGTCCATTTCAGCCCTAATATCACCTCTTCAAAAAGGTCTCTTTGCTCATTTCATTCAAATGAGCCCTACCATCATTCCCTAATCACCCAAGTTTTTTTCTTCATGGTACTTACAGTTTGAAATGAACTAATTTAGTTTCTGCCCCTCAATACCAAACTGGAAGTTTCTAGAGGTCAGAGATACTGTCTATCTTGTTAGAAACCTGTTGGATACCCAATAGTTACCTAATAGGTATTTGTTGAATGGGCAACTTTGATACTCAGTATGTGTTTTTGAAACAATCCCTACAAAATGGCAGATTACTTCAAAAATCTTTTATCTGCTAAGGTAAACGTTTTTCCATGAATATTTTTTCTAGAAATCTTTGTTTTGTATAGTTTTTTCTTCCCTATTTTATTTTTTCTTGTGTCCCTGTTATCTTAATTAAGGTACAAATAAGGACCTTAAACATCCTTAACACAGAAGAACCAACTGGTATTTGAAAGCCAACTGATATCAGGCACTGTTACAAAGTAATGAAAACCACCATCCTTACATCAGTGACAAGCCAAGATATAAATGTGAAATTTGGTAGTTTTAAATTATTCCAGCTATCTTAATGCTTTTAAGGATTGAGAGGGAAGGGGACGTTCTTAATTTTTCATTCTTTGCTCCATATGTTCAGAATCAAAAAGACATTCCTTCAATATATGTATATTTTTAATGCAATACAAATTTTAACACCAATTTACAGAAAGAAAAGTTGTCACAAGGAAATATGTGATTAATTACCAAAGTTGGTATAGTTGACCCTTGAACAACACAGGTTTGTACTTCATGGATCCACTTATATGTGGATTTCCTTCTGCCTCTGTCTCCCCTGAGTCCCTAAGAGCAATCCCTCCTCTTCCTCCTCCTCCTCAAGCTGCTCCATGTGAACATGACAAGAATGAAGATCTTTATGATGATCCACTTCCATTTGATGAATGGCAGATATATTTTCTCTTCTTTATGATTTTTTTTTTTTTGAGACAAAGTTGCTTTGTCACCCTGACTAGAGTGTAGTGGTGTCATCATAGCTCAAAGGATCCTCCTGCCTCAGCCTCCTGTGTAGCTGAAATTACAGGCATGCACCACCATGCCCAGCCAATTTTTCTATTTTTAGTAGAGAGAGGGTGCTGCTCTTGCATGGGCTGATCTCAAACTCCTGAGCTTAAGCATGTCTCCTACCTTGGCCTCCCAGAGTGGTAAGATTACAGGTGCAAGCCACCATACCCAGCTATGATTTTTTTAATAACATTTTCTTTCTCTAGCTTATTTTATTGTAAGAATACAGTTACAGTCTATAACATTTATGACATCCAAAATATATGTCAATCAATATTTTATATTATTGATAAAGCTTCTGGTCAATAGTACATTATTAGTAGTTAAGTTCTGGGGAAGTCAAAAGTTATAACCAAATTTTCAACTTCTTGGGGGGATCTGTACCCCTAACCCCTACATTGTTCAAGAGTCAACTGTACAATCATGGCAGTTACAGAGGCATGTGAGTTAACTTGGTCTGAGATAGTGAAGAGTCTATGAAAGTTGGTACTGAGTCTCAGGGTCTTAAAAGATAAAATTGGCTTAATGTAACCACGTTAGATTGTATAAAAAAAAATCAGCACATGTATCCCACATATGTATGAATGTATTCATGATTTATGTGTGTTTGACTTAATAAAAACATTTTTTTAAAAAGATATGTAGTAGAATTCTTTATTTAAGCCTTAATAGTTTTCAATAGCAGGATTGAAATATTTCCCAGTACATCTGATGAGCCAGCCAGGAAAATTGCTATCCGATATCCATTTCCATCAGTCAGGTATCAAGGGCACCTCCATGGAATATCAGGGACAGGAGAACAGGAAGGACAGTACAGGCCTGGCAAGCTCCTGTCCACTCGAGGCACTCTGGTATGAGTCTATGGGAGATGACAGGTGCCAAAGGAGCTGCTTTCAGAAGGGAGCTGAGTCATTGGTCTGTGAGGAGAATTTCCTGGAGTTCCTATCACCTGTGCCTGGAGAACTCCAGGGGCCACAGTGCTGGCACATCGAGGGTTGCCAGGAGGTCACCAGGAAAAAGGACATTATGGTATTCATGGAGGTCTTGGGGCAGGCCCAGCTGGAAGCATGTAACAAGGAGGGATATGGGTGGCTGGAACAGGAGAGGAAGAACATAACAAGAGACACATGTTTGTGATGTGTTGTGAGGACACTGGGGTGTCACTTCTAGCTGTGACTTTGAGGGGCCCAGAGGTCCTGCTATTGTTGTGATTCATAGGTCAAGGAGCTAGACAAATTAGCTTATAGAGCTTGAATGGAGATATTTGAAGAGAAGAGTTGGGCACATAATGTGGTAGAAAGATGTGAGCAAAAGGTTGGCAGTGAAAACCTGCACATGGTCATCCAGAGATAAGGTATTATTGAGGGGGGTGACAGGAAACCATAAAGATGGACTGTAGCCAGAATCAGAAGCCCCTTTCTATGACCTGAGTGTTTGTGTCCCCTCAAAATTCATGTGTTAAAATCCCAGTTTCCAAGGGTATAGTGTTAGAAGGTGGGCCTTTAGGGAGATGATCAAGTCATGAGGGTGGGGTCCTCATGATTGTGATTAGTGCTTTCATAAAAGAGGCCCAAGGAAGTTCTTCTGCCCCTTTTACCATGTGAGAAAATGGGCTCTCACCAGACACCAGGATCTTGGACTTCCCATCCTCTAAAACTGTCAAAAGTAGATTTCTCTTGTTTACAACCTATATAGTTTGTGGGATTTTGTTATAACCACCTGAACTACAACATCCTTGAATGGCCACACTGAGGAGATTACCATTGATGGCTGATCAGAAGGACAGTGATATGAGGAAAGCAAGATACAGGGAGATTTACCTGGCCCAGGTTTTAACAGTGATTTTATACTTCCTTTATCAGTAGAAACATTTTGTGAAATGGAATCTAATGATTTCATTGTATAGGTGTGAAGTAAGACCAGAGTGGTAGAAATAGAGGAAAAGTAGGTGGAAAAAGCTGGCACCTTGGGTACCTGTGATGCCCCCTCCAGTTACTTCTCAATGGTGGGATAGTGAGTGAGTTAAAAATTTTTTTTCAACCTGTATTTTTAAAATTTTCTATAATAAATATTTATTGCCTTTGTAATTTAAAAATTCAAGCCTGTTTTTCAAACGAAAACAATCCACTGCTTTGCTTTTAGAATCAGTTCATAGTTCATGTCCTCAGAGTAACCTCTCTTCTTCCTTAGGACCGCACAGATTTTCTTCTAGCATATCTTACATGTTCTCAATAATTGTGGATTGATTCACAAGGGCATTCAATGCCCAGTGCCACCTCCCAAACCAGTCCGTAAACTTACTCATCAGTAGGTGCTCAGTTAATGCCCATCAGCTGATGAAAGATCGCTCTGCTGAACTGGGTAAAAGAAGGGTCAGGTGGCCATTAAAACCCTGTTTGCAATGCGACCTATAGCTTTAGGTACTTGTGCTTATCCTTTGAATGTTTTAAAATCAATTACCAAATTCCCACTGCTATCTGAAATTATGTGAACACTGTTATTTTTGGGCTCCTTGGCCAAAAAGACTATACCTCAAAAGACTTTGCCACTGACTCAGGACAACTTAATCTTTTACTAATTAGGTTGTGACACTGAAATAAGTGTGGGAGGCTGGATGCTAATACAGCTCAGACTAAAGGAAATGCCAGTGTGTTGGGGAACTTGCTCCACGTGTTACTTGCAGGCTTCAAACCTGCCAGATGTGAGTTTCATAGGTATTTCAAGTCACACCTCCACCTGCCCACGCTAAGCTGTTCTGCTCTCTCATGCTCTTTTCTTCTGCCCTTGTGTCACATGTCTCTCTCACACACACTATCTCGGTGTTGTGCTTTCCTTTGTTAACTTTTTCAATCAGCCTTTGGTTTTATAGATCTGTATGTTTCAGTAATCCTAGTTTCTTTTGGATCATTGGATTCACAGAGGTTTTCCTTTACCTCTCCAATTCTTGTTTCCTCTGATAAGTGCCTAAGGAGAAACAAATAAACATGAACAAGGAAGCAAATAGCAAAAAACAGTCCCTGAGGCTTTTACATTGGTCCTGCTTAATTAGGAAACAACAACAAAAATTCCTAAACAACTGGAGACCCGGTTGATGTGTAGATGACTTGTTCTCTTTAATAACAGTCTGAAGGAAGTTGTGGTGATGAGTCAGGGATTAACACTGTAACTCTTTACATGAATCTCTGATCTATTAGCACCACTGAGCTTAATGGAATTCATTGGTCTCTGTCATCATCATCTCAATGCCTGTGTTGTGCAATCAGAGATCAGTTTTGCAATGGCTGGTGAAAGCAAAGGCCTAATATTGAAGAGTTCCAGCACAGAGGAAGGAAATATGGCTTCCTGCTGGCTGAAGCAGCTCACCTAAAAGAAAAGGGAATAGATAAAGGAAAAGGTGTTTCTGGGAGATAGGCCCAAAGCTGCTTCCGTTTCCTTGTAGCTATCAGGACACTATGACCCAAAGTGACTAAAGGGAATTAAGTGCATCCTCCCACAAGCTCCTACCAAGCTAGGCCAGAAATACTCATCTGTCCCCATGTGGAAGATCAGAGTCATGACATCTGTGGTTTGACTCAGATGCCTCCACTTCTAGAAGCCAGCTAAAGCTAACCAACCTGGGATTTCTACCTGAAGGATTCTGAGAAACAGTTCAGGGGAGCTCTGGGGCTACAGTAGAAACTGGGTTTATGGGTATGCTCCAGAGCAATTCTGAGTCCAGGGGGTTGTTCCTGGTGCACTCCTTCATTCTCTCAGCATCTGGAAACCACTGAACTGGGGCTGGCCGTGAGATCTTCTTTCTTTCTCCTGACCCACAGTGAGCTGCACATTTCCATTGCTTCATTCCTGTTGCCAGAGCCTGCCCAGGTTTATCACCTTTCATCTAGATCAGAACTGAGAGCAATTCCATCTCTTGGGCTAATTCCAAATAATTGGTAGTGGCTACCAGACCCCTCTGTTGAGAAAGCTTTTGAGTTGAGTGGCAGAGTTGTCCATTAGTGGGATTGCCAGGGGCACAGGAGGGGAACTGTGGCTTACATTCTGTGTATTTGTGAATGTAATCTAGACGATTATAATAGTCTTCTAAGTGGTATACTTGCTTTTATTTTCCTTCAGGAAAAAATATTTAATCTTCCAGAACCATTTTTTAATAGCATCCTTATCAAGAAAACTTTAACCTCACTCTACTTTAGCAACTCAGATGTGTTCTATGACTGTGATTGATCTTTCTATGACTAAGGTGTATATGTACACATAGTCATACATTGTTATGTATGCATGTATAATTATACACAGGCATGTATACATACTCACGTGTGTGTGTCTTCTATTACTCTCTTGCCAGCAGCCTCAATCTCTTTGCCCCCTTCCTTTTGCTGTGCTTAGTCTTACAAACCCTTCTCTGGGGCTCGGCGCCTGTGGCTCAAGTGGCTAAGGTGCCAGCCACATACACCTAAGGTGGCGGGTTCGAACCCAGCCCAGGCCCGCCAAACAACAATGACGGCTGCAACCAAAAAATAGCCGGGCGCTGTGGTGGGCGCCTGTGGTCCCAGCTACTTGGGAGCTAGAGGAGACTCGCTTGAGCCCAGGAGTTGGAGGTTGCTGTGAGCTATGATGTCACAGCACTCTACCCAGGGGGACAGCTTGAGGCTCTGTCTCAAAAAAGAAAGCAAACCCTTCTCTGTGGGTCAACCCAACCATTTTCCTTCTCTCTTCCTGTGTGAGGAATCCTGAAGGTGGATAAAGGAATTGACACTCTTGTGCTTTGGGTTCTAAACAACCCGTGTCCTCTGACCTCAGCCAGGTTATTAGCACAGTGACACTTTCCCAGGCCCCTGGTCAGCATCTTTTCCTTCTTCCCTGTTTCTCTCAGCTGCCATCCTAACCCTCATCACTCTGCCCCAGTCCCCTTCCCAACCATAGTCACCTTTTTCTCAGCAGAGGACCAAGGCTTTTGTCTTACTCAGTTCTGGCTTCTATAACAGAATACCATTAGACTGCTGGCTTAAACAACAGGTATTTATTTCTCATAGTTTTGGAGGCTGGGAAGTCCTAGATCAAGGTGCTAGCAGACTTAATTCTTAATAAGGGCCTGTTCCTGGTTGCACACAGCCACTTTCTTGCTATATTCTCATATTCTCACATGGCAAAGGAGAGGGGGCTCTGGACTCTTCCTCTCTTATAAGGGCACCAATCCTGGCCAGGCGTGGTGGTTCATGCCTATAATCCTAGCACTCTGGGAGGCCGAGGTGGAAGGATTGCCTGAGCTCATGGGTTCAAGACCAGCCTGAGCAAGAGCAAGACCCATCTCTAAAAAACAGCTGGGCATTATGGCGGCACCTATAGTCCCAGCTACTCAGGAGGCTAAGACAAGAGAATCACTTGAGTCCAAGAGTTTGAGGTTTCTGTGAGCTATGATGCCAGGGCACCCTACTGAGGGTGACAAAGTGAGACTCTGTCTTGAAAAAAATAAAAATAAATAAAAATAAAAGCACCAGTCCCATCATGGAGCCTCTGGCCTCATAACCTCATCAAAACCTAATTAACTTCCAACAGCTTTACTTCCAAATATTATCACATTGTGGATTAAGCCTTAAATACATGTGTTTAGGAGTAGGACACAACCTTCTATCTTCACAAACTCCCTCAATTCCCACCCTTAGAACTATGGCTCTCTGTAGCCATCTCACCTTCCAGCCCTTTCCTCTATTTTCAAAGGGAAAATTAGATTTTCTGCTGTCCAGAGCCTCCACTGGTGCTCTGTATCCAATCTTTCATGGGCCTTCACTCTCTCCATTATTCCCTTTTTCTTCTTTTTCCCATTTCTGGACCCTCCCCTGTAACATGAGAATATGGTCAGGAATCTCTCTTCTTAAAAACCCTCTCTCCCCAGGCTGCCTGCCACTGTCCCTCTCCTTCACAGCTGTGTTACCTCATGACCTCCTCCTCTCACCTGTCTTACCTGTCCACTTGACAGCAGACCCTATCATTTGTCCTAGCGTACTTGATACCAGGCCTTCTTGATTCTTCTCTTTCCCTTTAATTAGTCCTCCTCAACATCTGCCCTTTAAATGATAGGGTGGCCTAGAGATTTGAAACTGGGTCTCTTCTAATGCCAAAGGCTGATCCTGTAAGCAACATGACACGCTCCAGTTCCTTCAGAGATGCCATGCCACCAGGTGAGGAGTGAAATAGGCTCTGGAAGGTGGGCTATTGTCATACCTGGGCACGAAGAGGCTCCAGAAAGTGACATTCTTACCAACAAAGGGAAAAGGTTGAACAACATTGACATTCCACAAATTCCTCATCTACTCTGCTGCCTCTGTGGCCTCTTCTTTAGCTCTGGCTAAAGAATGTGAAAAATGTAAATTTCCTGTTGAATAAGATGCTGGTATTTAACTACAAGTAATGTCATGAAAAGGGCACCTAAAGACCTACTTACAGTGTGAGCAGCAGCCAGAACTAACCTGCCTTCCTTGCTCAGAGACCTGAGACCTCCAACGGACCACCAGGGCTTTGTTCCAAAAACGATCTGAGGAGAAGAAAGACCTTTCTCTAAGTCCTTGACGCTGGAGTTAGAACTCTCACATAATGGAGAAGAAAAAATAAAAAAGAAAACTGCTTTACATTCCTTTATGAGATGGGGGATGCACTCTGAGTGGGAGGTGTTGGTCTCAGGGTCCCAAAAAGGTTTGAGAATTGACACTGGACTCTTCCCAGTTGGTTTGGTTGGGATTGGTCTAGGGTTTATTAAACAGAGCCATATATGTGAAACCAGCAGATCTATGCTTTCTGAGGCCTGTAGGGGAAGCCAGAAAGCTTAGACCCTAGGCAGGAACAGCTCAGCAGCCTCTTTGAGCTCTGGTGAATGTTAGCATCCTGGGAAACCAGGTGGTACCTGAAATCAAACACCTCTTTGTAACCTGGACCCTGGATTTCTTTTCCTATGGCCTGTGATGACGAGGGAAAAGTAGCCCTTGGAAACTGAAATCCAGAGGTAAACAAATGAGAAGCTCACAAACTAACTGGGAGAAGTTTCACTTCCTCTACAGAATGTGGGTTTTGAAACAATAATGCTATTTCATAAGCCACATTCCAGTCTCAAGAGGCCAGTGACTGTAACCATTCATTTCCATAGACAATTAGTCTCTCAAAGTCCCTCTCAAGCCAGGGAGGCTTTTGTGTCTGCCCCACACCAGCTCTGGATAATGATTTTGGATCATGCTGTTGCCACAGTGAGGCGTGTCCCAAGATGTGAAAGTATAATCAACCCCTCCATTTGAGAAAACAGAGTGCTAATTTCCTAAAGTGCTTAGTCACTTTTAGCCACTGATTGTCTCCTCTGTGATTGGACACAGTGTGAACCTGAGTGAGTCATCTACTGGGGCAAGGCAAATACAGAAGAGAACAGTAGGGCTTTTTATTAATCTCAGATTTATTGGTTAAATGAAATGAATTTGGCATTTGGTTGGTGCTCCTTGTACCTCATAATTTCATTTCTTTCTCTCTCTCTCTTTTTTTCTTTTAAGAAAGAGCCTCAGGAAATAAGATTTCAGCTGTTTTGATAGATCAGCAGTAAGGGCTTACCTTACAGTTTTCTCAGAAATAATACAGAGGGCTTTCGTTCTTCTATACTTGATGCTACAGATTATTCTGTTATTTAGCCTATGGGCAGAGTCCTTACTTTCTCTTACTTCCCAGCCCCCAGGAGAGTTATGGAGTGCAAACAGAAATGAAAATATAGGTGTTTAGCAGAACTGCCCACCCAAAATGAATCTAACCCAATTCCAGATGACTTGGCTCCATTTGGAAAGGGACTTTATTACTGTTTTCTTTTTTGCCTTTGAGATTGATTTTCATTACTCATTATTTCCCTAAGTGAATGAAAACTGAAAACCATGGGTATTACATTTTAATTAGGGCCAGTAGTTTTCCAACAATTAGGAATTTAACTGATGTTTTCAAAGATTCAACTTGCTGGCAAGAAAAAAATCTTTTTTTTTGAGACAGAGTCTCATTATGTTATCCTCGGTAGAGTGCTGTGACATCATAGCTCACAGCAACCTCAAACTCTTGAGCTCAAGTGATTCTCTTGCCTCAGCCTTCTGAGTAGCTGGGACTATAGGCACTCTACACAACGCCAGGCTATTTTTTGTTTGTTTCGTTGTTTAGCAGGCCTGGGTGGGTTTGAACCCACCAGCCCTAGAGCATGTGGCTAGCACCCTAACCACTGAGCAACTGGCACCCAGCCAAGAGAAAATATCTTTTGCTCAAATTTTTCATATGTTCATGCTGGAGAGCAGGGAAAACCATTTGTATTCCAAATAAAATACGTTCAAATGTGGTCAAATAGTGAACTTGGGTTTATTAGAAGGTTGATAGAATGTCCTAGTTCTAGTTTTTTACTTCCTAAAGATTTGAGGAACCCTTGTAGGTGTCAACACAAACCTGATGCTTTACAAATATCACCTCTATGGAGCACTTACTTTCCTCATTAACATTTATTGAGTGGGTTGAGATGGAAAAAAGAAAATACACTCTTTCAACAGTAGATACTCCAAAAGAATGATTTTAAAGAGTCATTCATGACTCTTATTAAGAGCGGAGCCAGAATACATTGATACATTATCTACATTCTCCATTTGTGAATGTAAAGACATCAAAGTTAATTTGCCTGCCACAAAATTAGGGAAACAAATTAAAACCTCCATTTTATTTGAAAAGTCTAATTAATTTATCATCTATTTGCCTCAGCACTTGAACAAGTAAAGAAACTTGCCATTTATAGGAGTATGGTTTTTGTCATATTTTGTCTATTACTTTTTAAAATTATCTTAAGGCTACTAACTTGCTTATTACCACTTCCTGTTCACTTTCAAAATGCTTCTTTTTTCTTTCTTTCAGGTAATAAATACCTGTTGAGTTTCTATTTGTATCAAGCAGTGTTGAGACGAATAGGTAAAGGTCTCCCTGGGTCAAGAATACAGGGGTCTCAGATTAAAAATGAGCAATGAGAAATGTTGAATATGTTGTTATACCCAAAGTGAGCGGAATAGAGAAACGCCAGCACACTGAGTCCAAATTAAGCAAGGGTCCTTTATTGATTGGCCGGGCCAAGAGCAGGCTCATGCCTTTAAGTCTCTCCACCCCTAGAAGCAGGGGTGGAAACCTTTTATAAGGGGCTCTCAGTAGGGCATGAGGGAGTCCTTAATGCAAGCCAAATTTGACAAGAGCCAACACCTGGTAAGGGGAGTCCTTACAAGGGGAAGCTGGGGTTTTGCAGTTATTACTAAACTCTTTCAGCTGAGCTTCCTGTCTTAAAGGGAAAGTGTTGAAAGCCCCCAGCAAGATAGAGTTGGAGCATAACAATGTCACCAGGAAGAAATCTAGACATTGTAAGGGTACAGCTGCAGGAAAACTTAACCAAACTTCAGTGGTCTAGTGACCTGGGGAAGTGACATGTATTTTGAGTTTGTTTTTAAAAATTAGTTTCAAGAACTCAAATGTGATTGAAGGGAGGACTTGTGGACATAATGCTGGACATAGTAATGGCAGAGAGATTATATATTAGATGTGTTAAAATGTTTAGTACTAACCTTCTTTATCTTTTCTTTGTCTAAGTGGATATTTCAGAATATGAGAAATTTTCTTTTTCAGAATTTACTAAAAAACTTTTTTCTAAATGCAATATGTTGATTTTTGTAGACTCTTAAAGTGGGAGGGGTGTTTTTTTTGTTTGGAAAAGAAGATTTAATTATATATTTTATAGCAATTACATCCTGATAGCAAACTGAGCTGGTAATGTATCAATGATTCAATAAAATTGACAAACGAAGTAACTGAAAAAAATAAAAATTATCTTAGCCAATACATTTTCAGCTATTTATTATCTTTAAAAAAAATTATTGTTGGGTGGTGCCTGTGGCACAGTGAATAGGGCGCTGGCCCCATATACCGAGGGTAGAGGGTTCATACCCAGCCCCAGTCAAACTGCAAACAAAATAGCCGTTGTAGCAGGTGCTTGTAGTCCCAGCTACTTGGGAGGCTGAGGTAAGAGACTAGTCTAAGCCCAAGAGCTGGAGGTTGCTGTGAGCTGTGATGCCACGGCACTCTACCAAGGGTGACAGACTGAGACTCTGTCTCTTAAAAAAAAAAATTTATTGTTGTCCTTGGAACTCAGAATGTACAACTGATAATTAAATTGTGCTTTAAATTGCACGTCATTTACCTTGAAAACTGGACAATTCAATTGTTTGGTAACTGTCTACATCCAAGGATTCAGCATTGAATGAAAACTTTTTATCTCATTCTCAGCTCTATATTGGCTCCAGAATCCAGATTTTGTGTTCCAGATTCTGGGAGGGGATAGTGAAAGGGGGAAAATGACTTAACGGGTGTCCACTTCCCCTAAATGGTCAAAGGTGAATTCACATTGATACGATCAACCAGTAAATGTTTAAAATCTGCCTGGTTCAATTCTTTTCAATCCCTGGAACATTCCTGAATGTAAAATTTAAAAAACAAACAAAAATATAGTTTTGCTGAGCTCCTTGGAGGAGAAGCTATAAGAAATAAAAATAATAAATATAAATAAAGATCATCTGATCAGAACTTCTGTTTCCTTAAGGACTCACGGAATACTTATGACCTATTCATTCCTACCATATTTGCTTATGTTCTAGACATTAGAGTATAAGGCCTCATCTGTAAATTTCAAGATCAGTCAAGCAGGGTAGGAGAACTCTGAGTAAAATCTGAAACCAGAATTGCCTGATCTTTGTCACTAGACAATGCTGCCACTTAGAACTTAAGTTAAAGCACTGAAGTCAGGAGAGAGCTGATTGTGTTTGCAAATGGAAAAAGTAACTATTTCCTTTGCTCTTACTAACTACTTCTTCAACCCCCATTCCTGCTTCTAGGGTTTTTTAAATTAAAGTACAGTCATCCAGGGCTAGGCACAGTGGCTTACACCTGTAATCCTAACACTCTGGGAGACAGTTAATTGATTGCCTGAGCTCAGGAGTTCAAGACCAGCTGAGCAAGAGCAAGACCCTATCTCTTAAAAACAGCTGGATGTGGCTCGGCGCCTGTGGCTCAAGTGGCTAAGGCGCCAGCCACATACACCTAAGGTGGCGGGTTTG
>NW_003852419.1:21208344-21232184 GCF_000181295.1 Otolemur garnettii
CTCAAAAAAAAAAAAAAAAAAAGCTGGATGTTATGGTGGGTGCCTATAGGCCCAGCTACTTGAGAGGTTGAGGCAAGAGGGTCATTTGAGCCCAAGAATTTGAGGTTGCTGTGAGCTATGATGCCATGGCACCCTACCTAGGGTGACAAAGTGAGCCTCTGTCTCAAAAAGTAAAATATTAAAGTACAGTCATCCCTCAGTATTCTCAGGCAATTTGATACCAAAATAGGAGGATGCCCAAGTCTCCTTTCAAAAAATGATGTACTATTTGCATGTAACCTACATACATCTACCTATATACTTTATCTTAAGATTATTTATAATACCTAATACCACACCTACACATCACATCATTCATGTGAATTCAGTGCAGTACTTGGCATACTGTGCGACAAATTCAAGTTTTGATTTTGGAACTTTGTGGATTTTTCTTCTTTTCCAAATACTTTTTATCCCCAGTTGGTCAAATCCATGTATGAGGAACCTACAGATATGGAGGCACCAGCTCCTATGTGATTAGCTCCTTAACCTCTAGACTAAATAGACTGCTATACAAATAATATTCCACTTTGTATAGAAGTGATCTGAGGATCTCATTTATACAGCTATAGTTCCAAAGATATAGCTAGAAGACACAGATTGTCTATCTGTGCAACTAGCCATCTGGGCTGTTCAGAGGATGGTGAGGACATGGCAACTGCCTGGCAGGCCTCCCAGGAATTTCAAGGCTATGGCTACTGTACTCTGGTGGGCTGGACTGCTGCCCAGCTTTCCCATAACCCCCAAGGCCACCATGGAGTGAAGGCACTATGAGATCTCACACAACACAGAATAAGCATGTGATTCTGTCACCCTCAAAGCAAATTCCCACCTCTCCCTCTCTCCCCTGCAAGAAACAAAAATTTGGAAAGAATTTGATATTTCAAACAAAGCACTGAAATAGTCATCACTGGGGAAAACTAGCTGATGAGATCCTCTTATTTTACAACTTACTAAGTATTTTACTTAAATTACTTGAAACTTTAGGGCCCCTGAAGGTCTTAATCTGACTTCACAAGAAAACACAAGGATAAGTTTAAAAGAGGAAGCAACCAATTAATTCATCAATAAGTTTTTAGTGAGTCACATAGTAGGTGTCATGATGACACAAAAAACAGGTAAACTCTACCCCCAAGTACTTTACTAGTTAGGTCTGCAGGTTCTTTGGATGGTGGAGGTGGGAGTAGTGGAGGTATTTTTTGTTTGTTTGTTTGTTTTGAGACAGTCTCAAAACAAGGTAGAGTACTGTGGCATCATAGCTCATAGCAACCTCCAACTCTTGGGCTCAAGTGATCCTCTTGCCTCAGTTTTTCTATTTTTAGTTGAGATGGGGGTTGCACTTTTTGTTCAGGCTGGTCTCGAACTCATGAGCTCAGGCAATCCACCTGCGTTGGCCTTCCAGAGTGCTAGGATTACAGGCATGAGCAACTGTGCCTGGCCAAGTAAGATTTTATAAACCTATACATCATGTGAGAAACAATATTGAGAAATGGATAATAATAACAAAAGCAGGTGTGTAAGAAGTCAGTGTTGATAAGACAGGAAACCTCGACTCAGATAAAGAGGGACTCACTGTAAGTGGAGATACCACGATAACTCCAGATATTTGCTGGAACCTAGTCCCACTGTGGACATATAATAGTAAAAACAAACAGACAAAACCATAATCCTGTCCTTATGGAGCGTAACCATTCCACATGTGTGATGGTTAATTATATGTGTTAACCTGGCTAGGCTATGGTACCCAGTTGTTTGGTCAAAAACAGTCTAGATATTGCTATAAAAGTATTTTTTAGATGTTATTAAAATTTAAACCAGTAGACTTTGTGTAAAGCAGATTATCCTTCATAACTGGCTTAGATGGTGGCCTTGTACAATTGGCTAAAGGCAATTCACTGAGATTCTCTGAGAAGAAAGGAATTCTGCCTATAGACTGTCTCCTGACTCAAGCCTGCAACATTAACTTTTTCCTGGGTCTCTAGCCTGCTATGCAGATTTTGGATGTGCTAGTCCCCACTATCGCGTGAGCCAATTTCTTAAAATAAATCTCTCTCTCTCTCTACACACACACACACACACACACATACACACACACATACAATATATACTATATATTATAACATATAATAATGTATATTAGTTCAGACATACTAGTTCTGTTTGTCTAGAGTAACACTGTGGGAGATGGACATTGAACAAATGTGGTAATAATACAGTATTTCTGAAATGCTTACGGATGCTTTAGTTTCTTGTTATTTCTTTCTTTTGCTCATCCCTCAGGCCAAGATGTTTGATGCTCGGTGCCCATTGCTTTAAGGCAGATGTAACAGAAAGAAATGAATCTTTCTGGCTTTGATTTCCAAAACCCTTAAAGCCCTTAAGGCACTGTAGAGAACTCTAGTCAGAGCCTAAGGAGAGCAGGGTCTCCCCTGGGTCTGTGGAAAGGGATGTGGAGAGGACACAAAGAGACAAGAGCTGTCTGTCCTTAAGACCAGTTGGGCTGCGGGGTTGTGAGGAAGCAAGACCCTAGCTGGGGAATACCTGCATGGTAAGCCCAGACAGACTGTTGTTACATGCCAGGAAGAGAGTTCTGGCTTCCCAAAAGACACAAAGAAGCCATAGGAGACTGCCCACCACTTGCGAAGGGGCAAAGAGACAAGGAACTCATCTTAGAGGTAGGCAATCTACAAGCCTCAGTGACCTACAATTAGGAGATCAAAAGATGTGGACACCCTTGTGGACAGGTGACTCAAGACCAATAGGCCTTCACCAACCCAATGACCTAGTACAACTTACCTTTCCAGGTTAGACAACACCAGAGAAGGAAGGAAACTCCAAGTTGGTGGAAACGAATTTCTACCACTCTGTAGAATGCAAACTCAATGGTTTAGATTAAAACATATGTCTTAGTCACTTGAATAGTGACAAGCACCATACAAGAGTGAGAAGGCTCTGAAGAACTGAGAGATGGCTTCTCAGGAAGGGTGGAGCCCATTGGGTGAGAGACCAGGTCACACAGGGCTGTGCAGTGCAGAGAGTTTATATTTCAGGTGACACAGAAAGCTGTTTAAGGATTTTAAAGCCATTTTCATTTTTAAAGATTATATTAGTTGTGTTATTGGGGAGGGGGGCTACATGGAGGTTGGGAGTGGAGATGAGAGGCTATGGCAACCTTCCAGGTGAGAGCAGATGATGGCTCTGACCAGACCAGGGGCCAGTGGAGTGAATGGTGGTTTGTGACATATTTCAGGGTCACAAATTAGAATTAGAATTAGCAGGTCTTGCCATAGTGTTGGATGTGGGGAGCAAAAGAAAGTAAGACATCAATAAGAACTCTCAGGTTTCTGTCTGAGCAACTAGAACTAAAATAGAGCCATTTATTGAAGGAGGAACGTCTGGAGAGAAAACAAGTGCATGTGAGAAAACTCAAATTTCTCAGCCAGTAGAAGGACACCCAATGGAAATGTCTGGGAGGTGGTAAGGGATAAGCAGTCTGGAGCACAGAGGAGGTCTGGGTTGGAGGTGGGAATAGGAGCATTATCTGCATTAGATTTCACCACTTTTTGTTTTATCTTGTTAGCTATGCTTGTTCTCTTGACCCTGCACCTGCACAACTCCCACTCCTCCTTCAGGTCTCAGCTTAAATTAAATTCAGTTGCTTCGGCAGGGCGGTCTCCTCGCCCTACCCCAGTTTGAATTAGTGTGAGTCAGGCTCTCCACCAGTCTCTCTGTTCAAATGTTTTCTTTCAAAGCACTTATCGTGTTTTGAAATTAAAGATTTGTGTTTGCTCGTTCTTTAGTGATGAATCTCAGTCTACACTGATGAAATGTGCCAGAAAAATAAAATGACTTCACTTCTCTGTAATGAAATCATTTTGGCCCTAAATTTTAGGAAGAGAAGACAGGGAGAAAAGAAAAGAAAGCCTAGAACTAACTGCAGATAGACTGTGACATCTATGAATTGTATGGAAGAGGAGAAAAGCTGCCAAAACAACTAAGAGCTAGAAGAAAAAGGGAGCCCAGATGCCTTGGGAGATGAGAGATGAGAGCTTCAGGATCCAGGATGTGTCACTGTGTCCTGTTGAGGAGTCAAGTGCATAGAGACTGAAGCATGTGCTGAATTTACAACACAGGGTATGGGGTTCTTGGGTGTGCTGATTTTACAACATTGGGCATGGGGTTCTTGGGTGGAGTAGCACGGGTAGAAGGCAAATTGCAGTAAGTAAAGGAGTGAATGGAAAGTAGGAATGGGAAATAATATACGAAGACAGCTATTCCAAGAATTTTTGCTGTTGGGAGAAAGAAAACTAGGGCAGCAGCTAGAAGGGTAGGTAATATGAGGTTAAAGGAGAGTATCTTAGAGCTGCAGATCCTGATGGATGCCTACATGTAGATGGAACAATGGATTGAGGGGGTGAGAGGGGGAGAAATGATGACAGAAGGAATCAGAGATGAATAAAGACGAGGAAGAAAAGCTATGAACAGAAGCTTCTCCAAAGAAGAAGAAAGATAAATGACCAGTAAACATATGAAAAAATGCTCAATGTCACTAATCATCAGGGAAATGCAAATTAAAGCCACAATGAGATATCCCCTTACCCTAGTGAGAAAGGCTTTTATTTAAAAGTCCAAAAATAATAGATGCTAGTGCTGATGCAGAGAGCAAGGAATGCTTATACACTGTTGGTGGGACTGCAAATTCGTACAACCTCTGTGGAAAACAGTACGGAATTCCTCAGAGACTTCCGTACCAAAGTAGACCTACCATAGATCCAACAATCCCACTATTGAGTATCTACCCAAAGAAAAAGACTTCATCAAAAAGACCCTTGCACTCCAATGTTTACTGCAGTACAGTCAACCCCTGTCCATTGATTCATGTGTGAATTAATAAAATACGGTATATGTATAACATGAAGTACTTACTACCAGTCATAGGAAATGGTGAATACCTTTTGTAACAATCTGGATGGACCTAGAGACCATTCTTCTAAGTGAAGTATCACAAGAATGGATAAGCAAACAGCACATGTTCTCACTATTAAATTAGAACTAACTGATGAGCCCACATGTGCACAGAGGGAAGTAAAACTCAACAGAAATTAAACAGGAGGGGGGGGCTACCAAGGGGAGAGGTAAAGGGTACAACAGGCACTATTTGTGTGATAGGCCCACCTATAGCCAGGAGTAAAGCAATAGAGAAGCCACCTATGTAACCTAAAGCTTTTGTACCTTGTTAGTATTTTGAAATAAATAAATAAAAGGGAGGCAAGGAGAAAGGAAGGGAGGGAAAGAAGGAAGGAAGAAGGGAGGGAGAGAGGAAAGGAGGAAAGAAAGGAAGGAAAGAAACAAGGAAGGAGGGAGGGAATGAGGAAGGAAGAGAATAAGAGAAAAAGAGAGAGGAAAGAGGGCGGCACCTGTGGCTCAAAGGAGTAGGGCACCGTCCCATATACCAGAAGTGGTGGGTTCAAACCCAGCCCCGGCCAAAAACTGCAAAAAAAAAAAAAAAAGAGAGAGAGAGAGAGAGAGAGAGAAAGGGAGGGAGGAAAGAAGGAAAGAAAGAAAAGAGAAAGGGGAGAGAAGGGAGAGCAGATATTGTGTAAGTAAGCTCCACCTCAGAGTACGCCCCAGCCACGACCACGTCCAGATGTTCCAGGACGCTCCTTTGCAGCCCGGGGTGGGGTGCAGAGAGGAAATGCCAACGCCGTGGTTCTGGCTAAGCGGTTAGTCAGTCATTAGTCGGAGCCAGGTCCTGGGCCCGGGTCAGCCACCTACTGGGAGCAGAGTGGAGAGTCTCTGGTGCTGTGTGGGTGAGCGCTGGGCAGCTGGAGAGAAGCCAGGTCCAACTTCTGTACTCAGCAAACTCAGTGGCAGCCTTGAGGGAATGGGCGTGGAGAGGCCACTCCCGCATCTCCTCTGTTTCTCTCGCCTCCTCCATCTGCAGCCTGAGGGATGGGTCCAACTGAACTCCATTCTCTTACCACTTCTCAATCCTGCCACGTGGGGTGACAGTCCCTGCAGCCACCTGGACCCACGCACCTTCCCGAGGTAGCCCGTGTGCAGGAGTCAGCGCAGAGGGGCTTCTTGAGCCCTGGGCTTGCCAGACTTCCCCGGGGGGTGGAGAGTCCCGGCCTGGCCGCCCACGTGCGAGAGCCCCTCAGGGTTCCCGGAGCTGCAGAAACCCTGGAGAGGGCGGCTCGTTCATTTTCCTGGGGACGCGCACATGCAGGGGATTGTTCGGTGTCCTAAGCTGAATAGGGAACTGGTGATTTTGAAATTTTTTTTTTTTTTTTTTTTGAGACAGAGTCTCCCTCTTTCACCATGGGTAGAGCGCCGTAGCATCAGAGCTCACAGCAACCTTAAACTCTTGGTTTCAAGCAGTCCTCTTGCCTCAGCCTCCCAAGTAGCCGGGAACTACGGGCGCCCACCACTACGCCCGGCTAGTTCTTCTATTTTTAGTAGAAATGAGGTCTCACTCTTGCTCAGGCAGATGTGGAACTCCTGAGCTCAGGCAATCCGCCCTCCTCAGCCTCCCCCAAAGTGGTAGGATTGCAGGCGTGAGCCACCACGCCTGGCCATTATCTATACTTTTTATTCTCCTCCTTCTGCAAATTCTGAGTCAGTCCCTCATGGGTGGGGCCGAAGAATCAGAGTTTCTAACAAGCTGATTTTTTAAAAAGTGATGCCAATGCCGCTCTGACCACACTCTGAGGAGCAAGGCTTTAGAGAACCCGATGGAGGGTGAAGACCTCTCTTCCCTGAAAAACGTAAACTCCTACACACAAACCTTCGTAGAACTATGTGGGAATGGCATAGTCACAGGAGGCAAAAGATGAGCACAGCAAGTTTATTGGCAAATTGTTCTAATCTGTCCCACCCCCAGAGGTCCTCAGCCTTAATATCAGAATTGCCTGGGACACTGGTCAGAAATACAGATACTCTACCTATCTTGTTCCCAGAGGATCTGGTTTAATATACACTCTGTATCACGTTCCCCAGGTGGTTCTGACCCAGGTATATTCATTGAGTGCTAATGAGAAACTCAGGTATAAGGCTTTCCCAGGAATATATGTACTGAAATTTGAAAATCTGAAGGATTGAAAGAATGAAGTTATGATCGAGGAAAGTTAGGTGCTGAGGTTGACATTCCTTACCAAGCTTTCCCTCAAATCACCCAGTGTGTGATTATTTTGACCAAATGTTCAATTGATCCTACTTTGAACACACAAGTTGCTGCTCTCCAGGGAGGTGACAGTTATTTTTCCAGCATTAAACAGGCTGTTTTGGAGACTAAAGACAACTTCCTGCTACTTGCTCTGTTCTCCCCTTTGTGGGAGGGTGCTTGAGTCTTCCAGATAGCTCCAAGTGGAAAATCTATGAGGCAGACAGAACTTTCTCCTGCTAGTGTAGCAGACAGGAATCTTACTCCACTATCTAGGATATGTGAGAAATGTCACATAAATGCACTTTATTTACAATGATTTTAAGTCTCTAACCCCTTGGGTTGGAGGGAAATTTGAGCTCAGTCATTATTGGGGATCTTAATACTTTCAGGGTGGTGTGAAGGTCCCATGTATCTTGTGCAGAACCAAGACCTCGAACTGATCTGTTGTTAAATGGCTTTTATTCATACTTACATGCCCCTTCAGTCCATGTGAGATCCTACTTTATACTTGGACCTTTGTGGAGGCTGGGAACACAGTGATTAGGATCTAGCCTCTCAGGGTATTCCCAGTCTCCTAGTGCCCACTTTGGCCATTCCCCTCTGGAAATCCTGCTCTTTTCTCAGGAATCTTCCAGGCAGACCAGGGGTCAACATGACCTTTAGGACCTGTGGGCCCCATCATCTTCCCAGTCTTGGGGAATCTTTAGTCTTGCTGCCTCTGCTTTCTTTTTCTCCCCACTCAGCATAAATTTGTCAAAAAGGTCAGGCTTCTGGAAAACAAAAGCCAGAAAGAGAGGTTGTCTATAACATAAACCATGTTTGAAGGTTGAACAGCATGACTCTCATGTAGATATAAAATGAACACATATCAAAGACTATTCAATTCCAATGAATGAGGGAACTGGTAAGATATAAAGCTGGTTCAAAGAGCATCTAAGAATCTAGTATATGTGTGCAACTTAATAGATTGTCAGGTTAGAAAAAAATTGATTACTGGCCAGCTGGGCCATAAACCACAGCTTTTGGGGTTATCTGTTCCCCTGGACAGAAGTTGTAATATTTGTATCTCTACCCAACAACAATCTGTAAGTTAACCTCACCTGTACAGAGTTGTAAAATAGCCTTAGTGAATATAAAATCACCCAAGCACTTCACTAAAATAACACCTAGTATTTACTCTCTTTTGCCTATTTCCAATTTTTGTATATTTTGTTTTGGCAAAAGAACCTCAAAAAACCCAGCTTCCTTCTTATAATAGAAGAGGAAAACAATATAGCAAGAACAAACTCAAAATACTAGTATCTCAGTTATCCCATTGTAGAAACATACAACCCTCAATTTTTGTTCCCCCTTGTAATGCTAACAAGGTAGCTAAGTCTTTACTCTGTGTTACTAAAGGATCCCTCCTTCCTACTAGTGCAGGGGGAAGATAAGATCACAAAACTTTTTCCTCTTCCATTTAAAACACCCACCCTCAGCCCTCTATCCTGAAGCACATTCACAGATCACCACTTGAAAATCCACCCGAACAGGACAGAGGTAAAGCCCAGCCTTGATCTCGTTAGTGTGAGATGTTAGCCCCTCATTTCATTACCAAACTTTCGATAGCTTGCCATGTTCCCAACACCCTGCTAAATCAAGCTGGGGGAGAAAAAAGTTGGATGCCTTTGGGGCAAATCACAACTTTGACAGTACATTGTTACACAAGTGGGGAGCTAGAGAAAGGCATCTGTGGGGAGAACAACCCCTTAAGTGAACTGCAGTGGCCTCTTCTACTTCTCCGGTCTCTCTCTGTGTAAGTCCACCAATAGAAGACTTCCTTCTTGTGAGCAGTTTGCTTCCTTAGTTCTTGAGTTGTGCTGCCCCCACCCCCTTCTTCTCTTGTTACATATGAAACCCATCTGGAAGTCAGGCCTGGGCTGGAAGTTAATGTGGCCTCTGGCACAGATCCTGCCTGAGTAGGAGATCAGAGAGATCATGAGAAAAATGTCAAGCCCTTGCTCTGACCGGATGTGTCCCAAGATGGGAGGACGGTGGGCCTCACAGAGGAGAAACTGTTACTCATCCTCCGTATTTTTGATTGAAAGCCAAAGCTACACATGAAGTTAGGGAAGTGAATTAACTCTCTAGCCTCTAAAACACTCAGCTGGCCTGATTCCTCAGTGGATTCCCAATCTGAATTTAGTACTTAGTCCCTCTGGAACAATGGTTCTGAAACATTGGTGTGCACTAGAATCACTTGGGTAGCCTCACCTCTTAGAGTTTCTGATTCAGTGGCCCATGAATTTGCATTTCTGACAAATTCTGAGGAGTCAACACTGCTGGTCCACAGACCACACTGTGAGTAGCAAGTCTTCTTGAGTAGCTTTAGCAGTAGTTCTCAGCCCTGGCTGCACAGTAGAAACATCTGGAGCAGCTCTGAAAAAGTCCTCATGCACAGGCCATACAGGACCAGTTAAATCAGTATTTTGGGGAGTGAGGTCCAGGCATCAATAGTTTTTAAAGTTCCCCAGGTGAAACCACTGTGCAGCCAAGATTAAACACTTGTTTTAGAACAGTGGTTTCCAACCCTACCACATATTTTAAATGCATGGGATGTTTTTGCAAAATACCAATTCTTGAGTCACATACCTAATACCCTTCTAACCGATATCCCCAATCTGTTATGTGTGCAAACATCATTATCATCACACAATTCTCACACAACCTTTTTTAAAAAAATATTTCAGATTAATATGAGGGTACAAATGATTAGGTTACAATGTTTTCATTTGTTAGGTAAGGTCTCTGTTGTAGTTGTGTCCCACTCCCAGATGTGCCATATGCCCTTACCTTATGCCCTTTAGACGAGAGCACACCAAGCTCCTGCCCTCCACCCCCAACTTGAATTAAATTGAAATTTTCTCTTGTGTGGGTGTGTATTAGTTCATCAACTGGCTTCACATTAGTATTAAGTACATTGGATGCTTGGCTATTTCATTCTTATGATACTTTACTAAAGAGAATGTTCTCCAACTCTATCCAGGTTAATGTCACTTCCGAAGTGCCACCATGAAAAAGAGTAACATGGCCCTTGTTAATGCAAAAGATATAAGTCTCCATGAACAAATAGTATTCCATGGTATCATATACCACAGTTAATTAATCCATTCACAAGTTGATGGGCACCGGGGTTGTTTCCACATCTTGGCGATTGTAAATTGAGCTGCAATAAACAATCTAGTGCAGATGTTCTTATGATAAAATGATTTCTTTAATTCTGACCCCTTTTTTGAAATATTTTATTTTGTTACTCAGAAAATCTTATTTTTTTACTGGATTCAGACTTAGAAGTGGAAGTTCTCAGCGAGGACACGCTGTGTCTCTTGGCAACCTGTTTCTGGCACTTCTCTTTGGACTCCTGGGTTCTCTTGGCCAAGAGTTTAGCATATTTGGCAGCCTTTTCCTTATTTTTCTTAGTATACTGTTTCCTCAGAGCAATATTTTGATGTTAATGTTGCAGAACACATGGAGTTACAAGATGCTGCATCTTGGTCCTTGGTTTCTCACCTTCTTTGTTTAAGGGCTATCTCACAACATACTGGTGAACATCATCTTCTTCAGAGAGATTGAAAAGTTTGTGGATTCTGTTAGCTCTTTTGGGCCCCCAAATGATGAAATATTGAAGTATCAGTTAGTCCAGGGATATCCTTCTCTCCTTTTTTTTCAATAACCAGGTTGAGAACACTCAGACTGGCATCCACAATGCAACCCCAGACAGACTTGCGCTTCCTTTCCCCAGGTCTCCATGATCTGTAATGGGAATGTCCCTTACTCAGTAGCAGGTAGACACCACCATGAGTCAAGACACCCTACTTCATGGGGAAACCTTGCTTGTTGTTCCCACCACTGATTTGAACCACATGACCCTTCCATCCTTCACCCAGAGCATCAGCAGCAACTTCTGTGGCCATGTGCTTCTCATAGAAAATATGATGTTTTCATTCATTGTCCACTTCAATGAGTTTCTGGCAGCCAGTGGTTGGGAGGAGATAACTCAGCTTCATATTGAAGCAACTGATCACCTCCAAGGTGCCACCATGAAATAGAACAACATAGTCCTTGTTAAACCTTTGATGACTTCCTCTTGCCTTTAGGATAAAAACAGAGGTCAGAATTTCTGAATGTGGGGCCCATGGCCATGATTAAAACATGCAACCAGAAATAAGAGCCACTGATCTAGAAGATCTCTTACTCACATTCTATCTGCTTTTAATCTTAGCTCAGTAAAATGTTTTCTGCTTATACAGGCATGTAGGAACCTGGGTCTACATGTAATAGCCCTAGGTCCTGTATCGGCACTGACCCCTCCTAATTCCCTGCCTGACTTTTCATTCCCTGTGTTCACTGCTATCATTTTTGACCTCCTGCATTTTCTCTTTGGCTCCCAGAGCTGCCTCAGGGCTCCTCCGTTTGGTATTGAATGTTGGCCCCCATCTGAGTTTTGGCCCTTCCCTCCCCCATCTCCTGACTTGACTTTGGGCTCTACACATTTTATCTCAGCTTCAGCCTCTCTGCCAGCCCACTGCTGGCTGTCTGCTTAGCCTCCTGCCCTCCAGGTCAAACATGTAGACCTTCTGCAAATATTTACTGAGGGCCTCCAAGGTGCCAGGCACTGTGCTGGGCATGGAATGCTGTGAGAGCCAAAATCAACACAGTCACTGCCCATCGTGTGGGGGATAAACGGTGATTAAAACAAATATAAAACTGCCATGGTATACTATGGTATGCTGGGAAGAAGAGGGCCGTGGCACCTGATAGGCACCAGGTGTCTATCAGATGGGAGCCTTGCTTGTGTAATGATATTTAAGCTAAGATCTAAGAAAGCAGTAGGAGTTCTAAGGAGAAGAGGGGAGGAAAGAGGAGAGTAAGAAATGGCATGTACAAAGGCTGGGCTGAGGAACTAAAGGTCTGAGTGGCTATAACGGGCTGGAGGGTGAGATGATGCTAGACTGATATGGCATCCACTCCCTAGCCATGTTTTAGCAGGTAGCAGCCATCCACCCTGCTGTAGCAGTGACTGGGCAGCCAGCTCTGGGAGTGCCACACTTTGCACACTTTCCCTTCCATTTTCCTAGCTCTTCTTCTAGGCCTTCTCTCCCTTGTTTAGGGAATTAAGCAAATCTACTGACTATTAGAGGAAGAGATGGGTACTGCAGTTTATTTTACATGGCCAGGAACATGCAGAGATCACACATCCTACCGGCATCCAGAAAAATTTTCAAAACAGTCCTTTATTTTACATTCAAGTTGTGCATCTTCTAATCCATACACTGTCCACGGGATTTGGAGTTCTGGGAAGGACTCCCTCCTTTACCCCATTCAATTATCCCCTACATCCTCAGTATTAAAGTGTTTCTTTCCATTTTAGCTCTCAGAGGCCAGCCCCATCTTGTTCGGCTACTAGAGAAGAGCAGCAAAAATGATAACAACAGCACACCTTACCTTTGGCTCCTCATTCACAATAAAGTGCTCTGAAGGAGGTGGCTGACCCTGAGTGCACTGAAGGAGAAAGAACTATCCTGAAGGGCTATGATTCAGCAGAGAATGCCAGAGCTTCTGACCTGTGGGGTATGCTCCCAAGGGACATAGGTGGGTCCTTGAGTGCCAAGAGTGAATGGGAACTTGCTCCTACACTTGACACAATGAAAACAGTCTAGGCCAAGAAGCAGAAGATTCTAACAGAACTAACTATAATTAAAGGTAGAAAAAAGTGATGCATCAAAAAAAGCTATAAATAGTGTTTAATATTCAACTTAGTATTTAATTAAATATAGTCTCTATTGTTTGTATTCATTAAAAGTATTAAAAGTTTTTCCTTTCTAACTTGATTATAAGCTCTTAAATACCTCTTTGTGTACCAATAGCACATACCCATTGCTAGATATGAAGCCCATTCTCCTCAAAATACTTTTTTTTTTTTTTTTTTAGACGGAGCCTCAAGCTATCCCCCTGGGTAGAGTGTCATGGCATCACAGCTCACAGCAACCTCCAACTCCTGGGCTCAAGCGAATCTCCTGCCTCAGCCTCCCAAGTAGCTGGGACCACAGGTGCCTGCCACAACGCCCGGCCATTTTTTGGTTGCAGCCATCATTGTTGTTTTGGCGGGCCCAGGCTGGGGATTCGAACCTGCCACCTTAGGTGTATGTGGCTGGCGCCTTAGCCATTTGAGCCACAGGCGCAGAGCCACCCCCAAAATATTTTTATTGAATTGACTTTCCTCTGCAAGCAACTATTCACAGTAAATGAGTGTACTAGTGCCAAGTGAAGAACACAGGGAGCTCAGATGTAGCCCTGCCCTAGAAAAGCTGAACTGATATCCCAAGACTTTCGGCTAAGCACCCTAGTGTACTGGGAAAGTCTTGGTGTGGGAAAGGAGACTTCAGACTTCAGATTTATAGCAGGCTCTATAACCAAGAAGCCTGGATAAGCCACTCAAACCCTCGAAATCTCGGTTTTCTCATTTGTCAAAAGAGGAGGTTGTAACCCAGTAATCTATTCTATAGACTCTTCCTATGCTAAAAATTGCATGGGTCTACCAAGTCTGGAGTGCCAAGATTTTTTCATATCTTAAAATTTTTACCATGTCTCTCCCAAGTGGAAGAGTCACCCGGAGAAGGTACATTTAGCTTTTTTCAGTCAATGCTGCCCCACTACCCATTCCCCAAAGAAGAATCTGAAGAAGTGAGTCTAGGCAGTTATATTTGTACCAGGTAACCTAGGTCTTCTGGCCATAGCTGAGTAGAACAAAGGTAAACATCTGACTTAAGCTGGGCCAATCAGATTCTCTTAAACATCACAAGAAAACACTTAGCCTTGTGATTCTAGTGGGGCTGACCCCAACCTAATCTCAGAAGTGGACTTGTGACCTAGTCCTGGTCAATGTAGGGACTCCATTTTCCTAATCTCAGTGATTGCTTAAGAGGCAAGTTCATGACCAAAACCAGGCCAACCAGAGTCCCCCAGATTTTAGCTAGAAGTGGTAGAAGAATGCTTTCTTTTCCTCTGGGATTGCAATTTATAAGGAGGAACGATATAAATCTAGAGCTTCTGATTACCATGTTGCCATCATATCCTCTGGGATCAAAGGCAACATAGATAAAAGCAAGATGAGCATGACAGAGAAACAGAAAGACACACACAGTGAGATGTCTTATATTATTTAAGTACCAGAATATTCAATTATGTCTAAAACTACATAGACCTTCAGACTTTTCAATTATGTGATCAAATTATTTTTGCTACTACTAGTTTGGTTTGGGTGTATATAAACTATATCCCAGAGAGTCTTAACTAATCCATTCATGTGGGGTTGAAGCTAGAGTTGGGGCCTGGGCAAGCCAGAGCATCACACAAGCTCAAATGTTGGGTGACCCAAAACCAAGAGCCATGCAGAGACAGTGGGCCTGCAGAGAGAATGGGAAAGACAAACAGAGCTAAGAGATGTGAGGGCACCGATAGCTGAGTGGTTAGGGTGCTGGCCACAGGCTCTGGGGCTGCTGGGTTCAAACCCAGCCCGTGCCTGTTGAACAACAACAAAGAAAAAGCTGGGCCTTATGTGGGTGCCTGTAGTCCCAGCTACTAGGGAGGCTGAGGCAAGAGAATCACCTGAGCCCAAGAGTTTGAGGTTGCTGTGAGTCATGACACCACAGCACTCTACTGAGGGTGACAAAGTGAGACTTTGTCTCAATAAAAAAAAAAAAAAAGAGTAGATGTGAGATGTCATGGTTTCAGAGAGAGAGCTATTTCTACTTTCTTTGTTTTGTTATTGTTATGGATTTATTTATTTTTACATTGATGCATAACAGATGTACACATTAAATATTGTCTTCAAGGTACATAATATCTCTCCTTTCTAAACTGGTTCCTATGAGATTCCTCCTCTTTCCTTATAGACTCCACTTTTATTTTATTTCCATTAAATGCACTTCAGTGTCTGTAACTCTCTTTCCCAACTAAGACAAGTAGCAATGACCACAGTGACATAAAGCCCAGAGGAAAGCCTTACGAAGGCTGTGAAGACTCGTGGAGGTAAAAACCATGCGGCACTACCCCAGGTTATTAGTGGACTATTTAAACTACTCCAGGGAGGTACTCACAGTTCAAGAATTTCAGAAAATAGCAAAGAAGGCCTGAGGAGGAGGTGCTGCATGCTGGGGACTCTGTGTGCCCCTCTCAATTACAGCAGACCTGCAGAGCGATCTGAGAGACTGAGGTCACAGCCAAGTTAATGACCAGTGAGAAAGTTACTCAGGATTAATGGTTCTTAATCCTCACATCGCTTATAAATTATGTGCCTTCAGGTGATTCTTATGCTATGTAATCATTCTTTTTTCCATTCTATCCACTGAGTCTACAAATATTTATGTAGCACCTACTAAGTCATGGGCATTAGAGATACCAAAACAGAAGCAACACATTCCCTGTCCTCAAATGGCAATGGGTGCTTTTCATTCACAGAACATTCACAACTTTTAATTACTTGTATTTGCATAATTTTTCTTTTAATTTCTCTCTCTCCCATTGTGTGAACCTTCTAAGGGCAAGGACCATGTCTTTTTTGATCCCTTTTGTATCCTAGCACGTGGCAGTGCTCCCGGCACACAATACACATAATACACATTTGGTGAACAAATGATGAATGAGGGACTTTCAGTCTATTCAAGACAGATCATTGTTTTTCTTCTGTTTTCATTTAACCTGTGTTGAGTCCATCCCCACTCCCCCAAGAGCTATTTTGATGGGGCCACCAGGCAGTAATATGTTTTAAAACCTTGTGGCTTACATCCTCCAAAATGGCCCTCAGTGTGTGAAAATCACAAGCTCCGGGGCAGGTGCCTGAGCTAACAGGACGTGGTAACCTGTGATGGAGATCCTCAGTATTCAGGCACTGCCTCCTGGTAGCTCTCAAAATGAAACTGCTCAGGAGAAAGACTATAGAAAATGCAGCTAATTTATTGACCCTGAGGAAACTGAGTGTGGAAAGCAGAAGTGAATGTGAGAAATGACCGTTCCAACCCTGGCAGCAGGACAGGAGGACAGAGGACCCCACGTATAGCTGCATAGATTTGCCTTACGTGAGAGCACCCAGCCAAGGGAAATATGGGGATGACATCTAGCCAGGCTCTGTGAACCGGCAAGAAGCTGTGTCAAAAGTGCCCAAAGGATCCTGAAGACTGACCGAGTAAAGAGAGATGGTATGGAGAGTCTGAATCTAGCATTTAGTCAGAAATCAGGGAGTTGGGGTTTTGTCCCCTCTGATGGCCTCACTCTGAACCATGGAGGCCCCCACCAACACCCCTACTCCCTACACCTCCTTCTGGCACATTCAGTTCTCAGAGTGACAGGGCTGTCTCCTAGTAATTGCAGGAGAGATTTGTAAAAGGATGTCTAAGACCAAAGCTGTCAGCAAGAGGAAAAAAGCCACCCTGCTTCTCTGAAGTTAGAGGATGATGGCAGATGACCAGGTCAACAATCTGCTGCCCGGGTCTCTGTACTGGCTGGCAGTATAAGACTTCCTTTTCCAGAATATGGATAACCCCTATCGACACTGGAGAGAACTCACACACACACGCATACAGCCTAATAGAAAAACAATTTAGTACCAAATAGCTTTTAAAAAATTATCCACATCCACCCCTATTCTGCTTTTCAGGGTACATGGAGACTCCAGGACTATTTCTAGCTCAAGGCACAGGGATGCTGCTGAGCAGTGGGGTTTCTGCAGCTGATTGCTGATAGGACAGAGCTGTTGCCACCCCACAGAGGTACTAGGGACAGACAGCTTAACTGCACATGGCCAGCACATGGTGAGTGGGCGGGAGGAAGTCTGGCTGGTTCAGGGGGAGGAGCGGGGGATGGAACAGCTCTGAAACAGCATTTTGAAGCAGTAAGCTGAAGACATTGTGACTCTGTGTGCCTCCAACACCACCCTCCTTCCAGAGCTTTAGGTGCAAAGAGGAATAAAGAAATTAAAAGGGAACATTTTAAGGTATCAGCACAGCTCCTGTGGCTGACTTTCTTGCTTTAAATGTGGAACGCCATTACAGGGGCCAAGAGGCAGTTCTCTCTCTCTCTTTTTAATTTGCTTTTTATTTTTTAGACTGAGCATGTGACTGAGAAAAAGGAATAAAATTAAGGAAAGTAGTCAAATCTTAAGGAAAGTCATCAAAACATCCTTGGGAAGTGTAGGGGGGAAGGATTGACTTCAACAATAAAATTTCACAGACTCTCAAAAGAAATTCATAGGCTCTGAAATCAGATGAATTTGAATTCAGTTCTGGCCTCATTCATTATCAGCAGTGTGTCTTTGGGTGGCTGATTAATTTCTCTGCATCTCATTTCCTTTATCTTTAAAGTGAGGATAACCCTAGGGATAGCATGACTGCAATGCTCCGTCCTGTCCCTTCCCTTCCCTGCCTTGCCCCTTCCCTCCCCTACCCTCCCTTCCTCTCCTTTTCTTTTCTTTTTGCTTTTTGGTGCTGGTCGTGGTTGGGGTAAGGGGTGGGGGCTGCTATGGTGGTCGTGCCTCTGTCCATGGTTCTGAACACTTGCCTCTTTTGAGCAGGTCCGTCATTTCAAACCCAGGATACTGCTGATCCTTATTCAACCTCCCCTATGATGATATTAGTTGTTTTCTTTGTTTTTATACTTTATATTAATGGAAAGCTTGAAATTTTTGCACACTCAAAGGATGAGTAGCAATGGGATTTATGTTACATTACTTAACATTTTAAAAAGCCACACATTGTCTTGTTTACAACAGTTTAAAACATTTTTGCCTTTCAGGGTGTGGGATATCAGACACTGGTCCCCCACAAAGCTATGTCTAAAGCAATATTAATACATACTTCAGTGGTTTTGTTTGAATGTAAATGCTTAGTTCCATGCATGGCATAAAAGTGCCAAGACAGAAAGTGGCTATTGTCCATGTTTGCAAACACCACACTTTGATACAAAGTTGCCCAAAATTATTTTCTAAATCAAATTGCATCTTACTCTGAGCCTTCACTTTCTACATATTATTAATTATTGCAATAGTTATATTCCTCTCAAGCTGTGAGAAGGTCTTAATGACCTTCCACAGAGCAGAACTTCCCAGGAGGCTAACTGATCTTCAGCCCTCACTGATCTCCTGCTGATGTGCTCACTGTCTGAGCTCGGAGAGAGGACCTGCTCTTCTGCTTCCATTCCTTGTTTAAGTTCACAGTATTTGTAGTAGCTGGAAGGCCCAGGTTCTGGTGCGAGCCCCACACATCTCCCCCTGCCCTCAGCCCTCTGGTTTACCACCTTGCTATTCTCTCAGATTGAGACATCTGCAAAGAGGCAGGTACCCTACTACTTGAGGGCCCATGAGACTCCTGGAGCCCAAACCACCATTCTCTTCCCAGGAACAAGGACTATCTCCTTTTCCCAGTGTGGGGTGACAAGAGGGGGAGAAGGTAGAAGAGAAGGCTGCATCGGTCTCTATTTTTCCAAACACCAAGAGATCTCCCTTCAATTGGGCCATTTCCTTTTATTAATTCACCTTTTTACTCATTTACTTACTTCATTGTTATTATTTTGAACAGGATGAGTGATCTTATTACAGAAATTTAGGACTACTTCTATTGTATTTTGATTTTGAGAGTCATGAACCCTCTCAGAATTCCCTTAGATCTGATACCAAACACAGATCTAGATTCATAGAGCAGAAAAAACCCAGATCTATTTAGAAACAGACCTCCATCTCCTAATTTTTTATTTTAGTTTGCTGTTTCCTTCAAAATACACAGTTCTTGACTTCACTGCTCTTCTCTTTGAAACGTTCCTCTTGGAAAGTTTTCTGCTTACTGTTCTCTGTTAGAGAAGTTTCCTAACTCATCCATGAGCTATTTCATCTGACTGCACTGTGAACTAGGGAGAGAGAGTAGATATATAGGAACTTGAGCCTCTCAAGAAAGGACATGTTGCCTAAACTTTTTTTGCAACATAACCTCATAGCCTACATATAAACCATTTGACTTTCTCACCAATGTAATTAAATCTGTGTTTTTACTCAGCAGGGCTTGCTAAAAACAGACATTGTAGTTGCTGGCTGGGATCGTAGCTCTGCGAATTATTTCTAACAAGTATGCAGTTATTCTAAAAGTAGTCAAGTGAGGTCAGCATGATGGTCATCTGTCTAATAGCCTCTGAGGTCAACGGGCATTATTGTTTACATCAAGGAGGAAAATGAGAGGAGGGGATGAACAGCTGTGATCTATGGCCCAGAAAAGTTCTGCTATTGGCTATCTATTGATGTTTCTAAGTTTTCCCGTGAATGGAAAAATTTATTGCATGAACTAATAAAATTTATGCAAACTTAGCCGTCATCCATTATTAGGTTTATTTCTGCTATTATTAAATGCCTCTTGAAAGTCATACATTTAAGAAGTAAAGGTAGGCCTCATCAACAAGCTAAATAAGTAAGCAACCTCAGAAGGAAAAGAATGGGAATTTCCTAGACAAACATGGAGGAAAGTCCTAACATCTTTTATCTCACAAACTTTCTGAAGTTCTGATTAATCCGGAAACAGGGTTAGACGTTCTACAAAAGTTAGGAAGGACTTTCATTAAAGATAATAACAGGTAAGTGGAAGGCTTTCACTCACTCCAAACATTTAAGAACGTCTGAATAAAATAAGACCAAAATGTTTTAAATACATAACTAACCATGAAGTCAAGAAAGAAATTGCCAAGTTCCAGAAGCAAAAAGAGAACTCAAAGTCAGAAGTGAGTAAGTTTTGTAGTGCACACAAGGTAAGACCTAAATTCATATTATCGGCAAAATGTGGACACCACAGCTATTATACTAATGGTTAAAAACTTGCCTCAATCTTGATGTAAAAGAAAATTGTGTAAGTTCATTAAAAGCTGGGTTTAAAAGACCCCAAAATGAAAAAAATTCATATTCAGGAAGACACAATATGAATATTAATTTGCTCCAAGTTTATCTGTAGTTTCAATCAAAGTCTCAATAAGAATATTTTGTGAATATTCTACAGAAAAATACCAACTGCATATGAAATATATATGGGAGGGCTGAGAACCAGAAAGAGGAGAGATAATCCTGAAGAAGGAGAGGGAAGGGGACTTGTCATAGATATCAAGACCTTACTGTAAAACTCCAAGCAACTAAGACATGGGTGTGGTGAGGATGAATGGCAGATAAAGAGGGAAAGTAATGGAATAGAAGAGAACTTAGAAATGAACTCATTGTATGAGAAAAATTTGATTCACAACAGAGTAAATCATAGATCAGCAAAGAAAGAAATAAAGTACTCAAAAATGGAGCTGAGATAATTGGCTAATCATGCAAAAAAAAAAAAAAGAGAGAGAAAGAGAGAGAGAAATTGCCAAGTCAGACACAGAAATAAATTCTAAGTAGATTAAAGAGTATCTGAAAATTTCAAACTTCAAAATTTTATTTAAAAATATAGAACATTTTGGCTCAGTGCTTGTGGCTCAAGTGGCTAAAGCGCCAGCCACATACACCTAAGGTGGCGGGTTCGAATCTAGCCTGGGCCTGCCAAACAACAATGATGGCTGCAACAAAAAAATAGCCAGGCATTGTGGCAGGTGCCTGTGGTCCCAGCTACTTGGGAGGCAGAGGCAAGAGACTCGCTTGAGCCCAGGAGTTGGAGGTTGCTGTGAGCTGTGATGCCATAGCACTCTGCCCAGGGGGATAGCTTGAGGCTGTCTCAAAAAAAAAAAAAAAAAAAAAAGAACATTTTAATGACCATTGAATAAGAAAATTTTTTATAAATAACAAAATGTTCAAAAACCAAAATATTCACACAGAGTACATGAAATTTAAAACTTTATTCACATAATATGTCATTAAAAGAGTAAAAAATCAACAGAGAAGATGTTTGAGACAAACATAACTAGTAAAGAAGTAGTATTTTGACTATGAAGAGAATTTCTCTGAATTAATAAGAAAAAGACAACACAGGAAACATAGGGAGAAAAAGCAAAAAAATCATGGATATCTTCTCATGGATGAAACAAAAATGGCTGATAAGCATATACAAAGAGGGTTAGCAATGGAGTCATTAAGGGCTTTGACAAACTTCTTTCTCTGGGCATATGGTAGTGGTTGCCCTTCCCTGAGTAGATGTGAGACTTGCTTTGACCAATGACCTGGAAGCTTAACATTCTTTTAATTCCTTTTTTTTTTCACAATTGGACCTAATGCCACATCCACCCAATGGAACAGCAACTGGTCAGGTTCCAGATAGTACAGGGTCTCCCTGCCACCCTCCAACCCTGAATGAAAAGACACAGAACAGAGCTGTCAACCATCTCATCATGAAATAATGATAATAATGATGAGTGAGAAATACACTGTCATTGAAATCACTATTATTTGAAAGCTGTTTCCACAGTATAATCCAGACCAACAGTGATAGAGCCAAGTGCAAAGCCCTGCCAAATAGGGCTGAGCTCATGGGCCCACAAAATAGAGCTGAGTGCAAAAGCCCAATGAACTGAGCCAAACTGAGCTGAGTGCACAAGTCCTGCCTAGAAAGGGATGAGTGCACCAACCCAGAAACCCAGACCCTTATATTCCCATCTTGCCTTGTCCCTCACACTGACTTCCTTTTCTAACTCAGCCCACTCACACCCGAGTGAATAAATGGTCTTTTTGCCCACACTATACCTGGACTCTGTTTCCTTTTTTTCAAGTCTGGGAAGAACTTCTCAAACAGTTCTCTGGAGAACTTAAAACAATAATCCAATGCCAAGTTTGAATTCCAGAACAATTCATTTCTGAGGGTAAGAGATCCAGGCCCCAGAAGTTTTTTTAAGCTCCTCAGATGTTTCTGATGTGAAGCCAAGGTTAAGAATCAAGGACCTGACCAGCCTAAAGGAGGCTATAAAAACGAACCATTCGAACAACAAAAAGGAGCTCTTAAAAATTTAAGGCATAGTAGCAGAAGGAAAAAAAACACAGAAGGGCTGGATGATACAGCTGAATATAGTTTCTGAAGTGTAGATCAAGAAGACAAAGAGGGTGGCACCTGTGGCTCAGTGGGGAGGGTGCCGGCCCCATATATTGAGGGTGGTCGGTTCAAACTCAGCCCGGGCCAAACTGCAACAAAAAAATAGCTGGGCACTGTGGCGGGTGCCTGTAGTCCAGCTACTCAGGAGGCTGAGGCAAGAGAATCGCCTGAGCCCAAAAGTTGCTGTGAGCTGTGACACCATAGAAAAAATAAGAAATTTAGAGCACTAGTCTAGGATGTCCTAAATCTGAAAAAGAAAAACTGAAAAAGAGTTACAGAAACACAAAACAGAAAAATTGGACAAGGAAGGAATAGTCAAAGAATCATGTACAATTATTTTTCCAAACTGAAGGACATGAGCTAATAAAATGAAAAAGCCCACTGAGTACCCAGAAAGACAGATGACACTAGATCTGCTACATGGAGACAGAGGTCTTACAAGTCTTGAGGGAAAAGGTCACAGACAACTGTGGTCCCCAACCCGTGGGCCGCAGGCTGGGAGTGGTCTGTGGCCTGTTAGAACCGGGCTGCACAGCATTACATCCGGTCCCTGGTGCCAGAAAAGAAGGCACTCTACCCAGATTGAGGCTCTGTCTCAAAAAAAAAAAAAAAAAGATTTCTAGAAGCTAAGACAGTGAAACAAAACTATATCCAAATTAGAAATCTCCTCCCAGCAAAAGTATCAATCAAGTGTGAGTATTTTTTTGAGACAGAGTCTTACTTTGATGCCCTTGGTAGAGTGCTGTGCTGTCATAGCTCACAGCAACCTCAAACTCTTGGGCTTAAATGTTCCTCTTGTCTTAGCCTCCTGAGTAGATGGGACTAACATGCCCAGCCAGATAAAAATATTTTTATACCCACATGTTCTCAAAAATTTATCTTCCTAGAATCCTTTCTTGAGAAGCTACTGAATATCAAGGTGATTATAGTTAATAATAATATGTTATATACTTGGAAATTGCCAAGTAGTTTTAAAGTATTCTCATCACATAAAGATTACATGTGAATAATGCATATATTAAATGGCTTGACTTAGCCATTCCACAACATACCTCAACATATCTCAAAACCATAAACATATATAATTTTTGGCAATTAAGAAATAATTTTTTTGAAAAAAGAAGCTACTGGAGGATATGCTCCATCAAAACAAGGAAATAAATGAAGAGAAAGGACAATAAAGGATTCAACTCCAGAGATAAGGAGAGGCAGTTCCAGGGTGGGTGGGGGGAGCCAGGGTAAGGCGGGTTAGAAGGCCCCAGGCAAGTCTTCTAGGAAGGTGAAAGTGGCTGGGATTTGTGAGGTGTCTGAACTAGAAGGAGGTTTAAACAACTGTCAGTGAGTTGGAATTAAAGTAGCCAGAGATTCATAGAAAAGTAAGCAATTGAGAAAAACAACTACTTTTTGGTTTCATTTTATTTTTAATTGACAATAGTAATTGTATATATTTATGGGGTACAATGTGGTGTTTTGATATATGTATACATTTTAGAATAATCAAATTAGGCTGATTAGCATGTCCATCACCTCAAATATTTATTATTTCTTTGTGATATGAATTTTTTTTTTTT
>NW_003852419.1:21233287-21258174 GCF_000181295.1 Otolemur garnettii
GCCTTAGCCACTTGAGCCACAGGCGCTGAGCCTAGAAAATTCTTATAAGACATTTATTTACATTTTTAAAAGGGGATTTAGTTGAGAAACATAAAAACACAACAGAACACTTCAGAGGCCACTTGACACAATAAAGTAGGCAATGATAATATATATATATTTGCAAGCAAGTATACTAATGACAGTTATAGGGGTATAACATTTATAAGCAGACAAACTGTATTCACAAAGAAATAGGTCAAAAAACCAAAATGTATAAACACATATCGCTATGGTTAGTAACTGTGTGCACCCAGCTTTATAACTGTGCTCATCTGAAATACTGTAACAGACTACCTAAATCTTTTGATGAGATTGATCAAAAACCAGGATGAGTCACCACCACAAATGCAGTTGCACAAGGAGCCAAGATCTCAAGAAATTTTATCCTTCACAGATGCATATGTACAAAATGAAAGCATCTTCATTTATTAAGGAAGTTTCAACGTTTTTATGTACCTGCACCATGCTTATACACAAAGTCAACATGGTGATAATATACTTTCATGGATTCAAATTTGCAAACACACAAAATAATCAGAACTCTGTAAAAGTCTTTACACAATTTACGTCTCCAGAACTGAATGTGATGTGAAGATGAAAATACACAGTATAGCAGACTGGCACTTTGTGTGAAGAGGCAGAAGTTATATATGATTGAATAATTTGGCAGGAGAGATTTCTTGTATTTTTTGCCTGTGTTTTCACTTCTATGATCTTCAAAACTCTCTCTGCACTAGTATTTGGAGAGTGGTTGTACTCTACTTTTGTAAGTATGTGCTATAAACTTAAAAGTCTTGTTATTGCTTGGCTGTTGCAACTAAGTGATTTTCTGCTTTCACAACACCAATAATAATTATCTTTAAAAATTTTATCTCTCACCATTAAGTAGCTTTGTACACTTAATTTATCACAGGCTTTTTGTAAAGGAATGATCTTACAGAACTCTTCCATTGTGTTGTAAGGAATACAGTAAGAAGAAATAATACTCGCTTCCTCAATAACAAAAATATATTAATCAGGGTTCTCCAGAGAGAAAGAACCAAAAGGATATGTATACAGATATATGAGAAGGAATTTATGGTGGCTGAGAAGTCCCACAGACAGCCTGCAAGCTGGAGACCCCGGCACACCAATAGCATGGCTCAGCAGAAGTCCAAAGGCCTCTCAACCAGGAAAGCCAACGATGTAACTCTCAATTTGAGGACAAAAAAGTCAAGATCCAGAGGCTGGTGTAAATTCTGGAGTCCAAGGCCAGTAAGCCTGGAGTTCTGATGTGTAAGACGGCAGAGAGAAATTTGCTTCGTCTTTCAGAGAGAGATCAGTTTGACTTCTGTATTTGTTCTCTCTGGGTCCCTGGATAATTGGATGACGTCCACCAACACTGAGAGCAGAATTTCCCCACCTAGTCCCCTCAGACTCAGACAGTAATCTCCTCTAGAAATGCCTTTCCAGACACAGCCAAAATAATACTTTACCAGGTTTCTAGGTATTCCTTAATCCATTCAAACCAACATCTAAATTAAGTCTCCAAGTCCACCATTGTCAATTTGTATCGCCTTTTTTTTTTTTGAGACAGAGCCTCAAGCTGAGCCCCTGGGTAGAGTGCCCTGGCTCACAGCAACCTCCAACTCTTGGGCTCAAGCAAGTCTCCTGCCTCAGTCTCCCAAGTAGCTGGGATTACAAGCGCCCGCCACAACGCTCGGCTATTTTTTGGTTGCAGCCATCATTGTTGTTTGGTGGGCCTGGGCTGGATTCGAACCCGCCACCTTAGGTGTATGTGGCTGGTGCCTTAGCCGCTTGAGCCACAGGCGCTGAGCCCAATTTGTATCACCTTAAATCTTACTTAATTCCTAAATAAAGACAACAACAAGGTAATATTTCCACCTAACATGATGCAACTCCTGCAAAATGAAAATGCATTAATCTTTGTCCCAGAATTCTGTTTTTAGAATTTCAATAGTCAGAATTTTAATATGTTGGGACTGTGATTTGGTGGGTTTTAGACGTTGGGGGATTTTAAATGTTGAGAATTTTAGACTTTAGAGATTTTGATCTCTTGGGATTTCAACATTCAGGATTATGGTGTTTGGCATTGTGATTGGCACCATCCAGTGACCAACATCTCCCCTTTCCCCATCCACCCCTGCCCCCAGCCTCTGGTAACTACTGTTCTACTCTCTACTTCTAGGAATTCAACATTTTTAGATTCCACATGTAAGTGAGATTATATGGAATTTGTCTCTCTGTGCCTGGCTTATTTTACTTCATCTAATGTCCTCTAGGTTCATGCGTATTGCCATAAATGCAGAATTTTTTTGAAGAAGAAATAGTATTCCATTCAGTATATATAGCACACTTAAAAAAATCATTTATCCATTTATGGATAAGGGACACTTAGATTGTTTCCACATCTTGTCTGTTGTGAATAATGCTGCCTGAACATGGAGGGCAGATATCCCTTTGCAACACTGATTTCAATTTCTTTGGGTATATACCCAACAGTGGATTATTAGATGGCAATTCTATTTTTAGTCTTTTAATGAGCCTCCAAACAGTTCCAAGATGGCTGTACCCAACATTTGTTATGTTTCATTTTTTTGGTAATAGCCAATCTAATGAGTGTGAGGTGATATTATGTATATCACTGTGATTTTAATTTGCATTTCTTATGATTAAAAACATTAAGCTTTTTTTCATATATCTGTTGACCATTGTATGTCTTCTTGTGAGAAATGTCTATCCAAGTCCTTTGCCCATTTTTAATATGATTTTTATTTTCTTGTTATTGGTAGTTTTGAGTTCCTTATCCAATGTGTGATTTATAAGTATTTTTCTCTGAATTTGTGAATTGTCTCTTCACTCTCTCAATTGTTTGCTTTGCTATGAAGAAGCTTTTTAGTTTGATGTAATCCCATTTCTCTGTTTTTAGTTTTGTTGCCTATGCTTTTAGGGTTATATCAAGAAATCACTGCCTCGACCAATGTCATGGAACTAAAGAAAAATAATGTTCCATGGAAAACTAAAATTGCTGTAGGAAAGGAAAAATATGCTAAGTATAATACATAGCCCAGCAATCAAAGATGTTTACAACAATCTTAACACTGAATACCCTAATAGAATATAGCCGTTAAAAGGATGGAGTATGGGAAGAAGATAGGTGATGGTGGTAGTGGGTGATGATGTAGGGTATAGGAGTGAAAGATAACTAAACCTTTGCTTTCCATTGTGGGATAGAAGCAGAGTGTCCACCAACAAACTGACCGACAGATCATATAAACACATTATTTAGAGATAGAGCAGTCAATACCCAAGAGCTCAAAATGCTGATAGTGACTTCTATGGGAGAAGAAAACAGAGGATTTTCTTTGTCTCTTTTAGTGATGGACATATGTAACTTTTTAAAAATAAAAACATGCCTGTAATCCTAGCACTTTAGGAGGTTGAGGTAGGAGGATCCCTCGAGACTAGTTTAAGACCAGCCTGAGCAAGACAAGGCCCTCTCTTTACAAAAAAAAATTAACTGGGCCTGGTGGTACATGGCTATAGTTCTAGCTGCACAGAAGTCTGGGACAGGAAGATCACTTGAGCTCAGGAGGTAGAGGTTGCATTAAGCAATGATGATTCCACTGCGCTCTAGTCTGAGTGACAGGGTCATACCCTGTCTCAAAAAATAAAACAACTGACTAATAATGACAAAGAATCAAATAGAAAGTCAAAAAATAAAAAAAAAGCCACTGAAATTAAAAGCTCAAGGGAACAATTAAAGAGAAGAATAGACACAGTTCTCTCTGGAGTTTTTGATCCAGTCAATAAAGTAGGGAAAATTAGAATAAGACCGTGTAGGGCATGGGTCTTGCCCTGCTGTGTAGAGTGGGGAGATTTTTTAACTAGTTACCACCATCCAACCCCTTTCTACAATTTGGTTAATCTACCAAGAGAAGGGAAGGCCTCTGGAGAGAGGCTTGGTTTTTGGCAATCCTTCTCTGCCCCAAACCAATAACATCTTAATGTTAATGTTCTAAATATTTTATATGCACAAATGTATTAGTATTTCATCCTCGCAATCATATTACGAGGTAAGTAACTAAACTCTCAAAATTACTCCCCAAATTAAAACTGAGGTGGATGTAATTAAGGAATTTGGTTGAGGGCATCCTGCTGGTAAGTGATAGATTAAAATTTGAATCCAGGCAGTAGTCTATCTTCAGAGCTTACATCCTCAACCACTGTGTAATAATACTTCTTGCTACATTCACACTCACACACAATCACACCACACATGCTTGAAATCTTCAGTGAAATAGCACAGAGTTTTATCCTTGAAAGCAAGTTAATCCCTCCTATACCACAAATGAAAGTAAGTTGAAGGCAGAATGAACTAATAAAACAGAGGAATAAATAATTGTTGGTCGGTTACATTTATTCCCTGTCTCTTTTTTGAAAAGATATGAAGCTTTCAAAAACACCATATATAGGGAATAAATAAAATATATGCAAAATTTTAAAAAGTAAACTCGGGGTGGCGCCTGTAGCTCAAGGAGTAGGGCGCCAGCCACATATACCAGAGGTGGTGGATTCAAACCAGGCCCTGGCCAAACTGCAAAAAAAAAAAAAAAGTAAACTCGAAGTGGATAAATAAACATGCCAACTGAAAAATCAAGGAGGTTGCAGTATCTGAAAATAAAACCCAAATATGAGCTTCCTGGCAGCCAAGATGAAGAAAGAAATTCAAGTAATTGCATTGAATGTTTGTGACATACAAGTTAAGTGCATGATAGAGTAAAAGAAGAATAGGCAAAATCTCATGTAATTAATGTATTTTGACTCACTGTGGTCTTGGAGAAAGTTATTACTTTTATTTCATCAATTAGGAAAGTAAAACTGGAAAAGCCTCATATGGCCTGTATTTCTGCCTTAAAAATATTTGGCTCCTTTCTTGGGCTCACAACATTAAAATCACAAAGCAGATTGCTTTTATAAGCCATTAAAACTATCCTTAAGGTGAATCAAGCTAAGACAGAGTACATAAGGAAAGTAACCAGCAGAGGTCCAGGATGGGATTTGAGCTCAGACCCAGAAAAGTGAAATATAAATGTGTTTCCCATGTTCATGGGGCTCATTGGCCAACCCCCTTCCTCTACTGGGAAGAGGAACTGATAGTGCAGATTTTGTAAAACTATAGTGTTCTTAAGTCAAGCTGGGATGGAGGCCAGCCACAAACTGGCAGCCAAGTGCACCCGACATCTGAGTTGAGAATAGAATCCTTAAGGTTCTCCTGGGATCTTGGGTGCTTTGGGAAGATAGCAGCCACAGCCGCAGCCACAGCCACAGCGATACATATGTATTTAAGAGAAGACAGCCAAGCAGTAAGTGGTTAAAGTGATTGCACCCTGCCTCTCTCTTTGACCTGATAGTCTAGATCTGCTGAAACCCTCTCTTTTCTGGGAAACTAGCACTGGCCTTAAGCATAAGAAGACTCAGAAATTAACAGAAATTCAAGCAATCATTTGAAATTACCAACATGGTACTTGATGGGCATCTGATGAGGCTGAGCCACTTTCAGCACAAGTCATCCCAGCCTCCCCAGCAGCCACCCTTTCTCTCTCAGCCTCAGCCAAACTTTTTGAAGGAGTTGTTAGCATTTGCTGCTCCTACTTATCTCCCATTCAATATTTCAGGGACATTGCTCTTGGTAGAGTAAATAAATTCTTGCTAAGTGGGCACATCTCAGTTCTTGCCCAACTTGATCTCTTTGCAGAAAGGGATTTATCCTTTCTTTGGAAACCCTTAATTCTCTTGGCTGACTTAAAGCCTCTGTCTTGTGACTTTCCTTCTTAGGCCCTCTCCTGGAGCTCTGTATGTTCAGTGGCTTTCCTCCTGCACATGAACCAGGTGCCCTGTGAGCTCTATCAGAGAAGGGATGGTCTAGTCACTCACCATCATTTCTCCCAGTACCTAGCAAAATGCTTGGCATGTAGGAGGTTAAAACATATTTTTGAAGGAATGAATAAATGTGAGTTTTGTTCATACTTATTTCAGATTTATATCCTGATGAGCACAAAAAAGAAGGACTGGGAGGTGGTTTATAATATTAGGATATATCTAAAAATATCAAAATCTTTTAAAAAGATAAAGAAATAACAGAAACCAAATAAAAGAGAAGTGAGATAAGCACACCTGCTTCCTAGGATGAATTAGTTACTGCAATCAAACACTAAATTTAATGCTAAGCTTCCTGGTAGGCAAAGCAAAATAAGAAATATGTCAAGTCGAGGCTGGGTGCAGTGACTCACACCTGAGATCTTAGCACTTTGGGAGGCCGAAGCAGGAGGATTGCTTGAGCCCAGGAGTTTGAGGTTGCCATGAGCTATGATGATGCCACTGCATTCTAGCCTAGGCAACAGAATGAAATTTGTCTCAAAAAAAAAAAAAAAAAAGAATAAAGAAAGAAAACTAAAAAACTCAATATGTCAAGTTGCATAAGTTCTCACTGGCAAATAGAAGGAGGTATAAAAGTTAGACCGTGAATAGAAATACTTTCTGGTACTAAATGTCAGTAGGCATTTTATCATATGGTTATCTTTAAATATTAGACATCAGGTAATATATTGATCAATGTCTTTGACTATCATTTTCCAAAATATATAGACACCTTTTGGAATTGTTCCTTTGAACACCTGGTTGATACTATTATAACAAAAGGGGTAAGTATTTCAAAACACATCATAGCTGTCTTATTAGAGAAATAGATTGGGGCCAGGTGGAATAAACTTCAGGGTACCAGGCAACCAGAAGATGCATTTATGATGTGAACTCAAACATAGGGCTCTCTTGTGTTTGCTGGAAAGCCTAAGTAAATTTTAGTGGAGGCCAAGGAGGACTACCTATACTTGTGCTGGTTTTCACAGGAAAGCACACATAGGCAACTTAATTCCATTTTCCTTCAGAGATTTAACACTATGGTTCATAAAAGCGCCAGTTTGGAAGTGGGGAAAGTCTCTATTCTAACAACTAGAGCTTCTGGGAACATGTGATGTTAAAGTCTCAAAGGGAAGCCAGGTAGGATTTCTGCCCACACTTCCCTTTCCCATCAGATTGGGTTACATCCAAAGAATCAAGTTAATAGAAACCACATTCCAAAGTGAGACCCAAAGAGGTAGGGGAAAAAATGGATTATTCTTAACCACCCCTCTAATAACCATGTTAAAAATAGATTCACAAATGAGAGCTGAGCAGCAAGATTTTCAGTGAGAAAGCTGATGGTGTGCTGAGGGCCCCCCAACACCCTTGCACATGAGGAAGAAAATTGGAGAATGCATCTCCTTCGCCTTATAGTAGAGGGCTTAAGGATAATGTCATGCACTCCATTTAGGAGGAACAGTGAATTGGATCAGCCTGGAAAACTGGGAAGGGCTGGTTAGCAACCTGGATGGAGGAGCCAGGAGTGAGGGCTGAGCTGGGCACATGGATAAGGGGAATGGATGTCGGCAGTGAACCATGAATGTTGCACAGGGAGTTGGATGCTACCCCATCAATTCACCTAGGGGTAAAAGGACCTCGGCCATGAGAAGCAGAGATGTCACTGGATTTCCTAGAACCAAGGAAGTGTAGGACACTGCTTGGCTTTAGATGAGTAGAATCTTGTCCTAGGACCTGGTTGATAGGGGGTGGAGAGGATTTCTGAAGAAGCCTGAACTTCTGATTACCAATCAGATCCTGAGGAGGCCCACCCTGGAACTTTGCTGTGCCCTTCCTCAGTTTTCCCTCCTCCTCCTCCAACACTGGGGACTAATGTGGTGTCTCAGAAACTATAGTCAGCAGCTGAGGGGAGAAGATGAAGGAAAAGAGAGTGCATCTTAGCTGCTCCATCCTCATGGCTGGCCTGAGATGGAAGAGAGGTGAGGCCTCAACTTTAGTCCAGTTCAGAGTTTAAATTATTCTATAGAACTGACCATTTGATGCCTGCATGGAGATTATATTTCATGACTTCAATGACTGGAGTGCTCTATTTTAGCTCAGAGGGAGCAGAAAAGTCAGAGGGTCTGCCAGAGTTTCCTCCAGGGCCAGAGCCGAGCCCATAGCACACATTCACAGGGACCCTGGAAAACCACGCAAAGCTGTGTGATCTTGCCACAGCGCAACGGACACAAGCAAGTCCAAACTCATCTGTGCCCTGGAGCTGGGACAATGAGGGTGAGGAGTTCACTGAGGGCGGGTTTGGGTGCGGAATGTCTTCAGAGGGGCCCCTCCCTGGCGACAGGGCAGGAAATAGAGCCCACTCTCTGGCACCCGGGAGTCTGTCACCAAGACAGTGAGAGGCTCCTGGCAGGCAGGGGGGCAGCGGGGCCAGCACAGCACATCTGCAAAGGCTTGCAGTACAGGCCCAGCCCACAGGGCCCTGCCAAGTTGGCAGTTCAGACACCATGGAAAGTTAGCCCAGTGATGTGCTCTTATGCCCCAGGTATGGGGAAGGGAGGTGAGTTCAGAACCAGAATCAAAAGAAAGTGTAATTAGAATCTGCAAGTAGATACAAACGAAGGCGTAATACCTGCCCTCCCACAGCTGAGACTACTTGGAGCACCTTGGAAGAAAGGCTCAGGATAAATATAAAGTAATATTATCATCGTCTTAATTATAATTAGAACCTACAAGTTGAGTCTTGAAAGATGTTTATAGCATATCCTTACTTGCTTAAGTCAGCTTCCCAGAAAGAAGGGGAAAATAGACTTGGATGTTTTTAATTTGGACAAGAAATAGATTACTCCATTTGTCAGAGATACTGTCTAAAGCCCCCCTAAAAAAAGGATGTCCTTTGGGACTCCATTTATTAAAGTACTTGCTAGAGCCTAAAAGCTCAACATGGCAGAAAAATAGGCTTTTTTTTTTTTAAGCTTTGGAGCACCTCAAGTCAGTTAGAAGCTCCCACCCCCTGCTAAGTAATGCACCTGGTAAAATAGCTGGCAAATTACCCTTGACTCAGGCCTGTTAAGTGACAGGTCCGCAAAGGAGAGCATGCAGGAAGGATGCTGAACAAAACTAGGGGAATCCCAACTGTTCCTGATTAGTCCAGAACTGATCTCCTGGCTGAGGATAATTCAGTCTCAGAGTGGGGCCAGAGCGGGAAATGACACCCCTTATTTAGCTATTGTGAGAAGCTCTGGTGAAAACCTGGTGAGAGCAGGTTAGGGCTGACGGTGGCAGTGAGGTCTCTGCTTCTGTGGAATTCAGCTGCCCACACTGTTTCCTGCACCTGGTCCCTGGGAACAATCCAGAAACAGTTGTGGTTGGCAGAACCACAGAAACCAGAATTTTGTAGATGGGACAGAAAGAGTCATACCCTTGTGTGGTGCAGCGAGGTTTGTAGGCTCTGTGATGGACAGAAACAAATGTTGCGTAACAGCGGATGAAAAATGGTCTGTGGACTTACAGCATAGTCTATGAGGACATATGTAGATGTAGCCAGAGATTATTTAGCTTCTATCTTTCCTGTTCCCAAAACTTAGGCAAGCTGGCTCCCTTGGTTCCCTAGCCCTCCCCTCCCCCCATTCATGCCCAGCTCTTCCCATCCCATACTCAGAACCCATTTCTTGATCTCCTTTCCCTTCTCCACTGAGTTCCTACCTTGGTCTCATTCCTTAGGAGTCTGATGGTTTGAAACTCAGCAGTTTGGGTTGAACATTTCCCCTCTTCCAGATAGCATTCTATACTGCCAGGAGCTTCGGGGAGTTTTGCCTTCACCTGAAAGAGGCTGGAGGGAGTGTTTGAGGCCTCACCTCGCCCAGATGGAGAGAGTTCAGTGCAGGGCATCTCTCAACAGCTCCAGAAATTTACAAGTCTGAAAAGTCTCAAAGCAAAATGATTTTTTTTTTCAATATTGCTCTGAGTTTTTTGGCTACTAACCTTGCTCAGATAAGTTTTCCTTTTCCTAAATTTCTAATCCTTAGATTTGTCGTGACTCACATTTAAAACAAACAAATTTTAATCCCCTTCCCCCCTAGTGTTTTAGCAGTTTTTTTCCTTGAGTGGGAAGAAACCTGGAATCTGTTCCAAACACTTTGGAAAGGGAAACTCTGATCTCTCCAACCATCACCAGATATTTTTCCCTCATAGGAGTGGTTTACCAAAGTAAAGAGTATTTTGTTATGCCTTCTGGGTAATTTTGTGCAAAAATTTACAATGTCAAGAGAACATGGTTATTAGAAGCAGACCTTGCAAGTCCTTATCGGTTTCTCCACAGGTGCTGGCCATGAGGTTCACAGCCAAGTGCCAGCTCTTCCTGCTAAAAATGTTCTCAATTTGATCTCTGCCAGCAGTGAGGAGTGCAGTGTGAATGTGTGAATTCTTGCTCCAAACTGGCTAGACCACATTTTGTAAATGTCATTTCTTGGGATCCCGTTTTATCTGAGAAATCGCATTTCACCAGCACCACTGAAACTAGCTGATGATGCCATATGAGTCCTGGCTCCTGCAGGAGGAAGCTCTTCTCAGGCCCTTTTCAATATGACTGACATAGTTCTCATCAAAGAGCCCTTTCAGGATGAAGTTAAACTGTCACATCACTCTATAAATCTCCTGAAATGAAAACCAAATCAGTGCCACTGCAAGCTATTTAATTCTATCTTCTCCTGTATAACATTTGACATAAATACTAACAGAACATTTAAAAATTGTCTTTCTTGCTTTCTACCAACGGCATAATATGAGTTCAGTGTACACTAAAATATAGAACTGAAAATGAATTACATGTTTAAAATACAGATTTGTATATAGCAGTACAACAGTCTTAGACCTTCACTCTTAAAAATGTTATAGGCCAGACATGAAGGCTCATACCTGTAATCCCAGCACTCTGGGAGGCTGAGATGCGTGGGATCCCTTGAGCTCAGAAGTTCAGGACCAACCTGAGCAAGAGTGAGACCCTGTCTCTACTAAAAATAGAAAAATTAGCTGGGCATTGTGGTGGGCGCCTGTAGTCCCAGCTACTTGGGAAGCTGAGGCAAGAGGATCACTTGAACCCAAGAGTTTGAGGTTGCTGTGAACCATGATGCTGTGGCACTTTATCTAGGGTGATAGAGTGAAACTCTGTCTCAAAAAAAAAAAAGATTTTATGTCATAATTTCCAAATTCATAATTCTAAGATAAGAGATGCTACTTCAAAATAGAAGAAATTATTTTCTTCCATAACATTAGACGCATTATTTTACTTGGTAGAGTTTTCAGTAGAAGAGTTAAGCTGGCAGTAAAGCCAGTCCTTGGTATTTATTAGTCTAAGAAAGGGTGAAAGAAATATACCTCATGCAATCTTCAATCAGATACTCTACTGTGTTTTAAAATGTGTTTTATTTATCCACAATATAACTACTATACATGTATCTTTAAACAAAATATAGTTTTTTCACTAAACGCATGATTTAGTGAAAATACGACAAGGCATTAGTATGACCAAGAGCAAAATGAAGGAGCTACCTGTTCAGTAAAGTTAAAGTTGGGGTTGAAAATGCCCATTTTTTTCCAAATTATCATAAAATTTTGTTTGTCTGGACAAACTACTAGAAACATCAAATGAGGGAAATGCTTTTGAAAATTCTACTTTTATGATTTTGTGGTGTGACTAATAACTAAGTTGATAGCCATGGAGTTTCACGCCAGGATATTCAGCATCTGAGGTTATAGTCTTTTGTGCAAGGTTTCATGCTCATGTGAGGACTCCGGATGGTTCTGAATGGTTGCGTGCACCCAGCACCTAAGTACAATATCCACAGAGCACAGAGGTAGAAAATGTAGTGGCTGAGTGTGTGGGCTCTGATGCCAGTTAGCCTGGGTTCAAATCCCAACCACACCACCATGTATTTGTTGTGTGACTTTAGGCCATTATCTATCTCCTTTAGCTTCAGTTACGTTATGTGTTAATATGCAAATAAAGTCATATCATGTAATTATTGTGAAGAATATATGAATGTGGAGTGCCAGGCATCATATGAGCTCAGAAAAGTTACTCGATAAACATCAATAATTATTATTCCCGAATGTTCTTTTTCCAATGGATCCCAACCTATAGTCTGTGCCTTAACCTGATTAGAGATATGTGGTAGGACCATATTCAGGAAGGTTACCATAGAAATGCCTATCACCTTTCTATTACCCCAGGTGCAGCTCCAAAAATTCCATCATTCCAGCAGTGTAAACAGAGAACATATTTGGACATTGAGCACAAGTGTTACTATTAGCAAACACCTCCTTGCAAGTGTTGCCTGTTCTGCCTTAGGAGCCAGTTGGAATGTAGGGTTCTGGCCCATCTCAGACCCATAATTCCCAAGCTCTCTTCTGGCATATCTAGCTGCCAGGCTCACCAAGCCATCTTGGCCCTCTGACTAATTACAGATCATCTCCCTGCTTCTAATGGTCCAGCACGCCAGATTTTAGAGAAGCAGTTCTCCTTTAATCCAGGCCAAGTTAGAGAAAGCATGAAGGACACATTTGTTTCTCTTCCTTGGCTTTGCTGTCAGGTTGTTGGGAGCTGGCCAGGAGGAAAGATGGTACCACAGGAAACTGCAAAGCCGAGTGTCAGCTGCCTGGATGTCACAGGCCACACAGACTCCTGGGGTGATGACTTTTTCTAACATTCAAGTGGACTGGCAAGAGCCTGCATCCCCCATCTGGTGGAAGCCAGCATGCCCTTTTCTATAGCATCTCCAAGAATTCTCAAGTAGCTTACTGGTCTCCTAGGCCCCTCTTGCTCAGATGTCTAGCTTCGTCTCACTCTTGAACAAAGACTGGGTCTAGCCTCCTAGGACTGCTCTGTTCCCTAGACTTGCTTTGCTCCAGGTTGAATGTGGCCCTGATTCTTTCATTTTCTCCAAAGCACCACCCAGATGGGGCTGGGGCGCACGGCAGTGTTTGGAGCAAGGGAGGGGTTTTAGCATAGCCCCAAACAAGGAAAACAGGTGTCGTTACTAAGAAAGCAAAGCCCACCAGTTATGGCTGCCCGGGAACTATCCTGCTGATCATATGACCCTTTACGCACATCTTGATGCCATTTTTGCAGGTCCCTTCTTCTCCTTTCTCTAGGGGCAGTTTCCTCCCCAACCCCCAAACTGATTCTTTTCTTATGCATGGTATCTACTCTCCATCACTTACTCCCCACTGACCTCAGGCCTACCTTTGCAGACCAATCAGCCCATAAAAGTGCTTGCCAGCTGGAGGCCCTTTACTCTGGGCCTTTGCCCTAAAGCTGCATAAAGATAGGACAGCAGCCAAGGAAACTATACTAAAAATAATAATAATAATAAATAAATAAAAATAAATAATACATAATAATAAAAAGACCTGACAGCAGCTTGAAATAACATGCTCAAAACTATACATAGGACATTTGCTTCCCTAGTCTCAATCAGAGGAGGAGGGCAGCATATCAGTTAGGACAGGAGTTAGGTGTGGCTCAGAGTTACAGAGACCCAAAATAACTGTGGCTTAAATGAAATGGAATTTTAGTATCTGTCACACATAGCTGTCTGAGCTGGAATTAGGGCACGGCTGCATGAAGTTGTCCTCAGGGAGCCAGGGCCCTTTTATCCTATGGCTCTGATCTTCCTAAGGTGTTGTCTTCATCATCTGGTTCCATATGGCTCACAGCCACATCCTGGTCCAGCCAGCAAGAAGGAAAAATTAGAAGGGCATGCTCCTTCCCTTCAGGGCATGACATGAATGTCACCTACATCATCCCCTCACCCACTTGCTTCTGTTGCTCCAAACTTTTTCATCTGCCTACCAGAGAGGCTGTGATATACAGTCTTTATGTCAGCTGACCACATGTCCAGCTTGAAATTGCAGGTCCTACAGAACTTCCCTGACTAATACTGTAGGAACTAGCCACAAATGGCTATTTAAATGAAGCTGAATTAAATGAAATTTAAAATCCAGTTCTTGGCCATGTGCAGTGGCTCACACCTGTAATCCTAGCACTTTGGGAGGCCAAGATGGTAGAATTTCCTGAGTCCATGAGTTCGAGATTGCAGTGAACTGTTCACCATTACACTCCAGCCTGTGACAGAGTGAGACATTGTCTTTAAAATAAATAAGCAAAAATAAATCTAGTTCTTCAGGCAGCCTAGACACATTTCTAATGTTTAGTAGCCACATGTGGCTCATGGTGACCACATTGGATAGTGTAGAAATAGAACACTTTAATCATCACAGAAATTTCTACTGGACAGTGCTTCTCAAGAAGAAAGTATGAAATACTGGGGCACAGTTGGCATTCATTGTCATGGGTACTATAAAGAGCTCTTCTTCCAGGCTGGGTGTTTGGCTCACACCTGTAATCCTAGCACTTTGGGAGGCTGAGGTAGGAGAATTGCCTGAGCTCAGGAGTTTGAGAGTAGCCTGAGCAAGAGTGAGACCCCATTTCTAAATAATAGGCAGGTGTTGTAAAGGGCACCTGTAGTCCCAGCTACTTGGGAGGCTGAGGCAAGAGGATCACTTGAGCCCAAGAGTTTGAGGTTGCTGTGAGCTATGATGACATGGCACTCTACCCAGGGCAACAGAGTGAGACTCGGTCTCAAAAAACAAACAAACAAAAACTCTTCTTCCCCTTTTGAGAGTAAGTCTTGTGGAGTTGGGGCTTTTTTCTAGCCCTACAACTTGAACTCCAGTTTGAGCGTGCTCTGCAGCCGCCCACCAGGCAGTTGTCCCAGGTAAAGGATCTGACATGTGCCTGCACATACAGGAGAGTAATAAATGTTGATTCCCCCTCCCAGGGCCCTCCCCTTGCCCCACACATTCTCATATTCCCCCTCTCCTTTATGGAACTTAGTTACAGAGTCCCATGTCACCTCCCTGGCCGTGAGACACTATTCCTCCACACCCCCTCCCCATGGCAGAAGAGGAACTGAAGAGACTAATTCTTCCCACAGTGATGGACTGAGGTATATGCAGTGGAAAGTCTGACAGTGACAGAGGTCTAACAGCCACAGAAAATGATCACTTGTGTTTGCAGAAGAGAGGGGTGCTGTTCTCTCCAGCTGACCCAACTGTCAGCCTGCAGGTACATTAGTCTAGGATGGTGTTTGCTGGGAACCCCGTAGGCCAGCTAAGAATCCACAGCTGATCATTTTTTTCTGAAGAACTACTGGCCCCTGGGAGCTGGATCACTTTGTCTCCTTGATCCTTGGCTTCTAGAGGCTCCTGTGACCTTAGACCCCCCTGTGCACCAGGATTCTATATCAGTAACATTCCAGAGCCCCTGTGTGGTGAGGCAGGGAGGCAGTAAGAGAGAGGAACAAAGGGAGGGAGGAGGCTCATCTGAGTCTGGACTTCTGGGAAAGAGAGCAAAGCATGAAGTTGCTAATTCTTAAACTTCATGAAGTCACACACCCATGTGAGAATTTGAGAAAAGCTACAAACTAGATTGTCTTCCCTCCAAAAAATGCATGTACTCACCAAAACATACAAACACCTGAGAGGGTTCACGAATCCACTTAATTAAATTATGTTGCCACTGGGCTTGGCGTCCTAAATGGTCACTGTGGTTTCTTTCAGTTTTATAAGAGAATATCACGAGACTTAAAGAAATTATTCAGGGTCCCAGACTCAGTAAGGGCCCATCCTTGAGAGAGGCCTAGTCACAATTAGATATCACAGCATGAGGTTTCATTTGATTTCTTTATCACTAGGTGTGAGCAACCCCTTCTCTAAGATCTCACGAGGAAGGTGGCCGTATTCACCAAGGCTGAAATAATATCCAGAGCTTCAAAAATCACCCAGGAGCAAAAATTGCTCAAATTTGAAGATAGGGAAATTAAAATGCATGAGCAATGATGCTGCATGTGGTTCAACTACTCCAGACTTTCAATTGAGAAAATAAAATCCCTGATTTTATTCTATTTTATTTTATTTTATTTTAATCCCTCCTCTCCCTTGGGGGAGAGGAGGTCTTTGCTATGTTATGAAAGGAAAAGGTTACTGTATGGCTGGTGAGGGGCTTCCTGAGGTCTCTCGGCTTTAGCACATGAAGTAAAGTGTGGAGCAAGCATGACGCAGGCCACACATTCAGTAACTGTGTTATGACGATATGTGCTGTGACACCAGGGGCTGCCATCAATGATACTTGTAGCCCTTCCTACTTTGACCGTATCTGTAGCTCCTAGAGCAGCTGGAGTTTCTAGCTTTGTAGAAAAATCTGTCCTCTTGAACTGGTGGTTCTCATTTCCGGCTGCACATGAGAACCACCTGCTGCCTGGACACTGCCCTTTGGTCTGGAGTGGGACCCAGGAATCCTCTGCAATAAGAGCTCCCTAGGTGATTCCAATGCATAGCCAGGGCTGAGAACCACTCCTTCAGTGTGGCTAGAAACTATTGCAGGTATTCCATGGAGGTGTAGGGAATTTAGATACTTAATAATCAGAAAAAAGTTAAAAGGACTGTTTTTTTTAATAAACATGACAGCCTTAGAGTTGGGGAAACTGCTTCATAAAAGAAGGTTGATCGGGAAAATGGGTTTGTGCATCTGGCATTTGTGCTCCTTTCAGTCATTAAATAACAAGCCAGTCAGTGTGGTAATGAAACTGAACTGTTTTTAAATACTTAATAAGATGAGAGTTTCCAGAGAGAATTAATCAAGAATGAGTTTAATACTATCCCAATTAGGTGTGGGTTAAATAATTCACCACATAAAAATTCAAGCCAAACAGAGCTAGAAGAGCCTATGGGGGTTGCTGACCGCACAGAGGTTGGCACTGCCAGGCATGCACATTGTTTAGCAATAGACCTTGTGATTATGCACAGTGGTAGGTTAACTATTCCAGTAAGGTGTGAGTTAGCTGTCTTGGTTTTTTTGGAAGCATTTGGAGGATTAAGGGTGACACCGGAGACTGGTGGGTCACATGCAGAGAGCAGTCAGTGAGATGGATATCTTATTTTGGGTTCCCCAGAAGCATACTCCACAATAAGAATTTGAGTACAAGTAGTTCATTTGGAAGGTAATGCCAGGAAACACTGGAAGAGAAGACAGGAAAGGGAAGGAAAGAAAGGCAGTAGAGGGTGTGGAAAGAAAGGCAGTTACCAGTGAGGGCAGCTGGGGGTTAGTCTTCCTTGTAGCATGCCTCAGAGTCACCCCAACTAAGGAGTAGGGAAGCTGGGATCTTTATCCACCAAGTTCCCATCCACCGTGAACTGAAGCCTGCTTCCAGGGTATTGACTCTCCTTTTCTGACTTTCAGGTCTAATGTGCTCCCCAGCCAGATAAAGGCTCAAAGAGACAGAGTGGCAGGTGCATGGAATAAGCAGGCTTTGGGATATTGAAGTGAAAGCAAAGAGAACAAGGGCAGGGCACTGACAGTGTCTGCCACAGTGGGTGAATCCATCCATCTATCCACCTATCCATCCATCTACTAGAATAGTTAAAGTGGCAGACACAATTTGGAATGAGGGATGGTCATGTCCTTGCACAGATGTTTACAGATTTCTATACAGCGACCTTACAGAGAAGAACCAGGGGTGTATAACAACCCACCACATTTCTTTGTATGTGCCTGCCAATCTCCCAGCCTATCCGATCTTTGAATTCAGGAGTCTTTTTGTTTTCTTTGACTCTCCAAAATTTATTTGCCTAAAGCTACCTCCTTTCATCCCCCAACCGCACCCCAATGCTCAGAACTCAATTACAGGTTAGCAAGTAGGTTCCCATTGGGTCTGGCCTAATAGGGGTAAAGAGGAAAATCACTTGAATGTAGTAGGGTTCACTGATGCTAGAGGAGATGAGATTACCTGACCCAGTCAGGGCTGGATCTCCTGACATTTTTGCCATTATTAACCACCCTGTTCCTGCCACCAAACCTCCTGGCTGTGTCCTCCAGAGCCAGCCAAAAGCACATATTCTTTAACAGCTAGCCAGTGTCTAGTAATCAAAGAGCTTCTTACTACTGAGAAGCCAGAGTCTAGGGTGCTATAGTCTGAATGTCTGCCCCCTCCCAAATTCATGTTGAAATTTAATTGCCATTGTAACAGTATTAAGAGGTGATTAAACCATGAGGTCAATGTCCTTATGAATGGATTGATGCTGCCATCACAGACGTAGATTCAGTCTCTCGGGAGTGGGTTCCCTATAAAAGGATGAGTTTAGTCCCTTTTGTCTCTCTCACATGCCAGGGGTGATGCAGCGAGAAGGCCCTCAACAGACGTGGCCCTTTCATCTTGGTTGGACTTCCTAGCCTCCAGAACTGTGAGAAATTTCCATTCATTATAAATCACCCAGTCTATCACAGAAGCACAAAAGAGACTAAGACATAGGATCATGGCTGGAATAGCTAAAGAATTGTCTCGGATAGGTAAGTCAAATTCAAATGTAGTCATCAGGTGGGAATTCTTTGACACAGCCAAAAAAACAAAATAAAACTACTAAATCTTAGGGTTTTACCAAATAGTACTATGCAAACCAAATAATCTCCCTCCACCGCTGCCCTTTCTTCACAGGAGTTTGGGTGAAGTGTGGGGTGAAGCAGAAGTGGGGGAAGGAGGGTTGCACATAGAACCAGGACTCTGTGTTTACCCCCTTTGCTTATTCAGGAAGGGCTTCAGTCAGACCAGCAGGCATCTGCCTCTGCTCTGATAATTCTCTCTCTGTCTCTTAAATTTGTTGCTAGATCTCTTAAAGTTACCAACACGTTGCAATGTCTGAGGCAAAAAGGATATTTGAACCACACAGTATCTCTTTTTCTTAACTTCAAAATGCTAAGAAAAACCTCAGTTAAATTTCTAGTGCTCCTTTAAGTACCTTCAATAAAGACACATGTTAAATACTTTATACTTCCTCCCAAATTATGATTTTTAGAGGCAGAACTAGTGTAGCCTTAAAATGTTGCCCAGTGGCTCGGCGCCTATAGCTCAACCGGCTAAGGCGCCAGCCACGTACACCTAAGGTGGCGGGTTCGAATCCCCAGCCCGGACCCGCCAAACAACAATGACGGCTGCAACCAAAAAATAGCCGGGCGTTGTGGCGGGCGCCTGTGGTCCCAGCTACTTGGGAGGCGGAGGCAGGAGACTCGCTGGAGCCCAGGAGTTGGAGGTTGCTGTGAGCTGTAATGCCATGGCACTCTACCCAGGGGGACAGCTTGAGGCTCTGTCTCAAAAAAAACAAAACAACAACAACAAAAAAAAATGTTGCCCAGTTCTGACAGACTTTTAAATTTTTTTTTTTTCTTTTTGAGACAGAGCCTCAAGCTGTCCCCCTGGGTAGAGTGCTGTGGCATCACAGCTCACAGCAACCTCCAACTCCTGGGCTCAAGCAAGTCTCCTGCCTCTGCCTCCCAAGTAGCTGGGACCACAGGTGCCCACCACAATGCCTGGCTATTTTTTGGCTACAGCCATCATTGTTGAACCCACCCCTTAGGTGTATGTGGCTGGTGCCTTAGCCACTTGAGCCATAGGCACCGAGCCTAAAAATTATTTTTATGGTCTTTTCTGATTACAAAAATAATTCACCTCATATGAATTCAAACCAAACAGAGATAAAGGAGGCAGTGGGAGTCCCTCATGGTCAGGGTGGGGAAGATGGCACAAAGTTGGGCTGTTAGTTATACATGTCACAAAGTGGTTTTGCACTTTAACACTGAAATGGCTTCATCAAGCTGGCCTCATGGAAATGTCCTGCCTCCTAGGAGTTGAGAGGTGGAGGTGGCAGGCTCCTGGCCTGGCTTATTACACATAGCGCACAACACGGCTTCATAAATGCCCACCCAGTGCTAAGGCTGAGAGTGGCTGTGAGTGGGGCAGACATGGTACCTGTCCAGAAGCCCACTTCTGGTGTTGAGGGGAGATCGATCAAAATAAAATAACCACACTCTTTAATGCACAGCGATAACCAGTGACAAGATTCACCAAGGAAGGGAGTCTGGTTCTGAGAGGACATACAACAATGGACTCCACCCTAGACTAGGGAGGAGGTGAGGAAAACTTCCTAAGGAAACAAGGCTGACATCAGAGGGAAGAGGCATTAACTAGAAAAAGGGAGGGCAGGAGAGAGTGGGAAGCTGTGGGCATTGCAGAGGTCAGGGCAGCATGTGCAAAAGCCCTGTGGTAGGAGGGGACCTCTGTAGTTCTGGAGATAGAAGGGGGACTTGAGGGCTGGGGAGCTTAAGGGGCAGGTAACATGGTAAGATCAGGGAGAGCTCACAAGCCAGGTAGGGGTCTGGAGAGCTCAGCAAGGTATAAGCAGGGTTTGTGTGCCTGGGAGCGAGGTGGGGATGACTGCAGCTGGGGAACAGATGGGGCAGGGGAAGAGGAGCAGCAGCCCTATTGATGGGCCTAACCCCACCTGGCAGCCAGCATAGTTGTCCTGGCAAGAGTGGGCAGAGGGTTGCCTGGGGCCGGCAGCTACTGACAGGGTGTTAATGTTGCTTCCACTGGCTCTCTGGCCACTGCCCCAGCCCCACTTTACCAGCTTCCTAGGGGAAGCTTCCTGGGCTCCTGTGCTCACAGATCCTTACTTAGTAAGTCTCAGGAGGGCCTTGAGTTGGTTTTATAGCTTCTCCAGGTGATGCAGACAGGCAGCTGAACTTTTTCCATTTCCTCAAAAAGATTTGCTTGGAAAGAGGATGTTGAACCCTGTACCGAGCACTTCATTTCAATATCTATAAAATGGGGGGCTTGATCATTTTCTTATGTGCCTCATGGGATTATTTTGAGTATCTAATGAGATAATGAATTTGAAAGTGTAACATAAATACCTGATGTACTTGGTTCCAAATGCCCCCTCCTGTCTCATCGAGGTCTGGCATAGTGACCCTAGCTTGGAATTCAAACCCAAACTGAATTCAATAGTTACTGAGGCATCACTGAAGAATGGAATGCCGTTTGTTAATTAGGTACCTACTGTGTGCCAACCACTGGGATAAGAGTTGATGGTGAGCCAGAGGCAGAGCCTATGACTGCATGAAGTTTCCAGGCTAGTAGGGACATTACAGGGGCTGCTCTTAGCTCTGGAGACTCTCAATACCCAAGGAACCACTCACTGGTGGGACAGGGGACCACTTCGACAGGCAGCGAACAAGCTCTTTTATGATTCATTTTCTCTTAGTGGTGAAGTTGTGAGCTATTCTCAAAGCCCATTTTTTCTTAGAGGAAATATAGGCAAGAACTGGTTACAGAAGAAAAGGCATAAGAGGAGGCGCCCTTCTCAGGACCCATGAAAACATCCCCAGATAGCAGATATAGCCATTGGTCTGGAGTGAGAACCCCATACCTTATTCTTATGCTATCCAATCATCTACCTTTTTCAATGTTATCCCCAAGGATATAGGTTCTTTGCTGGATGGGGCTGGGGAGGAAGGCTCTTCCAATGTAGATTCACAGAGACATGGAGGCTTCACAGAGAGACCTCAATTATCCAGAATTTTCAACTGTACATTAATGGTATATGTCTCAATTCCCGATACAGAGACCACCAGAGCTAAAGCATTGGTGTTTAGGCTTTCTTCATCAGATAATATGCTTATTTCCAAAGGAAATGCATTGTCACATCTAGATTACATCTTCTGAGTATCCCAAAGCCAGCACTGGAGTCAGCAGAAAGGACCTTGGTGTAATTTGTATCATGTCTTTTGATCTGTGAATCAGGTAGATGTCTTATAGAGGGCATGACACATAGAGTCAGCTTGGGATTCCATGAGGTCATAGATGTAACGCACTTAGCCTGGTATCCGACACACTACAAAGATTAAACATTTGCTAACCTTTTGTAGTGGATGCCTTTAGTCAGCCTGCCATGTCCCTCTCCCATTCTTCACGGCCTCGGTGGACAAGGAACCCAGGCAGGGCTGATTGTGGCACTCTTTTTCTCGAAGGCAGTGAGGGTTAAGTCAACATGCAAAAGCATGCAGAGTTGAGAATGGAATGGACAGAAAGTCTTGGCATACTTGGGACCAGCTGTGTTCTCTAAATCCCAGCTTCCTGTAGCTCCTTTTTCAATTCTGTGAGTCACCCTGAGCCAAGCCACAAAGGTGAGCAAAAGCTCCTCTTTTTGCTGAAATAGTTAGTTGAATTTTCCATGACTTGGGCCCACGAGGACATGAGAGTGTGATGCCATAAACCCACATAGCAGGAGCTATGGGAGGGCATACCCTTTTAGGAGCCCACAATTGAGAAGAGAGAATGTTCTCAGAGTGCCCCTTGTACTTCGTCACTGACATTTAAATAGGCTGTAGAATATCTTTCATCCACCTCTTACGTGCCACTGTGAGTTACATTGTGTGGTTTGCCACCGAAAGTTACACCTCCTGAATCTCAGAGACAACAAGTCAAGCGAGAACTTGGAGCTGCATGTTAGAGAGAGGAACCTCCCTCGAGTTCAGCTAAGGAAGGACAGCCTGTTGTCTGTGTAGGTCGGGCACACCCCGAGCCAGTGGCTGGAAGGACAGCAGAGTGGGCACAGTGAACAATGAATATAAAGGGGTCTTTGGCCACCCTGAGTGAGATCCTGTGGGGTTCAGGGAAAGGCACAGGAGCTTAAGGGCTGCAAGGTCAGAGAGATAAAGCCAACAGCTCAGATAAAGAGTGTCTTGCAAGCATGGAGAGCTGGAGCAGTCAGCAGGAGAGAGGGGGTCATGGTGCACTTCTTACTAGCATGTGGGGCACAGGGCAAGAAGCAGATTGGTAAGGGCAGAGTGTGGTCCTGGGCCAGCAGCATCAGCATCACCTGGGAGGTCATTAAAAAGGCAAATTCTCCAGCCCATCCCACATCTACTGATTTGTGATGCAGCTAGAGGTGACTGTGATAAGTGTCCTGGCGCAGTTAGCGTGCAGAGTGGCTGAAAGGACCAGGTGGACAAGGCAGATTGGCCTCTGACTACAGGATCCCCAATACCAGATTTTAGAATTAAGGTTTCTTTCTCCCTCCCTTCCTTCCTTATCTCACTCTGTCACCCTGGGTAGAGTGCTGTGGCATCATAGCTCACAGCAACTTTAAAATCTTGAGTTCAAGAGATCCTCTTGCCTCAGCCTCCCAAGTAGCTGGGACTACAGGCATCTGCCATAATGCTTGGCTATTTTTTCAGTAGGAACAGATTCTTGCTCTAGTTCAGGCTTGTTTCAAACTCCTGAACTCAAGCTCCTTGGCCTCCTGGAGTCTAGGATTACAGGTATGAGCCACTACTCCTGGCCTAAGACATTTTTCCATGCCATTAAGAAGCTGATAATTTTTTTTAAAGGAACAAATTTAATTTTTCAAAGAAAGCTTGTTTTAAGTTTATACAAGACTTTTTTGAACACCTTTTTTTTTCATTTTAAATTTATTGTTGGGGATTCATCGAAGGTACAAGAAACCAGGTTTCACTGATGCATTTGTTAGGTAAAGTCCCTCTTACAATTGGGTCTTGCCCCCAAAAGGTGTGGCACACACCAAGACCCCACCCCTCTCCCTCCTTCCCTCTCTCTGCTATTCCCTTCCCCAGCCCTCCCTCCTTCTTCCTCTCTCTGCTCCCTCCTTCCCCTACCCCCACCGTGTCATTAATTGTCATTAATTGTCCTCATATCAAAATTGAGTACATAAGATTCATGCTTCTCTATTCTTGTGATGCTTTACTAAGAATAATGTGTTCCATTTCCATCCATGTTGATACAGAGGCTATAAAGTCTCCATTTTTTTTAATGGTTAAATATCATTCCATGGTATACATATATCACAGTTTGTTGATCCACTTCTGGGTTGGTGGGCATTTAGGCTGTTTCCACATTTTGGCAATTGTAAATTGAGCTGCAATAAACAGTCCAGTACAAGTGTCCTTATGATAAAAGGATTTTTTTCCTTCTGGGTAGATGCCCAGGAATGAGATTGCAGGATCAAATGGGAGGTCTAGCTTGAGTTTTTTGAGGGTTCTCCATACTTCCTTCCAAAAAGGTTGTATTAGTTTGCAGTCCCCCCAGCAGTGTAAAAGTGTTCCCTTCTTTCCACATCCACACCAGCATCTGCAGTTTTGAGATTTTGTGATGTGAGCCATTCTCGCTGGGGTTAGATGGTATCTCAGGGTGGTTTTGATTTGCATTTCTCCAATAATTAGGGATGATGAGCATTTTTTCATACGTTTGTTAGCCATTCATCTGTCTTCTTTAGAGAAGGTTCTATTCATGTCTCTTGCCCATTGACATATGGGATTTTTGGCTTTTTTCCGGTGGATTAATTTGAGTTCTCTATAGATCCTAGTTATCAAGCTTTTGTCTGATTCAAAATATGCAAATATCCTTTCCCATTGTGTAGGTTGTCTATTTGCTTTGGCTGTTGTCTCCTTAGCTATATGGAAGCTTTTCAGTTTAATTAAGTCCCATTTGTTTATTTTGTTGTTGTTGTTGTTGCAATTGTCACGCAGTCTTCTTCATGAAGTCTTTTCCCAGGCCAATATCTTCCAGTGTTTTCCCTATACTTTCTTTGAGGATTTTTATTGTTTCATGCCTTAAATTTAAGTCCTTTATCCATCTTGAATCAATTTTTGTGAGTGGGGAAAGGTGTGGGTCTAGTTTCAGTTTTTTATATGTGGATATCCAGTTCTCCCAGCTCCCTTTATTGAACAGGGAGTCTTTCCCCCAAGGTATGTTCTTGTTTGGTTTATAGAAGATTAGGTGGTTTTAAGATGTTAGTTTCATTTCCTGGTTTTCTGTTCAATTGCAAATGTCTATGTCTCTATTTTTGTGCCAGTACCATGCTGTCTTAACCACTATGGCTTTTTAGTACAGCCTAAAATCTGGTATGGTGATGCCCCAGCTTTGTTTTTATTACTAAGAACAGCCTTAGCAATATGGGTGGTTTTTATGGTTCCATACAAAATGCAGAATCATTTTTTCCAAATCTTTTTTTTTTTTTTT
>NW_003852419.1:21258501-21269518 GCF_000181295.1 Otolemur garnettii
AGGTAAATTGCTTTGGGAAGTATAGACATTTTAACAATGTTGATTCTTCCCAGCCATGAGCATCGTATGTTCTTCCATTTGTTAATATCCTCTGCTATTTCCTTTCTTAGGATTTCATAATTTTCTTTATAGAGGTCCTTCACCTCCTTTGTTAGGTATATTCCTAGGTATTTCATGTTCTTTGAAGCTATGGTGAAGGGAGTTCTGTCCTTAATTAGCCTCTCATCTTGGCTGTTGTTGGCGTATACAAAGACAACTGACTTGTGGACATTGATTTTATATCCTGAGACAGTATTGTATTTTTTGATGACTTCCAGGAGTCTTGTGGTTGAGTGTTTGGGGTCGTCTAAGTATAAGATCATATCATCAGCAAAGAGGGAGAGTTTGACCTCCTCTGCTCCCATTTGGATTCCCTTTATTTCCTTGTCTTGCCTAATTGTATTGGCTAGAACTTCCAGCACTATGTTGAATAGTAATGGAGATGGAGGACAACCTTGTCTGGTGCCAGTACAGAAAGGAAAAGCTTTCAGTTTTACTCCATTCAGTAAAATATTAGCTGTGGGTGTGTCATAGATAGCTTCGATCAGCTTCAGAAATGTGCCATGTATGCCTATACTCTTCAGTGTACTAATTAGAAAAGGATGCTGAATTTTATCAAATGCTTTTTCTGCATCTATTGAGAGGATCATATAGTCTTTGTTTTTGCTTCTGTTAATACAGTGGATAGTGTTTATGGACTTGCATATGTTAAACCAGCCTTGCATCCCTGGGATGAAACCTACTCAATCATGATGTATGATTTTTTTGATGATAAGCTGTAATCTATTGGCTAGGATTTTGTTGAGAATTTTTGCATCTATATTCATGAGTGAAATTGAAATTCTCTTTTTTAGTTGGGTCTTTCCTGGTTTTGGTATCAGAGTGATGTTTGCTTCATAGAATGTGTTGGGGGAGATTCCTTCCTCCTCAATTTTTTAGAATAATTTCTGGAGTATGGAAATAAGCTCTTCTTGAAGGTTTGATAGAATTCTGCTGTGAAGCCCTCCAGACCAGGGCATTTTTTTTGTTGTTGGAAGATTTTTTATTGTTTCTTGGCCAAGAAGTTGGAAGATTCTTTTATTGTTGTAGCCAAACAATGCCTCTTCAGTGGGGAATTCAAGCCATTAACATTTATTGAGATAATTGATATGTGTGGTAGTGTTCTATTCATCTTATTTTGTGAGAGTCCATTGCTTAGCTTTATCTTTTGCATCACTGTGGAAGTTAGGTTCTGTCCTTTAATTTCTGAGTTCTTACTTTGCTCTTGGTCCATTGCGATGGTCAGTGAAGAACAGGTTGAAGTATTTCCTATAGAGCTGGTCTTGTTGTGGCAAATTTCCTCAATGTTTGTATATCAGTAAATGATTTGATTTGTCAGTTTTAAAGCTTAGCTTAGCAGGATATAGAATTCTGGGCTGGAAATTATTCTGTTTAAGTAGATTAAAGGTAGATGACCATAGTCTACTTGCTTGGAAAGTTTCATTAGAGAAGTCTGCAGCCACCCTAATGGATTTGCCCCTGTAGGTCAACTGGTGCTTACTCCTGGCAGCTTGAAGAATCTTTTCTTTTGTCTTGACTTTGGACAGGTTCATCACAATGTGTCTTGGAGAAGCTCAGTTAGAGTTGAGGCAACCTGGGGTCTGATATCCCTCTGAAAGGAGTGTAATGCTTCATAAAGTCCCATAATTCTGTCAGTGAACATTCTGCTTTCCCTCTCTTCTTTTCTGCCTCTTTAACTATCTGAGTTATCTCAAGAGCTTTGTCCTCTACCTCTGAGATTCTTTCTTATGCATGATCTAATCTGTTGTTGATACTTTCTATTGCATCTTGAAGTTCCCTAATTGACTGCTTCAGTTCCTTCAGCTCTGCTATATCCTTTCTATATTCTTCATATCATTTATCTCTTATTTAATTCTTTTTTTGGATTTCCTTTTGGTTATTTTCCACTTTATCAGCAGTTTCCTTCATTGTTTCCATCATTTCCTTCATTCTTTTCATCATCTGTATTCTAAATTCCCTTTCTGTCATTTCTAACATTTCTTTATAGTTGGAATCCTCTGCAGTAGCTACCTCACAATCCCTTAGGGGGGTTGCTCTGGACTGGTTTTTCATGTTGCCAGGATTTTTCTGCTAGTTCTTCCTCATGAGTGATTTATCCGCTTCCTTGCCCTAATTTTCCTTTCACTTCCTCTTGCTCTTTAAATTACCATGCTAAGGTTTCAATGCATCCAGTTCTCCACTGCTTTTGTCCGCCTTATGGGGTCCATAAGTTCCTTGCTGAGTCCCTGTGTCTCCAGAGGAATGTGTCTGGGCAGATCCCACCAGCCAGGGATGTCTGAAGTCTCCTCTCCCTGGACTCACCATGCCCAGATGCAAGGAAGCTGTTACTCAGTCGCCATCTTGCTCCACCTCTGAAGCTGATAATTTTTGAAGAGTTGTTCATTCTTTCATTCATTCAACTAATATTTCTGAAGCACCTACCATGTGCAGACCATTCTGGGCACAGGGATGTGACAGTGAACATCCCCATATTAGCTCAGAGTAGATTTTAAACCAGGGCTCATCTAGACCTTCCTATTGTCTGTCTTTTCCATCTGACTTAGTAGGGGACATATACTTCTTATGCTTTCCAGAAATTACTGCTTGTCTCTAACATCAGAAGTTTTCCAGTTGAGCATTTTCTATGGTTTCAGACATTGGCAAAGTGAATTGATGACAAAAGCAAGTGAACATAACAGTTTAAAGGGAGGAGAGGAGTTATTGCTGGTAGACAACATTTCTTTTAGATCTGTGCTGCTTTTCCCACAGGGCATTCTGGAGATGGACCTGGCAGCCTGTGGCTTTTGCCACGTGAAGGTCAAGTACCTCCAGGTGTTTCTGTATTTACCTAACAGTTTCAGGAAGCTATGGGCAAGGAGGGTGGCAGAGAGTGAGGGGAGGAGAAAAAATAAAGAGAAGGCTATGGGGAGGTTCACTTCTGTTCTCATGTGTCAGTTCTGATGAAATCATAGTGTGATTTCAAAGAGAAGCAGAGCTTTAAATCTGAATTCAGTAGAATAGGGCAATGTGTTCTTCTGGAAGGTCAGACATACTCAGGACAACTTTCAGCCCTCTTTCTGGTTTGGACAAGGGCCAAACTGGGGATAAGAATGGGGACACTGAAGTGCCACCCGGGTCCCCTTCTCCAGCCACACAGCTCCTCTTGGGCTCCAGGCAGGCTTAGTTTGGTGGGCATTGCCCTCTGCTGGGACAGATCAGGAGAAATGAACTAAGGCTGAGATGGTCCCATCAGGTGGCAGAGGACAGGATTTGGAGGAGTCTCAGGGCTATTGCAATTTGAGCTTTGGCACCCTAACCTCTGAGAGAACAAGGATGGGATTCTGATCTGCTTCAACCCCTCTGTCTCCTATAGCAGACCCTCGTTAGGACCCTCAAAGATTCCAGTTTCTCTCCGAATCCAGTAAAGCATCTATTCACTTCTTTCTCTAAATGCTGCATAGCTTGTACCAGTTCTGAGGGTAAAGAGGCAAGGAACAGAAAAGGGAGAAGCTGAGAACTGTCTCTCTGTCCAGCATTGTCCACATCACAGGCTCTGTATCCAGACTCTTTGTACTATATTTGACAACATAGCTGCAGCCTTTGTGACTGATGCAAGACCCTCTTCCCTCCACCTCCTGGGATAGATTATAGGAGACCTATATTTCAGAGAGGAAGCTCCACCTTAATGTAACAGTAGGCAGTGCATCACCAACTGCACCACGGATTTTATTTTAAACTAATTACATTACCAAAGGGTGGGAGGGAGGGAGGAGAGGGGGTAATTATAACCAGGGAAAATTTTTTTTAAAGACCTAGTTTCAAAAATCTCAGACTTAATTTAGTAAATTTCAATTACAGAGTTACTAAGCTGAAGATCATTTGCATTACATCCTTAATTACTGCTTCATTTGTATTTGAGCTCATCAATAGAGATTCCTGGGAATGTATATGCAGAATAAGTGACTGATCCTAATGAGGCCTTTGTTCTCCCCAGCCTCTCTTAGGAAGCTAGTTCTTCCCTCATGGAGGGGCAGAGAGGATGCCAAGCTGGGTGGAGACACCTTAAATTAGAAGTGGAGCCTGTGAAGAAATCAAGGTTTTCAAGCTGACTTGGCCAGTGGGAAGAGAAGGATGCCAAACCCAAGCTCTATGCTCTCAATGGCTCCACAGCAGGCTCTGACTGCTCTCCCCTTGATGCATTAGCTCTGCCGGAATGTCAAGGATCATCCCCTCTGTGCCCAGCCACAGATGTCCATATTTATTAGCTGCAACAGAGGAAATAGCCTTTCAGGTTCTTCTCCTAGCAAATGATAGATACTTAGACACCTCCAGGTGTCCTCAAACTACACCCCGCAGGCCACATGTGGCCCGCCAAGGACTTTTATCCGGCCCACTGGGTGTTTTTGCCACTGCTGCCTGTCCTGCTTAGCAGCCGACTCATCCCAGGGCCCGCAGTCCGGCCCTCCAACGGTCTGAGGGACAGTGGTCCCCTGTTTAAAAAATTTGAGGACCCCTGCTTCCTGCATCTGCTTTTCCTGCTTCCTCTAAAGAAAGTGCCCCCAGCAGTCCTGGCCACTGGATCTTTATTAGAAAAGATGTTTTCTGTGATCATTTAACCATTTATCACAAGGGCTGAAGATTCTGTATGGGGGTGTGTGTGTATTTATGTTATAATCCATGTTGTGGAAGGAGAAGACAGATTTCTTTTTGGAGGGAGAGGAGGAGGTAGGAAGAGGTCAGAATAAATAAAGAATCTTTTACCTAAACCCTTCATCATATGGTACTTCACACCCTACAGTGCTTGACCAAACACTTGTTCTCTCAGCTTATAGGAAAGAGAAGAATTGTCCTCATTCTAAAAGTAGAGAACCCTAAAGTCACTGAGCTGGGAAGTGACAGATTGGGGATGTAAGTCCAAGTCTCTTAGTCTAGTCCTGTGCTTCTTCCAAACCCCCAAACTACCTCCCATGGTCTGCCAGGAGCTAAACATTTGCCCCATTCATGGAGATCAGGGTTTAGATCCCACTGCAGCATGTTACCCCATTTAAACTTTATTTTTGAACCTGTATATTTAAGCAAACAGTTTTGCGTCAAAGGAATCCAGAGCATGGCCTTACTTCACCCTCTGGAGGTGTGTCTATGCTGTGGAGAATGCTGGAGTGGGCTGGGAGGGAAGGCAAGGGAGGAGCCAGCAGGGAATTTTCCTAGTTTTTCCCCAGAGGAGGCCCAGGGAGTCAGAGACAAATCCATGATTCTCCTGGCACATCTGCATGTTTGCCAGATCCCTGCCCTTTGCTCTCATTATTCTGTGGTGTTTTCCAAGTGTGGAGAAGTGTAGGCTGAGGAAGTGTCTGTGTTAAGGAAGGATGGCAGGGCAGGACAGATGTGAGGAAGGAAAGAGAGGCAACACCAAGAATCCAGCCAAGTGTTGGGGCCCCAGGGACTGGCCACAAGCAGGAAGTGTCCTCTAAGCTATTGTGGTGTTTTTCTCCTCTGCCATCACCAGCTACGCCTAGCCCTGCAGAGAGCATTCTGTTCTGAAAGGAGCTAACAGTTTGGAGCTGAAAGGCACTGGGTTCAAATTCCACCTCCACTATTAGCTGAAAGATCTTGGAAAAGTTACATAACCTCCCTAAGGATCAGTTCTCTCACGTATAAATTAAGAATATGAATATCCACTCTCTTGGCTGTTCTGAGGTTTAAAGGAATAATGTCAAGCAAATAGCAAATGGTGGCTCTAATTAGTAGAAAGAGGGCTAAGGGAAGTGACAGGACAAAAAAGATAGGCTACTTGTCCTGCAAAGGCAACAGCCAGGAGCCGTAGTGCATCCACATCTTGCAAGGCCTTTTGCTGGCTCTGGGAGAGCTCTGAGAAACTAGTTTGAAAAGCATAGAAGTCATAAAATAGCACCAGTATTTTTTTTTCTAGTGTGAGCAAAAATATTCACGCAGACAAATTCAAGCGCCAATCTTCTGGGACTAAGACTTTAAATATTACTTGTGAGTCACCCCAGCTTCCTTCCAAAAGAAAGACTCCCCCATGTCCTCACCCAACACCCCCGACTGTGACACATTAAGAGTGTAGCTTTTGCGTTTCTCCCACCAAACCCCGAGTCCCTCCTCGTGGGCATCAGGACAACCCTGTGCGCAGAAAATGCGTTTCTCCATTTCAGTTCCTTTTCTGGTTAACGCCAATTAAAAAAAAAAAAAAAAAAGCTCCTGAGAGCGGGCCGCACGCCAAGCTCTGAAGCAGACACTAGATGGCGCTAGACTCCCACGTTATTAAGACAACTCCGCCACTGCACGCTTTTCTGTTAACACGTTTTTGCTCTGCGCTCCTCTCCTTCCCAGATTTCTGGGGGGCTATTTCTGTTTATACCACAAGCATACATCGCCACCAGACGATTTCCTTTTAGCTTTGCTGCTAACCGAGACCCGGTCAGGGTGTGGCTGCAGAAGGCAGTTCCCAGACCTGAGGCTGGAGACCCTGCAGTCCTTTGCTGAGCTATAAATAATTTGGAACAAATAGCCCTTTTCAACTTCTGCTCTGCCCCAGGGGTAGGAAGGAAAAGAACTTTTCCCTTCAGAGGAGGTAGAAAAAAGGGAAAAAGGCAGATCCTGGAGGCTCCTTTGTGAGAGCCGCCCAGTGTCTTCCCTCCCCTCCTGGGCAGAACGGAGGCCCATTCTGACCTCTGCTGTTTCATTCCATACCCAGCCCCCTCTCAGGGGAAAACGTAATCTTCAGTTCCCGGAGAGATCCTGTAGTGGTAGGTTCTTTTTTTCTCTCTCCAGGAATCTGGGCTTTTCTCATCTCATTGCACTGAGAGCACGCCTCTCATATTTTGAGAGCTCCCTTCTGCGGCTACCCCAAAGCTCTCATGAACGAGAGTGATAACTGGCAGTTATAAAGCAATTCCCAGTTTTCTAAGCATTATGAGCACTCGTCATGCCTGGAGAGGCACAGGTGAGTTGCATTTTCTGTTTGCAGATAAAGTGACTGACACCCCAGGGTCTCATTGGAACTCCTCACACTGATGTCTCTTTGAAATGATAATGATCATTTGTGCTTATTATAATTTTCACTGCTATGTTCCCTTTGATGTGCAAGAGGCAAAACAAAAAACATGCTTAAAGACAGCTTTTGGCTAATAGGTTTCTGGTTGGCTGATTCCGTCTGGGCAAAGAAAGGCTGAATGTGGAGAACCACTGAGAGGGGGTGAATGCCTGTGCCCACCCTCACCTCCTTGGCCATAGCGGTTTCCTGTGGTGAGAGGTTGGGCTCTGAGTGTTGGAGGGCAAGTGTGTTAAGAAGGCTTACTCACTCTTTCCACCCTGAGAGGACACAGAGAGATGGCCGCCTGTGACCCAGGAAGCAGGTCCTCACAGGGACTGAATCTGCTGGCACCTTTATCTTGGGCTTCTAGCCTCCAGAACTGTGAGAAATAAATACCTGTTCATTAAGCCACCCAGTCTATGGTATTTTTAGCAGCCTGAATGGACTAAGGCAGAATCTGTCATGCCTCTGTGAGGTCAGAGAGACCTTTAAGTGCCCAAAGAGCTTATTTATGGTGCAATGTATTTGAGGCAGGTACAATATATATGAATAAAAAGAAAATGAATGACTCAAAGAAGTCTTAGCAGCAAGAGACCAGTGGAGGTTCCTTGAGGGCCTCAGGGAGGGGAGAGGAGGAGCTGGTGGGGGCTGGGAGAAGGTGGGAGGAAGGGACTGAGACTTTTTCACATAGTAAGATGGGGTTTTCCCCTAGGTTATGTCCCAGTTCTTCTTCTGCTGGGGTTAAAGTGTAGTCATGGGCAATGAGCCCAAGGTGTCTGGGTGATGGTTTGCACCCATTGGATGCATTTAAGTCTAATGTTGAGGGCTTGTGGGGGGGGGGTGGAAGAGAGAGGCTGCCTTGAACACTGTTGAGGTCACTGCAGAGACAGCCTGTGCTGTGGCTCATTAAGTTAGAGAGAAGTCACCCAGGGCAGGTGTACTTCACCCTCTAGCCGGCATACCCACAGGGTTCTGCTCCGCAGGTCCTTGGATGCAGTTCCAAGCCCAACACTGCCCAGGGCCGTGCATCACTGAGTCTGGCAACTCTGCTCCAAACTACCCCATCCACTCCCACCTCCACCCCATGCATAGCCCAGGCCTTTATCACACTTTGTTTGAAGAGCTTTTCTTTTTTAAATGAACGAAGGTTTTAAAATAAGAAATGAATGCACATGCAGAAGTCCAAGAAAAGGATTTATAGTAAAAAGTATGTCCCCTTCCAACCCCTATGCCCCAGCACTCAGGTTCTCTCCCCAGAGTTACCTACTGGTACATCCTTCTAGGAAACCCTCTTCTCTCCCTACCCATGCAAGCCTCTGACATTCACCCTTTTCTTGTTTTCAGAATTTGGGGCATTTTTAAAAAACAAAATTGGTATTGTTGCTCCTTATTGCTTTAGGATATACAAAATTCAAACTTCTTGGCCCAGCCTACAACCTCTTTCTAATTAGGCCCTGCAGATACTGCCTGCCTCATCAAAGTCAGGCATAGCCACCTGCAGCAACCTAAATCCATGTTCTCACTTACCACTGTGTATTTTAAAAAGTAATGGTGCATTGGCTTTTCTGAGTAGATAACACACACACACAGAATTTCCTTCCTCCTCTGTGCCATGTTCACCAATCTCATTCCCCTAAATATAGCCACTGCTTACTAATTTCTTGTATTTCCGCCCAGATAATTTTATGTATATTAAATAAAATATAAATATAACCTCCCCTTTTTATCCAAATGGTAGCATGCCATTCACATTCTCTACATCTACTTATTAAAAATTTAGTAATAGATCCCGGACAGCTTTCCATAGCAATACATAAAGAGCTTTTCCATTACTGCCTTTTTTTGGTAACCATGTATTCAACTGCCTAAATACAGTCTAATCAAACATCCAAAGAAATTTTCTGTAAAGGTCCAGATAGTAAATACTGTAGGATTTGTGGGACACTGAGCCTCTGGAGAAATTACCAATTCTCAGTTACAGTGCAAAAGAAGCCAGAGACGACATATAAACAAAGGGATACTGCTGGGTTTCCAGTAAAAAATTATTTATAGTTTCTGATATTAGAATTTTATGTACTATTGGATGTGTTACAAAATGTAATTCTCTTTTTGATTTTTTTCTAGCCATTTAAAAATGTTAAAACTATTCTTAGCTTGAAGGCCCTATTAAAAATAGGCAAGAAGCCAGATTTGGCCCCCTGCTGGTAGTTTTTCCACTCCTGATTTATTTAACCAGTTCTCTATTCATGAACGTTTAAATTAGTTTCTAATCTTTTGCTGCAATTTATAATCTTATATACATGTCACTTTATATATCTATCTGCACAGGATTGCTGGGTCAGAAGGGATATGTGTAGGGACCAAGGCCTTGGCCTTCAAAGGTTTGCCAGAAAATCACTAACAAGATGCAGATTAATTGGAGAAAAGGCATGCACACTTGTTTAACATGTATACATGGGAGCTTTCAGAATGAAGACTGAAGATATAGGGGCAATTGTCCACTTTTATGCTTAAGTTCAAAGTAGAAACACATAGAAATATGATGGAACAAAAAGAGTATGATCTAATGCTAACAGCTGAGTGGGAAAACTCAGAAAGGCCTGTCTTTTAAGTATCAACACGCTGTAATATGTTTTTATATGTGTTGATCTAGTCTAGGGTTTTCCAACCTCTAGGCCAGATGTAATTCTGGGAGGTTGTCCTGTGCGTTGTTGTATGTTTGGAAGGAGCCCTGGCCTCCACCCTGACGCATTTATGTGCACACACACACGCTTGTGACAGCAAACAAAATGTCCCGTGTAGGACAAAATGTTGCCAAATGTCCCGTGTAGGACAAAATCACCCCTTTGGGATCGATCATTCATCATTGTTCTTCTCTTTCACAGCTTCCTGTTTATTCTTGTTTGTTTTATCACCATATGTTTGCACATGCTGTTCCCTGTACCTGGAATGCCTTTCCCTGACTCACTTTCCCATCAGAGATCAGCTCAGGTAGTACTGTCTCCTGGGAAGCCTCCTTGGATCTGGGAAGCCTCCCAGATGCTGGCCGCCATCATTCTCTATGCAAATGAACCCTTTGCTTGTCTCTTATCCCTGACCGAGGGTCTCATTCATATCTCTATCTCCAGCTCCTGGCACCGAGCCCAGCACAGAGCAGGCACTCTATCAGTACCATCAGACAAAATGCATAGGCAGATATTTTTTTGACCCACATCCCACCATCAGCCAGCAGTTCAGTCAAAGAGGACATGCGTAAAGGACAGGGTGTTAACTGTTATCCAGAGTGAAGCCCAGGTGCTGAGAAGCAGCAGAGTGGGAAGAGTAGTCCAGCGTGTGTGGAATGCCTACTGTGTGCCAGGCACAGTAGTGGGTGTGATATCTGCACTTTCTTATTTAATTACTCTGTTATCCACAGCTACCAAGGTGCACTGGGCTGCTCAGACACAGGAAGAGGAGAAGATCTGGGGAAACCATAAGGCCTCAGTGGCTTCACGGGAAAGCAGGGTGAACAGTGTTCAGAGCACCGGTCCTACAGCTTATGTCAAATTCCTATTCTAGCCACATGCCAGGTATTTATCCTCTTTAACTCTCAGTTTCTTCATCAGTAAACAACGGATAACAAGAGAACCCACCTCCAAGGTCTCCTATAAGAATGTAAAGTGTTTAAACTCTACTGAGACATAGTTAATGTTCAATACGTGGCAGGCTCTTAATATTAATTTCCTTGTATAACTTTGGACTGCCTGAACTTGGTGAAGGTTAGTGGAAGTTGGTTTATAAAAGTCTGAGGCGGCTGGGCGCCTGTGGCTCAAGTGGCTAAGGCGCCAGCCACATACACCTAAGGTGGCGGGTTCGAATCCAGCCCGGGCCCGCCAAACAACAATG
>NW_003852419.1:21269998-21273694 GCF_000181295.1 Otolemur garnettii
AAAGTCTGAGGCTACTGTAGAACCAAGGTGGGATCAGTTTGGGGGGTTATTGCAAGAAACTAGAAGAACCCTGTCAAGAGCCTCTTCCAAGAGTGGTGATGCCACTTTGGGTGTGTCATTTATGGTCAGAGAGGTTCTCCAGTTCACTCTGTCCTGACAGCCTTGGAGAGAGAAAACAAAATGAAACAGTCACCCTGAGGTACAGTACAGATAGACCACATCTGTGAGAGAATGATGGTGTTTGGAGGCTTTTGGGCACTGACTGTTTTCTAGGCTGTGGAGACTTTAAGATCTCTGTGGGCTTCAGAGGCCAAGACAGCAGCAACCACTAGGAAAGACAGGTCCCTGGTTAAAGTTAGCACCATAAGCATTAGCCAAAGGTCTTAAACAAAATGAGATGTTTTAGTTATATGCATAGGAGACAGTAACAGTAATAAGTGACATCTACAGAATGCTTAAATGCCAGACACGGTGTGCTAAGGGGTTTACATGCAGTTACGTGACCCACCCACCATCTCCAAGTCATCACTGGTGATGGGGTGGGGATGCTGTTGCCATACCCAGACCCCTCTCCCATTATGACATCCCTTGTTAATTCTGGCCCTGTTTATCTCCAGCTCAAGGCTGTGCTAAGCAAGTGCCTGCCTGGCTGCCATGCTCTCTGCTCTGGGTGGGTCTAGCTGAGAGCTGGGAGCAGACAGAAATGAATCAGATGTGAGTACAGACTCTAATCTTGTTTTTAAAAGGCTTTATCCCACAGCTGCTCCTGGCTAGAGCAGGTGGGACTATCTGGCGTGCCATTATCAGTCCATCCCACAGCCTTGACCCTGCTGCTCACAGCACCACAAGGACCATACCTGCTCCAGGAGCGAAAACACATGTCAACCAAAGAGGAACACATGCCTCCCTTTGCACGCCCTCTGATGAGTTCTTGGAACCCTGTGTGTGCTGGGCAGATATTGTTGATGGTTTTCCACGGTCTCAGCTTCATTCCCAGGGCTGTGGCCCAAGCCATGCAGTGGGATAAATAGAGCTTCTCCTTTCAGAGATTCTTCCAAGAATCTTGTTTCCTCCACACTTTTTGTCCAGAACATGTTACCTTTCCTCATGAATCTACCTTTTTAAGAGTGTCTCTTCCCCCAGCCTTTACCTCCCCCATATAGTCTGCTCTTGATGGCCCAGAATATCCTCCTCTGACTATTCTCATCAAAGGGCTGACCTGCAGCATAGTAGGTGCAATTCAAGCTCTTCCTGCCCTTTTCCTAAAATACTCTCATTACCATTGGATACTGTTTTTTTCAGTATGTCTTATGCAAGCAGGTATTAATGGATATTAGCAACAAACTTTTTTATTTAACCAACCAAATCATATGAAATAGGTTTGGAAAGGAGAGTTTATAGAGTTGAAGTATTTATTTCAACTGCAGGACTTCGCAGACTCTTGGAAATACCAGTGAGTACAAGTGGCTATGGGTTGTAAGTCTTTAGCAGCTGATTTGACCTGAAGCCCTGGATAGAGCATCTCACAAGACTAATGGTCCATGGAATCCAGTTTCAAAGACAATGCCCCAAAGAAATACCCTGTGAAAAACACATTGCTGTCAGCCTTGTAGCCTTTGTCATCCCTGTCTGTCCTCCAAGAGGGCTTTCCCTGAGCCTCTCTATTCATCTTCATTCCCCCTAGGCTTTGGAGCCAGGACAGACAGTAAGCACCTCTATAGGTGAAACACCTATATGCCTCTGGCCAAAAATGCCATTTGAGAGAGAGCAGTGAAAAGACTTGTGCAGGCATACTTGTAAGAAACTGAGGCAGAATCCCATGTGGCCAGGTTGGTTGTGAGCCTAACATGACTAAGGCTTTGGCTGGTATAGACTGTGTTAAGGAATTAAGGCTGACTTTATAAGGCCAATGAAAAAGCCCTTTGGAAAACTGGCCAGATACCCATCAGTAACCTTTCCTGTTCTTTGTTTAAGTGAAAAAGGTCTCTTGCTGACCGGTCTGGGAATGGAGTAAACTTTCCTGATCTGTGGTAAGTGATGAAGGTCATTTGCTGACGGGTCTGGGAATGGAGTAACCTTTCTGATCTGTGGTAAGTGATGAAGGTCATTTGCTGATGGGTCCGGGAATGGAAATGTGCTTGGGGACCTCAAGAGACGAGGAACTTACCCCATGCATACAGGTATCTAATGGCACAGATGAAACCTGGGCTCATGAAAGGCTTTTGAGAAGTCCAGCCTGAAAATTCCTTATAAAAGGTTCCAGCAAAACCCCCTGACTTAAAGCCCACATGGGAGCAGAGGTTTGCACACAAATTCCTGTATGCCCAAGAAGTTTTATTATGCCTTGTTTAAAGATCTGAAGTAACAAGCCTCCAAATGGTAAGGCCAGCAAGGGCAGGTATTCAATCTACCTTGTTCCTCCATAGCCTCAGGCTTCATCAGATAAGAACAAAGAAGTAATGGCTAACGATATGTTCTCCATTAAGTTATGTTAAATTGGGTTATGTTGATAGGGTTATATCAAAAGGTGTATGTTGAGTGGATTATCGAAAGCTAATCACAAGGTAGTCACATGATGTTTAATTGGATCAATGAGGTCATCGCTGTATTGTGCACATGTACAAAATTCCCTATATAAACCAACTGCAACTAAGAAACTCGCCATTTTGCCTGAGTGAGCAGATGGTCACCTTTATTTTAAACACAATGTCAATAAGCGTGCTTATTCTCCGCAACATCACTCTTTTATGCAAGACCCTTACGGCAACACACCTCATAGCTCCAGCCCAGCCCACTTCTTATTTGTTCATTCATCAGATCTTCTTGGAGCACTTACTTTCTTCCAGGTAAGAATCCCCTGTGGTGGGGGACACAGGAGTAATCAGGGAACATCTCAGTGTGGGATAGACAGGTAAACAGATGGATTTAGCACCAGGTGAGAAGTGCAACACAGACACACAGAACAGCTCCCAGATTGAGTTCTAGGCAGTCAGAAGCACTTCTGGAGGAAGATACTGACTTTTCTTTATTTCCAACGCTTAGCAATCAATGTTCCTGTGTTGGTTTGCCATTTATTCATTCAAACATCAAGCATTTGTTAAGGGCTTGACACTTAGAGACACTAATCTAGACTGGACTTGAAGGTGATAGGGATTCACTGATGAGATTTCAAGCACAGGAGGGATATGATCAATTTGAATTGATGGACATCACTTTGGTTGTAGGAATAATGGACTAGTGGGGGGCAAGGCTTGAGATAGGAAGCCAGCTAAGAAACTGTTGCAAGAATGTAGACAAAAATGAAGAGCCAGACTAAGGGAGGACAAGTGGCTTTGAACTTGACAAATATCTAGGAGCAGAGCCAACAGGAATTGGTCAGCAACAGAAGTTGGAGAGTGAGAGGGAGGAGTTTAGGATTCCTTCCTCCACCATTTGTGGGGAACTGCTTGTCTAGGGGTGAACACAGGGAGGGGCAAGTTGCAGGGCCAGTGTGGGAGAAGAGATTGCATTTTTTAGACATGCTGAGCTCATGGTTCTTGGACACTTAGTGGACATATCCAGCAGGCAGATTTTTCTCATGAGAGGAATAAAGCTGGAAATACAGATCTGAGAAGGAGCAGCAGCATATGGGTGGTCATCCAAGCCGTGGACTTATTTGGTTGGTGTCATCCAGCCAGAGTGCTGAGTGAAATGAGT
>NW_003852419.1:21273903-21274294 GCF_000181295.1 Otolemur garnettii
TCTAGACAAAGGGCAATGAGCATATGGCAGTGCTTATCTGCACCTGGGAGGGGTGGTTCTGTGTGGCAGAAACACTCTCTAGTCCACTTGGAGATGTGAATTACTGAGGGAAAGAGGTGGGAAGCAGGCCCATGCATCCAGGAGGTCCCTCCTATGCAATAAGATTCCACCTAGGCTTAGCCTTCTAACTGATCTGGCCCCCTCTCCACTCAGTGGCCAGAAAAATATTTTCAAAGCATCTCCCTGATCATGTTGCCACCTCCTCCCCCCAACTCTATCAAATACCTTTTTAATACTTCTATGGCTCTCAGCAGACAGACCAAATCAGTGCCTGGCTTGGCCTCCATATCCTTCTCCAGGTGCTCCTTGCACTAGACTCTGCCTAACTCTC
>NW_003852419.1:21274988-21277227 GCF_000181295.1 Otolemur garnettii
TAAGTTGGGCTGCTATCCAATACATGTATGACCAGTGTCCTTTCAGAGAGGGAAATCTGGACAGAGAGACAGACACACATAGAAGTAAGACAAGACAGTAGACAATAGCCAGGAGAGGCCCAGGACAGATCAGAAGGAACCAACCCTGCAGACACCTTGATTTTGGACTTCTAGACTTTAGAACCCTGAGACAATGAATTTCCACATGTCAGCTGCCCAGTCTGTGGCACTGTTAAGCAGCCCAGAGACTAGAACAGGTAGTCACAGCTTCTAAGGTTGCTACTCCTGGGTGTTTCCCAGGAGCAGTTTCAGCTCCTCAAACACACCATGTGAAATTCTCTCTACTGAATGAATGACATAGTGTGGATTTTACCTTCCTGGGTCCTAATTAATTAATATGCTTGCCATGACCCCTTCTGCCACAGAGGACATAGTGGTTCCTCTGCCTAGCATTCCCCCCCACCTGCCCCTTTGTTACCTGGTGAACTGTACCTAGCTAACTCATCTAGGTCACAGATAAATGTCACCTTGTCAAGAAGGCCTACCCCTTTGTAGTAGTTAGCATTTACAACTTTCCATACCACTACTCATACAGTTTCAATTTTATATCTGTGTGTGTGTATTAATTAACATTTTCTTCCCAGTCCATGAGTGCAAGCGGTCTTTTCTTTTCCTCACCACTTATGCCCAGAGCCCAGCACAATCCCTAGATTGGATACCCAATATATAGTCATGCATTGCACAACAAACAATAGGGATATTCTGAGAAACGTATCAGAGGTAATTTTGTGTACTTACACAGACATAGATGGTGTAGCCTACTACACACCTGGACTATCTGGTCTAGCCTATTATTCCTAAGCTACAAACCCATACAGCATGTTACTGTACTGAGTACTGTAGGTAACTGTAACACAAGGATAAGTATTTATGTAGCTAAACATAGAAAAGGTACCGTATAAATATGGTATGATAATCTGTGGGATCTCCATTATGTATTTAGTTTGTCATTGACCAAAAACATCATTATGGGACACATGACTATATATTTATTGGGTGAACAGGGATTGGGGAGTGGTATAATTTTGTAGATAATTCTAATATTTATGTGCCAGTAAATTTCTAAGCACGCTAAAAATATTCCATTTAATCCTTTAATCCTCATAACAATTTATAGGGTAGGTAATATTACCTTGATTTATACATAAGGAAATTCTCTTATGATCCCATAGCTAGTAAGAGCCAGAATATGAACCAGAGAGTCTAGGGTCAGAGCCTGAATTCTTTTTACTTTTTTTTTTTGAGACAGAGTCTTACTATGTTGTCCTTGGTAGAGTGCTGTGGCATCACAGCTCACAGCAACATCAAACTCTCAGGCTTAAGTGATTCTCTTACCTCAGCCTCCCAAATAGCTGGGACTATAGGCACCTACCACAATGCTCGGCTATATTTTGGTTGCAGTTGTCATTGTTGTTTAGTAGGTCTAGGCCGTGCTCAAACCACCAGCCTTGGTGTATGTGGCTGGTGCCGTACTCACTGAGCTATGGGTATGATTAAGCCTGAATTCTTAATCAACATGTTATTCTGGCCTAAGCTGTCCTATGTTTCAGCAAATCCACAAATTTCATTTGGTGCTAATTTGCTGTTATATCATGCCTCATATCTCTTACTTGCAGTGAATTATATTTGACTTGACATGATATTAGAAAATTTCCTTGATGAAATGTTTTATCTACCAAATAACACCCTAATAACAGGTATCCTGAGTTTTAGGAAAAATAAACTGTACATATTAATCAAATTTGGTGACAAACCTATGAATAAAAACCATAGTGGTTTTCAACCCCTGGTCTACTGCCTGATAACAAATATTTAAGGGTTCCATTCTCTTTTATGGATGATAGATAAAATTTTGCTCACCATTCCTCTGAGAAAAATATAACCTCCTGGAGTTGGTGGTAGGCTTCATCTTTTTTCTTGGTAAAACTTTGATCCTGAGGACAAGCCAGGCCTCCTGTCCCTAATGATTAAAATATCCCTTCTGTGGCATTTACAGTGGTCAGAGCAATATGGGCCCCCACCTCAGAAGGGCAAGGCCAAGTTGTATTCAGAGGTTTTGATTTCTTTACAACTATGTTCCTGATTCCTCTGTTCTTTGCAAATTACTATCTTTCCTTTGCAGGAAAGGGCTGGGGATGTTAATCCTGGGCTCTGATAGGTTACCTGAACTTTTTCATTT
>NW_003852419.1:21277738-21280561 GCF_000181295.1 Otolemur garnettii
TCTCAGTGGGCTCCAGTATAGCCATTTCCTCCCTTCATCCCTTTAGGCTTAGGGGTGATAACAGCTTCTCACTGTTGACAGCTCCCGGGTGCCTCACCCGGGGTTCTTCTGGGGTTCATCTAACTCTATTCACCTCCCTATAAACAATCCCTTCTTTAAGCCTCTTCGGATTTTTTGGTGTGCCATCTTCCTTCTGAGACTCTGGCTAATACCTTGTAACTTCCTGGGGACATCTTCCAGCTTTCTTAATGTGTTTATAGTATGTGACATTTCCATAAAACTCCCATAGCATGGACTGCCTCTCCAGCTCTTGAAATTTCCCAGCAATGTCCTGCGTGCTCAGACCACACCAGGTACTGAGGGGAGATGCATTAGACTGAGAGTCTTTCATATTCTGTGAGGACTACAGCTCAGAAGAAATCAATATGCATTGGTTCATTTGTGTCTTGAGAATGACCTTCAATCTTGTCTCTCAGACAAAATATGAGTTCCCGGAGGGCACAGCCCATGTCCTGTTGTGGTTCATGTGGAGGACCATGGTGGCCATAGTTTTCACCCTCGCAGCTCTTTCCTACTCTCCTTTTCATGGTAACATTCCCCACTGTTCTGTCTAAAGGTTTTTTCCTCCTCCATCCTGTGTGGGGAAGGGTAGCACCTGGCCAATCTTAGGACCCCATCCCCTTAGCCACTGTGATTGGGTCAGAGATACAATGGAAGGACTCTTCTCAATGAAGTTGACCTACCTGCTGGGAAGATGAGAGTCTGTAGATGACCATCTTGTCTATCTGAAGCACAAAGTCAACAAGATGTGTACAGCCAAGAAACCGAGGAGACAGACCCTTGACAATATCATTAAGGCCTGTATACAGCCATCCCTGAACCCTCTATTCCCCAGTCAAATAGGACAATACAGTCCCCTTTTCCTGCTTTTGCATGTTTAAGGTTGGTTTCTTCACTTACATCCAAAATGTTCTGACTGAGAATGGAGAATTTGGGGAAACTTCTTACTATGTCCAGTGCAACTTATGCTCTCCCTTCTACAGCTGGTACAAAGTTTCTTTTACACCTTCTATGTTTAGTGATCAATCTGTTATTATGCATTGTCTTGTCTGATCACTGGCATCACAACACTTACTACCTGGGCTGGTTATTAGTCTGTTGTCTCAGCCCATGCTCATCCCTGTTACTCTGTCTGCTCTGTGAGAGGTACGCTAGGAGGCTGAAACTACATTTCTCAGATGCCCTTGCCAGCTGGCTTCCCAGTAGGAGGCTTCAGCAGAGAACAGTAGGTAAGAGAGGAGGTGGAGCCCCTATTCTCTCTCTCTCTTTCCATCCCTTCCTGCTCCAAAGGCATCTCTGAAAATTTCTAAGTTTCCTTGGTGACCCTCCCTTTCATCTCAGTAGCCTCTACTCAGTGCTACCCAGAACCTTCAGCAGGGCAGCACCCTCCCCCTCTCCCCACCCACTGTTTCCCTGTCATTACTAGTCTCTGGTTACCTTACTTTATATTTTTGTTCTTTCAGCCTTCCTAACACTTTTATATCTCATATGTTTCCCCCCAAATAAAACAGTCTTATATTTATTTTTTTCTCAAGAAGACACACTAGGGCTTATTTTCAAGGGATGTCTTATTTTTATTAAGTATAATACAACAATCTACATGTATTCAAATACAGTTAAGTCATCCTCTTCTGGAACCTGACAGGGGGAGCCGACCTTGTTGGTGGGGCTGCTCTAGTGATGTGTGAACTCCTTTCCCCTAGCCGTTCACATGTGTGCAATAGGATGCCTGCTACCACAGTTACCACATGTGTACCCATGCAAGTGTGAACGGCTCCACTTGGAGAAAGGAGCTGTGGCAGATAAAGATTGGGTATTCCAGTCTTCCTTACTGCTCTGCAGATACGCTGCATAGCCACACCCATCACTAGGTCTTATTATAGGGGTAGTGCTTATATTTAATAAATGCATAGAAATCCTGCTAGGGCTTATTTGGGGGGTAGGTCTTATTTTCAGGGAAACATGGTAGCTTCCCGTAGGAAACACTGAAACATCTACTATAATTCCCACTTCCCTGACTGGAGCTGTGCTCTTTGTGGAAGACTGCAATGGCGGACACATGTGGTGGCTCAGCTTTGCTATCAGTTATCATCCAGCATTTCACTCAAGGCATGTTTTTGCATATTTTGTGATATGTGCACCTGGGCAGTGACTCACACTTAATATCTACATTTGCTCATATTTAAAACCTTCAAGTATCTAAGCAATACAAATTCTCTATCACTTACAATTTCTTGGCTAATCTTTCAAGAGGCCCATCTTTCAAGGTCAGTTGTAGGCCAACCTCCTTGAGGCAGCCTGCCTCCTGTTTTAGAATATCTGGGCTCCAGCCCTTCCATGTGGATCCATGTGCCCTCCACTTTCACGGGCTCCTTGCTCAGACCCAGAAAGGTGCTTCTATGATGGCATAGGGGATGATTACTTCCAAGCTTCACAGGATGACAGCCAAGACATACTTGGCCTTCTGCCTGTAGAGTTTAAAAATACTTATGTATATATAATAGTGAAAAGTTGGAAATGATTTAAATGTCTACCAGTGGTGTTGGTGAACCAAGGAGTCCCTCAGTCATTCAAGTCAATCAATGGAGTAGCAGATGAAAGATCAATAGTTTCACTGGTATTTACAGAAAAGCCCACAATTCTGAAAAACAGAGGGGATATCTACCCAAAGAATCGCCCCTCTTTGTCTTTAATACTTTTTATTCTCACAGTAAAAGTAGACATCACTGACTCAGCGCCTGTGGCTCAAGTGGCTAAGGCGCT
>NW_003852419.1:21282265-21287761 GCF_000181295.1 Otolemur garnettii
GTGTGTGTGTGTGTGTGTGTGTAAATGAATAGAATGGAAATGAGAAGAATCTCTATCCAGAGTCTCTGGAGATTTTACTTCCAGAGGCAGAAGTAAGACCATAGGGGCAATGAAGGGGAACTTTTTCTAATGTTGAGGGGTGGTAAGCTCTGAACATTTAGATCTTTACAGTAAGAATATATTCACATCTCAGATAATTAACTCCTTTCTCCCAAAATGAGAGAAAGAAAGAGCTGTTATTAAGGCTGAGGAAGGTGGGGTGGAGGGGTGGTTAATGAAAAGGCTCTTTCATTTTTACATTACATGCTGCTGCCTTATTGGAAATTGTGAACAAAAATACACTCATGTATTTCTTGTGTGGTTATTTTTTTTATCATGCAAAGGTTCATTTATGCCCTCAACAGCTAATATTTTTTAACCCTTTTTTCTGCATACACATATGTTGGCTCATTTAATTGTCAGAGCAATCCTATAAAGTAGGTAGTATATTCAAATGGCAGAAAACATTCAAGTTATACAGCTAATAGTTGTCAAAGCCAAGATCCTAGTGGGGTCTGATTCCACGAACCAAAGCAAAAATCCAGATCTGAGAATTCCTTACTTATTAAAAGCTTCCGGACACATCCCACTTTGTCGTTATTTGGCCTCGAAAACAAAAATAATGTTGAGTTTCCAAACAAGCCTTTCTTTTAACCAACAGATCTCATTTCAACTTAGCATTATTTTCTTTACATATCTAGAACCTCATTTCTTTATATTTTTAAATAAGATTTGGATCATATAGCATATATTGTGTTAAATAATTTTTTCCCTCTTAACATTTGAAACATTTCTCATGACATTAAATGTTTCTTGATTACATGATAGATGCTGGCTGCTTATTTTTATTTTTATTTTTTAGCGGTCAGTTGACTATGCCACATGCTCCATTTTATTTCATGATATCTTCTCCACTTGGATGTTTGACAGACATCTCACCCCATGCCTAAGCAGAATTCTTATTTTTTTTCTTAATTTTATTAGAAAGTGAAAATTTGTTTTAGCATTTACCATTATTCTATTATTTTTAAGTTTGATATACAAATATCCATTGCATACCATTAACAATTAGAGAAGTAAAGTTAACATGACAACACAAAATATGAAATACAATGAAATAATTCTTCAGAGATATATAGTATTTCTGCATGGAAAACTTCTAGTTATTATTGAAAATATAAAAAGACACATGTCTGTATATATTACAAAATTGCTATTAATGATTTTTTTTATTTGTTTGGGTATTCCTTCTGTTATGACTCGAGTTATTAACCCTTTACTCAATGCTGACCACCATGCTGCCCACCTGATCTGTAATCCTCACAATATTCTGTGAGTCTCATTTTCCACAAGAGGAATCTGGGTCCACAGACTGCTGAGGTAATCTGCCCAATCACCCCTCACTAGTGAATAGTGGGCTGAGAGTCAACCAGGTTGACCTGGTTGCAAAGCCCACGCTCTCCCCTGCCACGTCCCACATACTGGGTGCGGTGGTGAGGACCGGCAGGAATGAGGCTTCCCTGACTTTGTGTTAAGTGGAGCTAGTCAAGATGGAAAACTTGAGAGAAAGGCCAAGGAAATTAACAGACTGAAGAAAATAAGCAGAAACACTGACTGGAAAGAAATGCTCAGAGAAATAGCCTTAGGAAAGTTGAATGACAGTCAGAGGTGGTTCGGTAAGCTGGAGCTGCCACACACATTTTCCTCCGTACTGTGCACCCAGCTGCAGTATGTCACACTGTGTCACACTGCAGCTCCATCTGGCCCACGGGATTCTCATATTAACCCAGTGGGGTCCCCTGGTTGGAGGAAACTGCCAGAGGTCATGGAGTCTGCCTCCACCTGGGGAGGGGAGCAACTGAGGCCTGCAGCAACTTTCATTACTAGAGCTAAGGCAGCCCCTCCCATCACCACCAAGTCAGCAAAGGAGTTAGACTATGAACTGGAGTCCAGGAGGCGAGTGACAGTCATGAGTGAAGGAATGGAAGATCATACTGCGGCGCGCAACAGAAACAACCGCCCACCCCTCTTTCCAGCTTTACAACATCTGGTTGGGGAGGAGGACGTCAGCTAGAGAAATGGAAAGGAGCCACTGTAATGACCCTTCTGTGATGGTGACCTCTGGAGGTGGCATGAGGGTGGTGTGAAGGGGCTTAGGAGGAGCTGAGTATAAGCCTTTCCCACATTGTCACTCTTCCTTGCTGTCACCCCCATCTCATCAGGACACAGCTCCATGGCAGAGCCCATTGGGCATGAACGTGCACTCTCAGGGACTAAGGGCCTTGTAAGAGATTACAGGAACTGCCTTTGTACACTCCCTCCAGCTACAGCTGATGGGCAGCTGCTGGCCTTTCTCTGAAGAGCTCTACACATGAAAAATAGAGAATTACCGAAGGTGGCTCAGGGGTAATGAGGATATAACGCAGAGACAAGCTCTCTGAGGGAAGGTAGCTTCTGGGTCATGGGTGTTGAGGAGACTGTCCATGGTCGGGAGGATTTGGATGAAAGTATAAGTTTGACCACAGAGATCTAGGCAGCAGTCCCTAGGGCAACTGTGGTATAAACCAGTAAAAAATTTAAGGGTACATCAAACATCAGTAATCAAGATAATATATATATATATATTTTTGAGACAGAGCCTCAAGCTATCCCCCTGGGTAGAGTGCATATGCATCATAGCTCACAGCAACCTCCAACTCCTGGGCTCAAGCGAGTCTCCTGCCTCAGCCTCCCAAGTGGCTGGGACTACAGGCGCCCCGCACAATGCCTGGACATTTTTTGGTTGCAGCCATCATTGTTGTTTGGTGGGCCCGGGCTGGGGATTCGAACCCGCCACCTTAGGTGTATGTGGCTGGTGCCTTAGCCACTTGAGCCACAGGCGCCGAGCCAAGATAATATTTTAATGTTACTTTTTTTTTTTTTGCTGTTTTTGGCTGGGGCTGGGTTTGAACCCACCATCTCTGGCATATGGGGCCAGCGCCCTACTACTTTGAGCCACAGGCACCACCCTTAATGTCACATTTTTTAAAAAATCAAAATTAATGTGAAAAAAATCTATGATGAACAAACTATCAAAATTGAAAATAAAGACCAGTGCTGGGCTGAGCCTGAGGCAAAAGAGAAAACGTGCACCCTGGCTTTAGTGGAAGCAAATTCATCACAGTGTTTCTCTATTTCTTGCTTATCTCCGCTTCCATTGAGAGCATTGCTATGGAATTGTTATGTTTCACTATTTTTCCTGCCATGTGACAGTTTTAAATAATTTTTAATTAAGCTCAAAATGATAACAAATTCAGTTTTGGTATAAATCAAATATTTAAACTTAAAATAATGTTGTGAGTTTTAATACACCTACTTTTCAATTTGTCAATGACTTTAATGTTCTGAAATAAGTTAATTATTAAAAGAAATGCACGGGGAGTGCAGCTTCCCTTTCCCTCAGGCTCCAGCAAGGCTCCACAGGTCTCTAGTGATAAATAAGCCCTCTCAGAGGGTCTCCAGCAAGAAGTGGGCTGTGTCTATTTCCAAGCTGGTGGTGGTACTTGTGATTTCTGCCCCTCTGGGGTCCCCTCCAGGCATGAGGATGCAGGAAGTCACCTCACCCCAATTCACACCTCCCTCAGAAGCCCTGAGATTACTAGAAATTAGGGATATACCCTTCTCTGGCTGCCTCCCACATGGGAGTCCCTGGCCTTTGGAGAGAGGTCACTCTGAGGCAAAGACCAAGGGCACTTAGGACATTCCTGACACAGAACTTATGACTGTGAATACTGCCTGTACACAAAGCAACTTAAACACTGTTTGGAAGTTCTTGGCTAGAAGAAACTTTCTGAGATAATAAGGTTTTTAAAATACAGTCTATATAATGTGCACACATAGTTTATAATTCAAGATGATATTAATAGATAAACATTGAGAAGACATTCTCCTATTTTGTTCCTCACCCTTCCCCGAATGGGTAATAATGTGTAACTTTTAGTAGTGCCTTGGCAATAAAGCCATACTATTTAGTTGGGTGTGGTGGTTCACGCATGTAATCCCAGCACTGTGGGAGGCTGAAGAGGGAGAATTGCTTGAGCTCAGGAGTTTGAGACTTGCCTGAACGAGAGTGAGACCCCGGCTCCTAAAAAAACGAAAAACTCAGCCGGGCACCACAGAGAGTGCCTATAATCCCAGCAGCTTCCAGAGGCTGAGGCAGCGGAATGCCCACAACCCAAGTCTGCCTACAACCCAAGTTGCAGTGAGCTATGACACCATTGCACTCTGCTCAGGGCAAAGGGTGGGACTCTGTCTCAACAGCAACAAAAAAGCAAAGAAATAAAAATAAAAATTAAAGCAAGGAAATAAAAAGAATACTATTTAAAAACTATGAAAGTAGGTTTTATGAGTTAGACTGGAAGCATCAGGTTCTTTCTGGAAGACATGACCTAGCTGGTGCAGAGTGCTAAGCAGAGCTATCATGCTCAGGGGCCACAGAATTGACAGGTGGAGGAAGCCAGGCATAGTATCCAGTGTGGGCACTGCTGGATACCCCAGAGCCAAGCCAGCCGGGCATGGATCTGAGGCCATTAGCATGGTTGAGGTTTTTCTCCTGAGACATTTCTGGTCTAATAATAATTCCCACAAGAAATGAGTATCAGCATTTCCTAAAAACACACGACAGGGTTTATAATCTGTCCCATATTCAACCGAGAGGGAACTTCTGCAAACGAGGGATTACACACATCCTTCTAGCCAGCTGGGATGACATTCCAGACCACAAGCACAAGCCTTTGTTTTTGTGGTCACCATGTACAACAAGATAGCAGTAGATTTCCTCTGCTCTCCTGGGCATGGCTGAGGAGATCAGCAGGAGAGTGGGAGGCAGGGTCCTACAGGGATCGCAGCTGAGTATAAGCAGAAACTGGGCTGGGAGAGAGCTCAGAGCAAACTGGGGGAGAACACCAACCAGAAGGCCATGCCGTGTTAGCTTTGTGTCAAGGCATCTTCTCCTCACGCCTCTCTTGGCCACGTCCCTTCTCATCCCTCTTGTCTATAAAGTTGTTTCCCACTGAGTCACTCACTAGGTCTTGCAAGCAAACTCTCAACTCCTTCCAGCCTTCAGCCAAGGGCCCCTCCCAGACATCCCCACTTGTTCCCAGCCTTCCTGGGGACCTGGAAACATCACTAAAATCTCATGAGGCCCATGAACTTCCAAGTGCCATTCTGAGTAAAGTGTCTGAGGGAAGCAAAGCACTTGCCCATAGCTCTCTCTGGACCATTTGTCAAATTTGAACTTAGGAGGATGTAAAAACTATTGAGCAAGGATAAACCAAAGGAGCTTGTGGTTCCACTCCAGGGCACCATGTCATTGCCTACTCAGTTTAGAGTGGGCACATATTTCCATTTGGCTCAAGTAACAAGTATTACTTAATGTGTTCAGGAAGGTGATGATGACTGCATGGACTGTGGGAGGGA
>NW_003852419.1:21288054-21294366 GCF_000181295.1 Otolemur garnettii
AAAAAAAAAAAAAAAAGAATAAGAATCTCCTACTGAGGTGGGGGCCGATGCTCAGGAAACAAGAAATGACTCTAGACCTCTGGAGAGAGTGTCTACGAATTTGTGACAAGGATCCAAGGTGTAAATTCCAGAGGAAATCTGCATGCAGGAAAGGGGAGTTGCAGATTGAATTTAATTTCAGATTACTATGAGGGTACAATTAGGTTACAGTGTTTGCATGTGTTAGGTAAAGTCCAAATTGTAGTTGTGCTTCTCCCCCAGGAGGTGTGCCATATACCCTTACATTGTGCCCTTTAGGTGAGAGCTCACCAAGCCTCCTCCCTCCTTCCCTCCCCCCAACTTGAGTTGAATTGTGATTTTCTCTTGTGTGTGCTTATATTTGTTCGTTTACTGGTTTCATATTAGTATTGAGTACAGATACTTGCTTTTCCATTTTCATGATACTTTACAAAGGAGAATGTTCTCTAACTCCATCCAGGCTACTACAAAAGTTGTGAAGTCTCCATCATTTTTATGGCTGAACAGTATTCCATGGTATACATATACCACAGTTTATGAATCCATTCATGGGTTGATGGACATGTGGCTTGATTCCACATCTTGGCAATTGTAAATTGCACTGTGATAAACATTCTAGCACAAATATCCTTGTGATAAAATGATTTTTTTTTTCTTCTGGGTAGACACCTAGTACGGGGATTGTAGGATTAAATGGAAGGTCTACTTTTAGCTCTTTGAGGATTTCCATACTTCTTTCCAAAGAGGCTGTATTAGTTTGCAATCCCACCACAGTATAAAGGTGTCCCCCCTTTCCACACCCTCACTAGCAGCAGGTTGAACTCTGAACTGAGTTTATGAGACAAAACAAGATCTCAAATGCTTTCTTTATTTTCCTCAGGTCCATGGAAGCTGGATGTGTTCAAGGCTCCCCTCCTGCATTTGTTCAAGGTAATTTGTACTTACCTCGCCTATAGACTTTCAAAAACCAACTAAAATGATGTCTTTCCCTGCGTATTTTTCTGTCTCCTTGGTTATCTCTCAGTTTTCTGAGACAAAATACAAGTTTATAAAAATTCAAATAGCTTTTTCTTTGGAAGACTGAATTTACTACTTGTAGTCCATTTCCAGAGATATAATACAGTAATTCTCATGGGCTACGTCCAAGGAATACTTTCGATAGCAAATTTTCATAAATAACAGCCACTTGCTTTCTTGAGGGTTACAGGCTTTTCCTTCTGTTAGTGGGGTAAAAACTAGATCATTACTTCATAAGTTAGACAACAACAGAGTAAAGGGGTGTTGCTTTGGTTTCTTGGGACACATGCTATACTTTTTCTAAAACTCTCACTGTTTTTGAGGCCACGTTGACAGAAAGTTCCTTTGTACTCTTGCTGCTGTCTGGTAATATTTACTTTCATCTTATGGATTAAAAAGAAAGCTCTGATTTCTATATTTTAATAAATGTGACCTAGATACTGGTAAGCAACCCACACTTCACCCATAACTTTTTCAGACACAATACAGGACATCTAAATATGTCTTTTGAAATTCTGATTAGCTCAGGGCAGGGGAGTTTGAATTGTTTACATTCCACCTCCAGGAATCTTGTGGTTAAAGGACATGTCTCCAGCAGCCCCTTGCCTCTGCGCCCCTCCTAGATACAAACCATCTGGGGGAAAAGAACCAAGAAGCATTCTCTCTCCCAGCTAAGTTGAATAAAGTTTAATGTCTGCCCTTCAGCACATGAACTGTAATTAAATATCTCTGTCTTACCAAAGCGGGTTCCTCCCTCCTATGGTAAGATTCCCCCATCTTCCTAAGGACTTCACACCTTGGGGTATGTCCTCTTTCTCCTTTCTACTGCCTGCTTACCTCTGAATCATTCCCATCTGCATTAAAAAACATCAACAATTCCTCTTTTCTGATATCCACCAGTTATAGCTGTACTCCCCTGCCCCTTGACATGCCCTAATTTCTAGAAAGACTTCTCTGTCCACTACTGCAGCCTCTGTCTTCATCACACCACTGATATGGCCTCTGTCAGGCCCCTAGGGACTGTCCTGTTGCAAATCCCATGGTCATGTGTCTCTCCTAGTCTTTTCTACCCGCCCACTCCCTCCCCAGACCCTTGTTTGGCTCTTGGGCCAGCCTCTCTCCTGAGATTGCTCTTCCCTCACCACTCACGCCTGCTTAGTTTCCTACCCAACTTTCATAAGTGGGGCAGACTGGGATTTGGTCCCAGCCCCTGCTCTCTTCTATACCCTCTGTCAAGTGGCCCCATCAGTGCCTATGGCTTGTAATGCCCTCTGTATGCTGTGGACTCCCAGATTTCCCTCTTCAACCGAGACCTCTCCAGGAGTAGACCGACTCACATGACTGTCCACCTGTGTGGCTCAGTGTCTAACGGATGTCGCAGGTCCATCTCCCCCAAACCAAGGGATGATTTGCATTTCTGAGCATTTAGGAAGTAAAGGAGAGATGAGCAGAGACCCCTTTTAGGGAACTACAGGCTCCACCAGCATGGAAATAAAGGAAATTCTTGAGTCCCTTCAAGGAAAGTCCTGGATACCAGTGGCCTGGAAAATGAATGGGCAACCCAGTAAGAACGATGGACCTCCAAGTGAGCCAGAGTCACTGAGGTGTTCCAGTTCACTATGGAAAATCTAGGATGGCATCTCAACATATATGTTCTTGAGTAGTTTCTCAGAAACCCCCAGTGGATGGAAAAAGCAGAGAAGGGGAAACTGAGAAATAGAACTCTGACCCACATTCTTTGCTCTAAATTTCTCCTAGAGGGGCTTGACATATCTATCTTAACATTCCTTCCCACTAATCCAGTAATCTTTCAATCTACCTAAGATCCATAGGCCCCTGATTCTGGCTATCCTGCTATTGTGGGCCAGGCCAATGTATAACCTCCAAGTATTGACTTAAGCTTCTGTTTTCCTGAAATGGACCCTGACCTTAAAACCCCTTGTTTGGGGCAGTGCCTGTGGCTCAGTGGATAGGGTGCCGGCCCCATATACCGAGGGTGGCAGGTTTGAACGCAGCCCCAGCCAACAAAAAAATAGCTGGGCGTTGTGGCAAGCACCTGTAGTCCCAGCTACTCGGGAGGCTGAGGCAAGAGAATCGCCTAACCCCAAGAGCTGGAGGTTGCTGTGAGCTGTGACATCACAGCACTCTTATCAAGAGTGACAAAGTGAAAATAATAAAAAAAATAAAAAAATAAAAAAATAAAATAAAATAAAAACCTTGCTTGTAAGCTGTGAGCATTAGCTGCCTGTTCTCCTTGCATGGCACCATGCAATGAAAATGCCTTTTTCTTCCTGCAACTCTCAGCTTCAGGGTCTGACTTTGCTGTGCCTGAACCAATCCCCAGTTTGGTTTCATAACAAAGGAATTCATTCTTTCTGCCTTTGTCCTGGGTAATGCTGCCTACTGGTAAAATCTGTGTGTGAATGAAGTGTGGTGTGTGTGTATGAAGTGTGGTGTGTGTTTGTGCACATGTGTGTAAATAGCACTGATAGTTCTAGTCCCACTTGCCATGTGCATGTGATATGGCAACTGTGTGTCATTTTCACTGAGCTTGTTACTACCTGTCTTTTTCTACTGGAAATATCTATGATATTTTGAATCTTTGTCCCCCTTCTCAACACCAACAGAAGTCCATACCCCACACATTTCCTGGAATGTTAGGAAATGCTCTATGATGATTGCCATGGGGCCAGGTCATACCCTCTCAGGTAGGATTAAAAAGAGAGCTTCCCCTGAAAGGAAGAGATGTCCTCACTGTCATTCAGTCTAGAAGAGTTGACTCTAGGCCTTTGATGTAAGAGAGAGAAACTATGATCACTCTCTTTCTCACGGTATCCATTAAAGCCTAGAGAAATTGAAGATGTAGTAGTGAGCTGGTCCCTGTGTTATATGAACATAAAACAACATTTTAAAGCCCTTTTTGAGGCTGGGCATGGTGGCTCATGCCTGTAATCTTAGCACTTGGGAGGCTGAGGCAGGTGGATTGCCTGAGCTCATGGGTTCCAGACCAGCCTGAGCCAGAGCAGAGACCTTATCTCTAAAAATTAGGTGGGTGTTGTGGCAGGCACCTGTAGACCCAGCTGTTTGGGAGGCTGAGAAAAGAAAATTGCTTGAGCCCAAGAGTTTGAGGTTGCTGTGAGCTATGATGCCACAGCACTCTACTGGGGCAATAAAATGAGACTCTGTCTCAAAAAAAAAAAAAGCTCTTTTTGATTAAATTGATTTATTCATTAGTTTATCCCTGGTCCTGGATGTCCCTTTAGATCCCAAACTCCTCAATCAGAAGGCTTCCATCAGGAGGAATCTCTGGCACACTACCACATGGGAGGAGTTGCAAAGCTCTGGCCAGTGGTTCTCAATCGTGCTACACAATGCAATCACTGGAGGGCTTTACAAAGGATGATGTCTGGGACCTTCTCCAGAGATTCTGATTTACTCGGTCTGGGGCATGGCCTGGTCATGGACAGTTTTTAAATCTTCCCAGCTGATACTAAACCAGAGTCCTACTCCAGGCCATGCTGGCACCAACTTCACAGGCTTTTCTTCACTGCAGCTGATTTCCAGCCGCAAGATTTCAGCCTCAGAGAGCCCTTGGGCTTTCACTTATACTATGGCACTGTCTTGTGGTGTTCAGTGTAGGTCTCTGTTTCCCGCATAGAGCCAGTTCTCTGAGGACAGGCACTGTGTTATTGCATGTATTTCTCCTGTGTCTAGTACATTGTGAGAGCTCAATGAATGACAGCCCCATGAATGGCTGAATACGAAGCAAGGTGAAGTAAAATGGTTGCCACCAATCCCCATGCCCTCGAGTTCACCTTCAGCAGCATGTCGGATGTGCGCTTTGCCTCACAGTACATTCTGAGGTTCCCATGCAGGGCACTCTGTGTGGGATAGTTCTCCTCCAGGCTCCCATTGTTCTAATGCTGCCTCCTCCAACAGGGTGGGGAAATGCACCACAGCATGTTGGTTCCCTATTTGCTATGGCCAGGGACTATCACCCCACAATGTTTCACCCAGCCACTCCAAACCTGCTTTCCCACTGGCCTAGGATCGTGGTATCCCAAACACTGGAAGGTCTGGAACCTAATGGGTGGTTCTGAGAAAGCTCCTGGAGGCCTTAAAAGTGAGCAATGGTTTCTCTTAGGATGTGTCACTGGTTTGACATTGTCACCTGTCACTCTGAGTCTCAAGATGACATCAGTTAGCTCAGGACTCTGGGTGTGGTAGCTGGTGGTGCCAATGTTGTTCATGCTTGCCTTTGTGCAGCTCAATTCCTTGTGACTAAATCCTTCAGAATGGGGTGTCCTAGCCAGGGACTGACAGATGGCTCTTGGAGGGTGAGGTCCTTGACCCCCTGAAATTGTATATACAGTATTGCATCAATATGTTTAATGCACACTTCTCTAAAGAGAGAGAGAATGCCCTAATTTTCTTAAAGTTATCCATGACTTCAAAAGATTTGGCTCATCTGCCTCCTGCTGTGTTCCCCATTTTCAGTTTCCTGCTGTTCCCAGGGGCCTTGAAAGGGTGACTCCTACCATCATCTGGCACAAAGATCTGGGATGGTGTCGCCTAGATCAGACCAGTCTGTGCATGTAGGAAGAGTCTATGAGCTATTTGGTTTTCTGAGAACTTGGAAGGCAAAGGAGTGTGTTAGTGGCCATCCTTCATCCTCCAACTTGGACATTGATGCCCCACATGCATATGTGTGTGAGTGTGTGTTGCTTCTAGTGCACCATGCATTGAGCACGTGTGTGACATCTGACAGGCAGCCATGTCTCATTTTTCCTGGGCTTACCCCTTTGACAGGCCCTAGCTTTCTTGGGTTTCATGATGCACCTTCAAGATGCCCAGAATGGCCCCAGAGAGCTCAGCCTCCTGCCCCAAACACTTCCACTCTCTGCTTTTCTATTCACACACCTACTCACATAGCCCCATGCCACGTGTTTCTCCAAGGTGGGTGCTATTTATTTTCAGCATGATGCATGTGGTATTGCATGCTACTCCTCCCGGGACACCGAGAGCACCCTCTGAAGCTCAGCACCACCCATGTGTCACTTGCTGGGCAGTGCTATGGCTGAGGAAGAGGCTTGTTTCCCCACAATCTAACCCCCTAGAAGAGGCAGCAGCCCCTGGACCAGGCAATCCAGCACATGCTCAGCTCCATTCTCCATGGTATTGGGGAGAGTGACAAGCACAGGCTTTAAGCCAGGAGGCCACCTTGGGGACTGCTACGGCCCTAATAAGAACAACTCAGAGAGAAGCTAGAGTGACCAC
>NW_003852419.1:21295874-21298123 GCF_000181295.1 Otolemur garnettii
ACTACACTGATATAACAGTAGAGATACAGACCAGTGGAACAGAATAAAAAACCCAGAAATAAAACCAACTGATCTTCAACAAAGCAGATAAAAATGTACACTGGGGAAAGTAAGCCCTATTCAATAAATGGTGCTGTGAAGGATAGCTACGTGTAGAACAATGAAACAGACCCCCTATCTCTGGTCATATACAAAATGAATTCAAGATGGATAAAAAACTTAAATGTGAGGCATGAAAACATAAAAATTCTAGAAGAAAACATAGGGAAAATCTTCTAGATATCTCCCTAGGCAAAGGATTATGACTAAGACCCCAAAGACCATGATAGCAATAGCAATAATAAAGGAATGGGATTTAGTTAAACTGAAGAACTTTTGCACAGCAAAGTAAATAAACAACAGATTAAATGGGCAACCTACAGAAAGGGAGAACATATTTACAAACTGTACACCCAACTAAGGACTAATATCCAGAATCTACAAAGGAGTCAAACAAATTAGCAAAAAGAAAACAAACAACCCCATCCAAAAGTAGGCCAAAGACATGGACAGAATTTTTTCAAAATAAGATAGACAAATGGCCAACAAACATATGAAAAAATATTCAACATCACTAATTATCAGAGAAATGCATATCAAAACCACAGTGAAATACTACCTTAACCCTGCCAGAAAGGCCATTATTAAAAAGTCAAAAAACAGTAGATAGTCACATGGATGCAGAGAAAAAGGAATGCTGTTGATGGACTGCAAACAACCTCTGTGGAAAACTGTACAGAGATTCCTTAAAGAGCTAAAAGTGGACCTACTATTTGATCTAGCAAGCTCCCTGGGTATCTACCCAAAGGAGGATAGTTTTATCAAAAGACACCTGTGCTCAAATGTTTATTGCAGCACAATTCACAATTGCAAAAACATAGAACTGACCTAAGTCCCCATCAATTCATGAATGGATAAAGAAAATGTGGTGTGTGTATACATATACCAGGGAGTACTACTAAGCTATAAAAAGAAATGAAATAATGTCTTTCACAGTAACTTGGATGACACTGGAAACCATTATCCTAAGTGAAGTATCACATGAATATAAAAACAAACACATGTTCTCACTAATAAGCTACATGTAGAACAATAAGCAGGAGCTGAACGATCGATACGCACAGACACAAAGACACAGTGAAGGACATGGGAAACTAAGAAAGGGGAAGGGTGGGATGGAGTGAAGGATAGAAACTTACCTATTAGGTACAATGAGCACTCTCCTGGTGACACGCACACTGAAACCCCTGGCTTCAGCATTACACAGTGTATCCATGCAACAAAAATATTTGTACCCCCTTAGTATTTTTAAATTAAAAAAATTAATTACTGATAGAAATAGCTGACATCTATTGAGCACAGACCATGCTGGACACATTGCTAAGCCCTTCACATAAACTTTCCATTTTAATTCTCACTGTACACCTTAAGTAGGTACCACTATTACAGTATTTTATAGAGGAACATGAGGCTCAGAGAAGTTAAGTAACTTGCTCAAGGTCATGCAGTAGGTAACTGGTTGAGCTGAACATCACATCCAAGTCCATTGCCAAAACCTGTGCTCATAACAATTATGAGCTGACCCTATGAGCATGTCGATGCAGTGTGAGCAGCCCCAGAAGTGGTACTAACAGCAGGTGATATAGGAATTGAGAAGAATGGAAAAAGCAGATGAGGAGAGGAAGGGGAAGGAGTGGAGTGGAAAGGAGAAATGTGATCATTCTGGAAAAGAACTTGAACTTTGCCATGAAAATCTGTTGGTTCCACTAAAAGCTTGATATTGATAGGGCTCATAGAGGATGTCTGCAATAATCTCAAAACTATAACCAATGTCCCACTGTAATGGGCCAGGCCTGTCACCAGTGTCAGAGCTCTTTGTTATCTACTGCCACCAGCTCCCATCAGCTGATTCCTGAGGGCTCTAGCCACCCTGTGATTCCATGCATTCTACTTTGCTTTGAACTACCTATACCCCTGGCTTCCAGAGAGGCCTGTCCTCAAACTATGGAACCATGTTTACATTTCAGGAACAGAAAGTGCCAGGAATGTTAAACTCTCAAGGCCACCTGCAGCCAATGATTGATGGCAGTGTGACAGCTCAGCTCCCTTGATTCCAGGGGGAATAAACTCTAAGGTATCATTTCCACTGCAGAGCTCCTCAGGGGCCAGGTTGGTCTGGCCTCCACCTGAAGTGATATCCTTGCTGGCTC
>NW_003852419.1:21298196-21367237 GCF_000181295.1 Otolemur garnettii
GCACTGCCTTCATAATCACTGGTGCACAAACTCTCATCTCAGGGTCAGCTCCTGGGAGCCAGACTTAAGACTGTGTCTGTGACATTCTACTGACATCACTGGGGAGACCAAAATGACTTGAGCTGACCAGGAACCATGGGGGCCTTGACCTTCATTGGGTCAAGAACCCCAAAAGAAAGAAGGAGAGGGCAGGAAAGTGGATGGCACTTACTCCTTATAGAGGATGGCAGTCAGCATGAAGGGGGTGAGCCAGGGTCCCCCCAAGAGGTGGGACTGCGGCCCTCTGCCCCTGCTCACTCCCCCATCACAGCACAGGAGGGGCTCAAGCTGCTGGGGAATAGAGGGGGCGGAATGAGCTTCCTTCTGGGGATAAGTGGAAGGGGGAGGGAGAATGGAGGAGCAATGTGGAGGTGGTCCTTCTGGATCTTCTGTCCACCAGTGGAGAGCTAGACCTGGGGCCACAGCCTTGCAGCACCACCCCCAAATATCAGACCCCTGGTCTACTTGCAGTGCTCTCACCCCAAAGCTGGGCAGCCACCAAATATGAGCTCTTTTTTCCTACAATGATGCCTATCCCTATAAACCACAGCAGTCTAAAGCCAGAGTAGGTGGTGATTCCCACAAGGATTACCTCACCTGAGGAGCTGTGTTCTCCAGAGTCTAAGTGAGAGCGCTTCGGGAGGAGACCCACAGGATAGAGGACTCCCTCTGTGGAGATTCCAAATCACTGCCCCATACACCTGCTCCCTGGGACACACACACACACCCTTCCATTAAGGCCTGCTGGGTCAAAGCAGGTGTTGTATAGCCAGACACTGGGGCTCATGAATTTTCCTGCTTGAGTTAAGTCCTGGCTGGCAGCCTGACAAAAACAACCACCAACTCAGGTCACAGGAAAAGTGGTGGGGTTGGGAGAAGGAAAGTGAAGCACCCTAGGGCCTCGAGACCTGCCCAGCAGCAGGGGCCACACCCCTGCTCAAGAGTCATCTCCGCTCTCTCCACACCTCCTCAGAGAGTGTGACCTGCTGCCTGAGGAATGCAGGTGCCTCCCTCCACAGCCTTGTCCCAGGAGAAGAAAAGCTGGTCCACCTCTGGGAAGAAGGAATCGTCTTTGGCCCCACATGGCTGCTGTCTCCCGCCTTCTTCCTCATTCCCAAAGCTGTACTCCCTCCCTATTTGATGCCAGATGTGGCCTTCACCGGAGATCATCTTCCACTCATGAGCGTTCATCTGTCAAGAACCAGGAATGTGCTTCCTCCTCTCAGTATGGGAAGGTCCTCGTATGTGGAGCAAACAATTCCTCTTCCCTTGGTCAGAACTTCTTCTGATACTTCTCCCCACAGCTGAGCTCAGGTCTCAAAGTAGTATGAAAAAAATCCTGCTGTGGTTTGTAGGGATGAAAAAATCTGCAGGAGGGAATGCAGAATTCCTGGGTTATTTTTTTTCTCACGTAGGAAAACCAACAAATTCAGATCCTCTCTGTAATAATGCATTCAGTTCTTAGGGCTGCTGTAAACAGTTGTGTAGGTTGAACACTGCACAAACATGCCCAAATAAGGGGATGAGTAGAGGCTGAAGTTCAACCAGAGTGCTCTCTACTTGCCTAGCTGTGTACTCTGGGTGGAACTGCATCCTTTTTAAATTTGCACAAAGGCAAGGGCAGCGCTCATAGCTCAATGGGTCAGGCGCCAGCCACATACACTGAGGCTGGCAGGTTCGAACCCGGCCCAGGTCAGCTAAACAACAATGCAACAAAAAAATAGCCAGGCATTGTGGCAGATGCCTGTAGTCCCAGCTACTTGGGAGGCTGAGGCAAGAGAATCACTTAAACCCAACAGTTTGAGGTTGCTGTGAGCTGTGACATCACAGCACTCTACCGAGAGCAACATAATGAGACTCTGTCTCAAAAAAACCCTTTTGCACAAAACACCCCTTACTCACGGGATTGTGCACCCCTAAGGGGTGCCTTTTCCTAAGGCACACAGGCTCACTATAGTCTAGCCTTCTCTAACCTATATCAGCCTAGAAGTGTCCTTGTCTTTGCCCATTTCATAGAAGGCAACATCTTTCCCTTTTCACCTCCTCCCCTTCTGTCTGAGGTCAGCCTGATAAGTTTAGAGACCAACAGTCTGTCACAGCCACTGAGAAAGTAATGCCCATGTGCCCTCTTGAATTCTCACCCTCAATGTATAGCAGCCTCAGTTGCTCTGAGTTGAGATGCCGATGCTGGCTAGCCCATCCACTCAGCATGGTCTTCTTCCCTAATCTTCCTGTCTTCCTTCTTTTCCTCCTACAGTGTCCTGCAAGATCATCTCTCATGAACCTTTCTCCTGGGAGAGTCACAGGAGGTGAACAAGGAGTAATCTAAAAAGATCCCTTCTGTCCCCACCTGCTACAGCAAGTGGAGCTGGTGGCCAGGGCTGGCTCTGATTCCCTTTACTCTTTTATGAAATATTTCTTTCTCTTTGCTTGTAATGTTGGGTCTTACTCCGCCAGGAACTAAGTTGAACTAAGCTGGAACTAAGCATTCTAACTGGGGGCAGTCCCTGGCACAGAGAGAAGCTTAAGTGAAGTTTGTGGAAGGCTCCTATTGGGGCAAATGGGCTGTGTGGCTCCAGTCTGAGGTGGCGGAGGCTCTGACTGTGAATCTTAGACAGATGCTCCCTGTTCCTTTTCCCCTTGTTTTCCTCTTTGCAATTTCCCTCCTCAGCTATTTTTCAGGAAGCAGCAATAGTTTGCCTTGTGTTGTTGGAGCTCCTTGTGCTTAACTCTGAAGCTCTCAGCCAGGCAGACGTCCCTTTGCATCCCTCTGAGGAGTAGTAGCGGAAGCTGGATAGAGGATGTAGAGCCGGTCGGGTCCTGCAGGTGGGGTCCACCCTGCAACCTCAGGCTTTACCAATAGTACAGGAGGGCCCAGCCTGCTCATCTTCATGTGTGCCCTGGGTCAGGGGCTCTGCTGAACTCGCGGCCAGGGCTTAGCCTATTCCTGGGTCATGTTGTGGGAGGGAGGCTGAGCACAGCCTCGCAGTGTAGGAGGCAGGGCTCAGACAGACCCAGATCCCAGTTCGTAAATACTATTCTTTACTAAGAGGAATCAGGGCACATTGGAAAAATAGGAACATTTTAGGCCATACTCATCTAAATAAATGAATGAATTGAATTGCATTTTTGATAAAAACACACAGGATATTTATACAATCTAAAAGTACTTCTCCACAAAATACTTATTAATTACAAAGGGCAAAAGTAATAATTTAAGTAGAGAAACTGGCAGACACCTCCTAAATCAAGTGATCAAAGATCAGTAAATATCACAAGTAATGGGACACATTGAAATCATGTGCCCCCTGATAAAACACAGCACCAAGAACACAGCATCTATCATGTGACTACTCCCAGCCTAATGTGAGTCTATTTGTGTGGAAGCAGGAGATTAACCCAAATTTTACAAAATGAATGGCCTGTGATTTTCAAAAGTGTCAAGGTCCTGACAATCATAGAAAAGTTGGAATAATTGTCCCAGACTAATTGAATGAGACTAAGGAGATGTGAGTACTAAGTGCAATGTCAGAATCCTGTTCTGTGAAGAACATATTTGGCACTATTGGCAAAACTTGAATATGGTCTGAGAATGAGATGGTAGTAATCTATCAATCTTAATTTACCGATTTCAGAGGTTGTTTGTGGTTGTATAAAAGAACATCCTTGCTAGTGGGAAACACGTGATATTCAGGGACAATGGAGCCATATGTGATGAATGTACTCTCAATTGTTTCAGGGTAAAACAATACTGTTCTTGCAACTATTCTGCACATTTGAGATTATTTCAAAAGTTTTTATAATTTTGAAATTAATTAAATGAAGCCCTGTACTATGGTCAAATTCAGGATGAGGAGACCTATTGTTTCAGAAGTGTAAGTGTAAAGAAGTTGAGAGGTTTATTTGGATATGTACTCAGTATCTATAGGAATAATATAAAAATGGCAATAATAATATGTAACCTGAAATGTTATTCAGATTTAAAATAATCACTTTAGAATGTGAGGGCAGGGCTGCGCCTGTGGCTCTAAAGGATAGGGCACCAGTCCCATATGCCGGAGGTGGTGGGTTCAAACCCAGCCCCAGCCAAAAACTGCAAAAAAAAAAAAAAAAAGAATGTGAGGGCAGAAACTTCACTGTTTTGCTCATTAGTATATTCTTAGTACAGTATCTGGCATTAATAAATATTCATTAAATGTTAAATATTAAATTATTAAAGAAATGAATAATATGTGGCAAATAATAAGCCTTCGATAAACAATCATTTTAACTGTTATTGCTGCTTATGCAAGTAACTTATGTGAGGCTGCCAAAATGACAGTAGTTCACATATATATTGCAATGGTCACACCTAGTCTGGACGATTATGCTCAGTTCTGAATGCAACATTTTAGGGCATATCACATATAATTGATTTCAGCTATAAATAACAGAATACTGGATTTACAACGTCTTAAATAAGTGGAGGATTAATCTTCTCCTGACATGAAAGTCTGGAGGAAGGCAGCTGGTGGGGGCAGTTCTGTACTGCAACAGTTTCATGGCCATTGTACTTCATTGCCCTGCCTTTTACCTTTCCCTTATGGTTTTAAGATGGCTACCCCAGCTCCAGGCAGCAGATCCACCTTCCAAGGGGTAAGAAAGGAGGAAGGGACTGGGCTAATAGCATCTGTCATTTCAATTAAAAAGCAAACACTTTCCCATGAGCCCTGCATTATGTCTCTACTTATGTGTGCTTGGCTAGAATTGAGTCACAGGGAAGATTGGGAAAGGGAGTGTTTCATTTTCCGTTCTTTACACTGGGGTCACCAAGGAGAAAGGGCTGCCAATGTCTGCTGAGTTTGCCAATGAATGGTATCTGCCACAAGAGGACACCAACCAAAACACTTCCATAAGAACACAATTAGGATGTTAAGGCGTGTGGAAATCAAACCAAGTTAGGAATGGTAGAAGGAACTGAAGATGCTTGGATTGAAACAGAAATGAATTAGGGATCACCTTGCCTGAGGTAATATAGCTTTCATTCACCTTATGGAGCTGGTGAATGAAAAGGGAAATCTATTTGCTCTGCACTGCCATAGAGGGCAAGAGTTAGACAATAGGTGGAAGGTATCAAGAAGTGCCCTGTGTCTCGGGCTGTCCCTCCCTCACATGGCCATTTTGTGAGGGAGTGCGTGTCTAGGAGCACCCACTAGTGGCTAGATCGTCACATACCAGGGACATCCTCCATCGCATGGGACGTGGGAGTAAAGAACCTCTAGGGTTCCTTCCAGACCAAAGATTCACTGACTTTTCTGTGACCCAGTTAGAAGCCAGGCCCACAAAGAAGCAGTCTGGTTTCTCACTGTGCCTTGCTGCTTCCATGTAACTTTGTTTTTAATAGTTTCTTGGTGAAAGAGAGTATCTTTCTTCTCAAGAAGTCAAAGCACTTATTCATCTCTTCAGTCATGTCCTTTGGGCCTCTTCTTTTCTCCTTAGAACTTCAGAAGTGTTTGTTTGTTTGTTTTGAGACAGAGTCTCACTATGTTATTCTTGGTAGAGCACCGTGGCATCACAGCTCACAGTAACCTCAAAATCTTGGGCTGAAGCAATTCTCTTGCCTCAGCCTCCAAAGTAGCTGGGACTAAAGTGCCCGCCGCAATGCCTGGCTATTTTTTGGTTGTAGTTGTTGTCTGGCAGGCCTGGGCTGGATTCTAACCCACTAGCTCCAGTGTATGTGGCTGGCACCCTAACTGCTGAGCTACAGGTGCTGAGCCAGAAGTGTTTTTATCTACGTATTTTCTTGGGCTTATGCATAATTAAAGAAAGAGTGGCTCCTTCCAACCAACAAATGCAACTGGACCTTTATACTGGGCAGGAGGTAGAGCAGAAAGAGTGCCATTTTGATCCTAAGGCTCAAGTTTTCTTTGGGGATAAAGATAATACACTATGAACTAAAATAAAATCTTAAACCCCCTCCCCAATTACTGAATGGAGCCCTTCTTGGCCAAGGGGACCCCAGAAATACCTACCATAAAGCTGAGTTTCTGTCTCTAGAAAGGAAGTCAGACAGGCCTTATCACGCCCACCTCCTCTCATGGAGATAATCCTTTGTGAGTCATCAACGAAGCTAAGGCTGTATAAGGCGAAACTCAAAACCCCACCTGTAGGCCATTAGTTTACTCAATAGATCACCCAAGTTTTGGCAAATGTCTGGTGGTTTGTCTCTGATTAACAGACATCTTTAAGTTAAAACATCTTAGGCAAAGCTTCTTATCTTTAACCAATTACAAATCAAAGAATCTTTAAACCCTCCTAAATTCCCTCCCAAGCCTTAGAGATGTTGCTCCTTTTTCAGACCAAAACAACGTTCGCCCTCTGGGTATTGAGTTAGGGTCTTTTGTGTAATTCCTGTCTCCAGGACAGGAACAAGAGCCAAAACCAGACTCCTAACTCTGCTACTGTGGGCACATTTTTTCAGGACAACTCGAGGCCCTGTGCTCTGGGCTGGCCACACACATTCAACTCAAAATAAAGTTCTTTAAATCATTTTGCACAGTTTGGATTTTTTTCCTTTAACAACACTAGCTACTTGACTGCACAGCCGTAGGACCAAGTGTTGTTTAAATGCTTTGTAAGTCTTCAAGTGTTTAACTAATGAGCGTTATTATGAGAAACGTGATCTACCTTCACCCTGTCTTGCCCCAAAGAGACTACTAAAGCGTGGATCCCAGCTGGAGAACCTCTAAATGGTGAGTCTCTTAAAAACAATTCTTCACTAGCAGTTGTTTGAATGTTTCATGAGTTTTGCTTCGAACCTTCTAAATTGGCAGTAACTTTTCTGCTTCTTCCTCAAAAGCCTTATCAAAAGAAAGTCTGGGTTAGTTATCTACCAGCCCTGCTAGCTACATTTCTGATCCTGCAACTCAACTCCTGGTCCAGAAACTGACCTAGAGGAGCTCTGGAAATGTAAACTAGCTCTGGGGAGAATAAGTTTTTGATGACTCAAATAGGCAATTTAAATTGCTGTTGCTGGGCTCATTGAGTAGGGCGCCGGCCACATACACCAAAGCTGACAGGTTCAAGCCCAGCCTGGGCCTGCTAAAACAACAATGACAACTGCAACAAAAAATAGCTGGGCGTCGTGGCGGGCACCTGTAGTCCCATCTACTTGGGCGGCTGAGGCAAGAGAATCGCTTAAACCCAAGAGTTTGAGGTTACTGTGAGCTGTGATGCCATGGCACTCCTCTACCCAGGGCAACATAGTGAGACTCTGTCTTAAATAAATAAATAAATAAATGAATAAATAAATAAATTGTTGTTGCTAAAGAAAAGAAAGATAAGGAAACTGATGTCAGTTACCCATCCATCCTTCAGGGCCAGGCGCTGTGCTAGGGGCTTCAGTGTTAACACATTTAATTCTCAAAACAATATGTACAAAATAAAGAGAATTTATTTTACAACAAAGGAAATAAAAGTTTCATTTAAGTAACTTGCCTGAGGTTACATATCTCACAAAATTGTAATCAGTTTTTGACTTCGTAACTTGTCAAGACCTACTCATCATACGCACAGTGGCCAGGCTGAGGCTGGATCTTAATGGTTTTTAATCTAGAATAACAGGAAAGTGTTGCCAAAAGTTTGGTACTTGTCCCTGCTGCCAGACAAAGAACAGGTCAAGTGGTTTGAGGAGGAGTTCATTAATTTGCTGGCAAATGAGGAGGATGGCAGACTCTTAAAGTACTCACATCCTAACTATAGGCAAAAGTACAGAGCCAGCTTCAGGCTATTGCTGTTTAACTGTAATTGATGATTCTAAGAGATTCCATCTTTGGAGAAGTTGATCCTGTGACCTCCATTCAAACAATTCCCTTGAGCCATCTTTTATGACACAGAAGACAGAGAACACTCCCCTGCCCCTCTGATTACTGGCCTTGGGCAGGGATTCAGGTTTAAGTTCCCCCAAAGAATGAAGAGGCTTTAAAGACACAGCTTGGAAAACATTTTGCTCTTTGTCAGGCAGGTGCCTCTGTCACAAAAGAAGGCAAGGTGGGTATGTAGTGAGGCTGAGGGCCTGGAAATTGACCGTTATATAAAGGTGCCAGGAATATATATTTTTTTAATTTTTATTTTTTTATAGAGACAGAGTCTTACTCTGTCACCCTTGGCAGAGTGCCATGGCATCACAGCTCACAGCAACCTCCAACTCCTGGGTGTAGGCGATTCTCTAGCCTCAGCCTCCTGAGTAGCTGGGACTACAGGCACCCACCACCAATGTCCAGCTGTTCTTTGTTGCAGTTTGGCCCGGGCTGGGTTCGAACCCGCCACCCTCAGCTGGCGCCCTACCCACTGAGCCACAGGTGCTGCCCCAAGTGCCAGGAATATTTAAACCTTAGGAGGTGGGTACTTCCATTCACCTCTGGGAAAGAGTTCTTCTCCTTTTGGAGAACTATGCCCCCAGAAGGGGCTTTTTGTGTTGAAAAACACTGGCAGGAGTTGAAGGGTGGTGGTCACAGGATGGTTTCTGGGCTGACAGTCATATCTTTTTAAGGACTTCCAGAAATTCTTGGAAGACACTCTGGGGTAGGTCAAGTGACAGGGAGGTAAGGAACTGAGGTCTAGCAAACCCCTTCATTTGGGGAATTGCAAGTTTGATCTCATTTTGCACTCAGAGGTAATGGGGCCTACAAATTTAGTTAGATGATTTTTTAAAACTGTACTTGCTATAGATATTCATGCATATTTATACAGGTATTTGCATAGCAAGGTTTCAAACTTTCTTTCAATTAAACAATATGTCATGATTAACTGCTGAGATCAACAATTACTCAATTTTTTTTTAATTTTCAAGGTAAAATTTACATCAGACAACATGCATAGGTCACAAATGTGTGATCTGATGAGTTTTAACAGATTAGCTAGCTATGTAACCACCATCCCAGTTAAAACATAAGCTATTTTCATTGCCCCAGAAAGTTCTCTCAGTCCCCTCCAATTAAATCCATCCCCTTGGCCAACTACCATTCTGCTTTCTATCACAATGGATTGGTTTTGCAGGTTCTACAATTTCATATAAATGAGATCATGCATTATTTAGTCTTTTTGGCTGGCTTCTTGCACTGAACATGTTTCTGAGATTCATCCCTGTTGCAATGCGTATCAGTATTTCATTTTTGTTTATTGCTGAGTCTGTTCTTTCTCTATTCCATTGTGTGCATGAACACAGTCTGTTTATCTCTTCTCCTATTAGTGGACTTTGGGTTATTTCATTGCCTATGATTTCAGGCTGTTCTAATGTGCCTTGAGGCTATCACCTGGCTCCATTTCTATTTATTTTACTTATGTGTTGGGATTTCCATGAAATAGGATTAACTGCTAAAGTAGAATTCAAACTACTGTACTCCACTCTGATAGGAGAGAATTGTTAACTTTTCAGTGGGCAGGGCTTCCCTTGGCTTGTTCATCGTTTGGTGCAGCATCCATGTCCAGGGAGAGGCGGCCAAGGTAAGTGAGAAGACAGTAAACAAGCTGCAGTCCCAGTTGCTGACAACTGGCTGCCAAGTAGACCTGTCCAGATATGCCACTCCAGCGCACTCTGCTGAGTAACCCTGTTCCTGGAACAATGGCCCTCTGTAATTAACAGAGTTCCCAAAATGAATTGGTCTCTGACTGCCTGTCATGTTCTGAAACAATGAACCAACTAAAGGCTGAGATGAGAACTTCAGTTCCAGCTGAAGTTTAGGTCAGATGTTTAAAATACAAAAGAGTAAGACCAAACTTAACCGTCTGGAGCATCTCCAACTTATTCACCCAGAGAGTGGAATGAAGGCGACATATCTCTCATAAGAATGAATGGGGGTGAGGGGAGACAAGGCTGGGGTTCTCAAAGGGGGTCCATTGCCTGGGTTTGCTCAGGCTCAGCTTGGAGATTTACATGAAATAGGAGATGTGGCCATCGGCAGAGTTGATTTTCAAAGTGAATTCTTCCTCCCAACCCTTTCTTTCTGTCCTCATCCAAAATACTAAACCAAGAGGAAATGTAAGTCAGGATCCACCAGCCCAGCTCTCTAAAGAGACCCTCAGTGACTTACTTACATTCTCCCATCAGTAACTCCCCCCTTCTTTGTTGTATCCTCATCCGGTTTCATAGAAAATTTTATGTCTTCTGCTTTTTGCCACCATTAAACTCAAGGGTGGGCCAAAGGTTGGTGGGAGACATGTAATAGGTATGTACCAGGTACCCTTGAACCCTGTTGCAAATCAGAGTCAGCATTTGAGGGAGGGTGCCATGAGGGCCCAGGGGTATATGGGACACAGAAATGCAGCATGAAATGAGACAATCAACAAAGGCCACAGGGACTGTAATACTGTGTCTACATTTTTGAAAGCAGGAGCTGATTCACTCATTACTGTGAAACAGGGTTAAAACTTGGTTCATTCCAACATTGTCTCCTTCCCACTTCAGATACAGAGAACTTTTCTCTCAGGATGGGACCCTTCTTAGAGTTTGACAGAATCCAAGGTCCCGTTCATCTGTATTTGTGACTTAAGTGGAGACATGTGACTATCATTCCTGGTCTGTAAGGCTTTGGCCTCTCACCCAAAAAGGGTGGGCAATATCTTCCTTAATCCGGAAGTTATTTTATTTGGCCCAACTTGAAGTTGTATTGCCCAGGAATTAATACCATCAGCCATGGCTAGACCCTGCACTGGGACCTGCCACACTCAAAGAGGGACTCATCACAGGTAGGCATCTCCAGGGTATCCTGGGCACCCCAACAGCTGACGCTGGAGGTTGTGCATCAGGGAGATAGAATTTCTCAGTGTGTTCTGACTTGGTCTTTATGAATTCTTATAGTAGTCATACTGTGCCACCACCATCACTACTACTGCCACCTCATGCTGCAGCAAAAGTTCCACGATAATTATACAAGTTTAATATATACCAGTTTATGACATACATATTTTATATACACATATATACAAAACCCCTATGGTATGGCAACACTATTCTTAGCACCATAGCTCCTGCAAGTCTGACAACAATGCAACAACGTCATCACTCTCATTTTATAGATAGTGAAACTGAGCCATGGAGTAGATGAGTAATTTTCCCGTGGTTAACTAGCTAGTAAGTGATAGAGCCAGGATTCAAACCCAGGTGGTCTGGCCTTCTGGCCTTGGAGTTCACCTGCATAACCACGAGCATAACCTCGCTGTGGCCATATTACTGCTGTGCAGCCTTACCTCCAATCAGGGGCAATGGGTGCAGTACCTGGTAGGGGCATGCCCTTCATGCCCCTTGGCTATCTCTCTGGCTGAGCTAGGGATTTCATGGCAAGCCACCTTGGACAAAAAGGATGTGAGAACAATACTTAAAATTTAGCAAATCAAAAAAATAGGAAGAATCTGCCTCCCCCAAATGGTGGAGCTGCTCTCTCAGCCCTGGATGACTTATGGGAGAGACAACTCAACTTCATCTTGGCTTAAGCCTCTATTATTTTGGGCCTAATTACAATAGCTGAATCAATATCTATAACAGTGCAATGGACAGAGTCAGTAGAACAGCAGAGGTTTGCTGGCACACAGACACCTGACCTCATCTTAAGAAGCACTCAGGAGAGCTGTCTCCAGCGTTGACATGTCAAGGGCCCAATTCTGTCTCTATGTGAGGTTGGGCTTTCTGAAGACTCTTGTGCCAAGCTGTACAAACCAGACTCACAGGCTGAAGGTGGGGAGAGGCCCGTCTCCATGACAACAAGGTGGTGATGTTTATATTTATGCAAAATTATAAATGCTACAATAGTTTTTATGAGCGCAAAGCAGAAAACTATCAAATCAGAGGGAGTCTTTCTAAGCAAAGAGCTGACACTCCAACAAGAGGCTTCATCTCCCAGAACAGGGTGTGGGTATATTTGGAGAATGTAAGATCACAGGAGAAACTAGATAGGCAATCTAATCTGATCTGGAAGTCTGGGAAAGAAAAAAGGAGAGAGGTGAAGGAGGCCAGAACTGAGTCTGAAGGTTGGAACACAATAGTCTGGGATGTTCAATGAAGGATTCAAAGTGCTTTCCAAATCATTTTTAATTAAGTAATCAACATAATAGTGAAGGGATTTGTTAAACCTTTATAATTTTACTAATTCTTTGCAGATCTTTAAAAAAATCATATAAATGTATACATAATATATATTTTTTGTTTCTTCTTCTTCTTTTTTTTTTTTTTTTTTTTGCAGTTTTTGGCTGGGGCTGGGTTTGAACCCACCACCTTCAGCATATGGGGCCAGCACCCTACTCCTTTGAGCCACAGGCACTGCCATGTTTTTTTTTTTTTTTTTTTAAATAAGTTCTCACTCAGTCACCCAGACAGAAGCACTCTGGCATGATCATAGCTCACTGCAGCCTTGACCTCCTAGGCTCCAGTGATCTTCCAACTTCAGCCTCTCAAAGTGCTGAATTATAGGCATGAGCCCCTGTGCCTGACTGCTTCTCACTATAATTCCCCATATTTCTACATACCTGTTGCAATTGTTGGGAAGGTTACTTAATATTACAAAGTCTCAATTTTCCCATCTTTAAAATGGGGCAAATAATACCTAGAGGAGTTGTTAGATGGGTTAAATGAAGTAAAGAAAGTCAAATGCTTAGCAGAATGTCTGCCACACACCGTAAACAGAAGCCTCCCTTCTCCTTGAAGAATTCAAGTTTCCCTGAAACTCAAATTCAAGGGTTCTAACTGCCTCCATGCTCTGTGTTTGTAAGATACTTCTTGTCTGTTCATGTTAAATTGGTAAAGGAGTGATTTAAATGAAGCCTTGGACACATACCTCAGTTACAGTATAGCCATTTGATGGAATTCCAGACTGAAATAAAAAAGAACGAGTTATGGGTATCATAAAACATGGAAGGGGCTCATGTCATAATATCTACTCTGTGGTCCCTTTATATAAAGTTCCAAATGTGGAAAACCGACCTATAGGAGTAGTTGTCAGAATAATGGCTTCCCCTGTAGGAAGGTGACTGACGGGACACCAGAGCAGTCTCTGAGGATCAGATAGTGTCCTCTGTTTTCATCTGGGGGTGATTACCTGGATATGTTTATTGTGTAAAACACATCACACAGTTCACCCCTGATTTGTGCAGCATATTGTATGTTATGCTTTAGTTAAAAAATGTCCTTACAGAGTGAAGATTTGGGGTATCATAGGCAATACCAGCACAGGATGCCTGCTTTGCCCTGATTGCCCTGAACCCAGCCCTCTCTCTGTCATCTCCTCTCTAGAGTCCAAGCACATTTTCTCCCTTTTTCAGGCAGAACAATTTTCCAACACTTAGGGTCCTAGGAGAGATCAGAGTCCATGATAATGTGTCATGACAAGGAGCTTATCCCCAAAAAGATTTTTTCTCATATATATCATTGTGATGTGTATGCATTTTTTCAGATAAACTTTCAGGACTTTTATGACTTTTTATTCATACAACCACTTTGCTTTCTTAGGATGGCTATACCAGTCACAATACTCAAGGCATTCTGTATACACCCAACAATTAGTTCTCTCTGGTATATGAATCAGGAGAAAAGTCCAGTTCTGAGGGCACCGTCCTGGCTACTCTTAGGCCATGGGTCTCCAGGAAAAGTTCCTCAAATGTGATAATGCTTCTCAAGTATGTGTGATGATTGGTCATCTCAAAAATGTGATCATTCACCTTTATGCATATAAAGTGTCTACTGGAGCTTGGCATGTGCCATGTGCTGAGATGAGTATAGCAATGAGTACAACCAGCATAGTGATCTCTGGTCTCTGGCAATGTGACTCATGGATGTCAGGTCCACTCATGGCAAAGCGGCTTACACAGACAAGAGGGATAAGAGAATCTTCAGTTGTCCTGTGTACAATCATCAAAGATCTACCAAACTCAAAAAGGAGTCTAAAATCATAAGAACCACTCTTACAGATGATGAGTTACTTCCTGGCAAATGAGTCCCAAGAGCTCTGGCCCTTTTCTCTTAGTTACAATTCAAAATTCTCAGGAAAGATTCTGATTGGCTCTTCTTGGGTTATCTACCTAACTCCCAAACCAATCACTGAGGCCCAGACAGTGGAATTGTGTAAGGGGCACAAGGTTCTTGGGGTAGTGAGAGAGGCATCTCAAAAGAAGAGGGGCAGTTTCTGAGTAGGAAAGAGAGGTTTTTGATGGACAAAACAAAAAATGATTGTTATGGAAGGCGGAGCACAAGTGCATGCACACACTCACGTACAGGTGAGGGCAGATGCTGTGCTAGCTTTGGTTCCCCTAGAAAGAGACCTTGAAACAGAGATTAGAATATAGTTTCTTTGGGAGGTAATCCAGGAAAACACCAGCACAAAATCAGGGAAGGGAAAGCTGTCAGTGAAGGGGACATTCTCACGCTAGTTATCACCAAGGGGAGTTGGAACATACTCTCATTGCAGACTGAACCAGTCAATGCAGGTCAGTTGTTCCCCAGAGTTATCCCCCCCACCCCATCAATCACCAGTGAGGGCTGCTCCAGGGCCTGGGGGGTGGGTGGGTGTTAATTCTCTGAAACTTCTGCCTATCCTACAACAGACAGCACAGGCTCCAGCTGCCAGAGAACGTCCTCATGCGGGTCACAGCCTGGCTGCTGTTCTCATAGTGGTAAGGCCCAGGGAAATACTGTTGGGTCACTGATGGCATCTGCTTCACACATGCACACATTCCAGGGGAAGGGACAAGCGTGGGAGGCCCTATATTTTATGCAGACCAAGGAACTTGTGTTCCCTCTCAAGGTTCAGAGGGCTGAAGCTCGGGTGATAATGACTTTTGAGGGTTGGGTAAAGAGAGAATTCTACCTGAAAATCTGTTGTCTACATCAGGGAGGCCCACTTGGAGACCTGGGAAGGGCTGCCAGTGGCACTGACCCTGCACAAGGTGTTTGTGGGGAGGCCCCACGTATGGAGCACACCTACTGGTGTCTTTCCCTGCAGGCTGGAAACCTAACCCAGCTTGGCCACTCAGTGTACTTCAGTCCCCTCCCCACAGCGCCTGCCTCAGGGGCGGACTTGTGGCCCAAATTGGTAAAATTCTCAGTAATCCTAGAATGTTTGCTGGAATGACCAAGAAATGCTCTCTCTGTCAAACCTGAAACAGGAGACTGTTAGGATGAGCCATGGGAGCCACCCTGTGAGAGAGCTGCCCAAATAAAGGCAACAGAAAAAGCAAACAAACTCTCCACTGCCTTGACTGTGGAAAGACTCTGGGCTGGTGACGGTGTGAGAGCCACTGGATCCAGCTATGCCTGAAGACCCACCAAACTCATTCTTTAACTTTTCAGGTATGTGTGTTAAAATGAATTTTTCAAAAGCAATTTTTATTGGCTTTTCTGTCACCTTTCCCCCAAAGAGTCCTGACAAATACAAGATGTGAACTTGTGAGACAGTAAGCTTTTGAGGCAAGCCCTGGCTGAAGGGGCCAGGAGAAAAGTCAACTGTTCTTGGCAGTCTCAGAAGTAACTTTCTGGAGTCTTGGCAAGCAGCTATGAGCATCTTCAGTGTTACCAAGGCAACAAGATCAGTCCTCAGAAGGGAGTTTAAGCCTTTCCTTCTTTATTTCTGGCAGATAATTGATGACATAATTGCTTGAAAAAAAATCTACATTGGCTGGTTGAAAAAAAGAAGTGACTATAGAGCCTTCTCATGAGTTATTGGTCCATTATAGCTTTATCCACCTTTTTTCTGCCTCTTTCAAAGCCAATTGGGATAAGATCAAAATATCTCATAACAACAGCTAACATTTAAGCACTTACATGCATTATGTGGCTGGCATAGTTCTGGAATGCTTCATATACATAAACTTATTTAACTCTCACGACAACACTCTATGGTAGGCACTGTTATCTCTGTTATACAAATGAGAAAGTTGAAGCACAGAGAGGTTAAGTCTCTTACTTAAAGTCACACAACTAGTATACAGTAGAGTCAGGATTCAAACCTTCTGAATCTAAAGCCTACGCTCCTCTCTAATTGCCCCTCCAGGAAAAAGAAACAAAACCCTGATTTCCATTAATCCCATGATATCAGCCAAGCATGTCCCTAAGCTACTTTCAATGATGAAGTAGGGACTGTTTCCCTCAGGATGAGATGGGCCAAGAGTAGATAGGCTGCTTTGTGGAAGTAAGTGGAAATGAAAAATATGGCTTAGAGGTTTTTTGTTTTTTTTTTTCTGAGACAGTGTCACTATGTCACCCTCGGTAGAGTGCTGTGACATCACAGCTTACAGCAACCACAAACTCTTGGGCTTAAGCAATTCTCTTGCCTCAGCCTTCCAAGTAGTTGGGACTACAGGCACTCACCACAATACCCAGCCATTTTTGTTGTTATAGTTGTTGTTTAGCAGGCCTGGGCCAGGTTCGAACCTGCCAGCCCCAGTGTATGAGGCTGGTGCCCTAACCACTGAGCTACAGATGCTAAGCCATGGCAAGAGTCTTAAAGGACATCCCTGGGGAGTGTAGGGCCTGGCAACTTCTCAGCAATCCCTTTCCTTGTCCCCTTCTTTCTTGCTTTCCACTGTGGCCAAACCAAAGTGCCCTTTGTCCCCAGGGCCCCATCTCCCTTGGTAGCTTATGACTTCATTACCTGCTCCTTAAGAAAAAGGGGCCATAGGGCATAAACCCCTCAACCTCCTATCTGGAACCCCAGGCAACCCCACATTCCTGCATTCGTACTGAGAATATGTGTCCCTCATCTCATCCAGAACTGCCCCTGTCCCCTGCTATCTCGAACATTTCCCAGACCTGGTTATTTTCGCTCTATCCTGGCTCCTTCTCCTCAACCAAAAAGCCAGCCCAAATACCCCCTTACCTTAAAAAAAAAATCCAGCAACTCCTTTCTTTGGCACATTTCAGAATCTACAGGATGTCTAACTTGCTCACACCCATCTTTACTCAGCCTGCTGGGATCTGCTTCTGCCTGTCACACTTCTCCTTTACAAATAGTCCTGTGATAGTTGTGGATGACCTAATCTTACTTGGCATCCCTACAGCCTTTAAGCCCCTTCCTCCTTTTGCAAGTGTGAGCAACAGAGGGTGGTGATCAGAGTGCTGCTCAGGACGCAGACTCTAGGTTCAAATTCCAGCTCCCACATATGTGACCTTGGACAACAGGCAAGTAGCTCAGTCTCCTTGAGTTTCACTGTTCTTGGCTGACTATGCTCTCCACCTTGTAGGGCTGTTTAAATGAGAGGATAACCATAAGGCCAGGCATCTGCATGTGCCTGGCTCCCCACTTTGTCTGTCACTGACCACCTCCCTGTCCTCGGTGCTGACTTTAGAGCCATCAGACAAACTGCAGAATTCTTTGGCCCCATGAGAGGTGGCCTTCAGGGAGGACACACCTTAGTGAGGGAACATGTGCACCCCAGGGCCCTTGGCAGGTATATGGTCCATTGCACATCAGTTAATAATTCCCATTCTCATTCATCTGGTTTGGTCTAAAGTAAGTCTGATTCTGAGGTCTGGCCATTTGGGCATAGGGAAAGGTCAGATTCCTGGCCTAAAAAGGCTGGCTAGGGTTTGCCTTGAGAGGCTCTGGCTGAGTGAGTGAAAAGGAAGCATCTAAAACAACCCTTGGGTTCCTGTCTTGAGTGACTAAGGAACCCACAGGAGGAGGAGCAGACCCAGTGAAAGGGGCCCTCTATGTGACACAGTGTTGGAAAAACGGGGCTGTGTGTACCACACAGGGCAACAATGGAGATCCCCCCATGGTGTCATCAGCATAGGATGGCAGCAAGGAGGAAGCTCTGCTTCCTACCACTTTTCCCCAATTGCTGCTAGTTACTGCATTTCCTCAATTCAGATTAAGGCAAATTTTCCATCTCTGACCCTGCTATTTGGTTTGCCTCCACCGTCACCTGAGACCCACTTATATCCTCAGTTTGACTTTTCTTGGACGACACGAAGCTATGAATTCAGAACTCAAACCTGCATGAGGACCAGTCTATGCTCCAGATTCTCAGGGGAGTTTGTAATTTTCATCCTTCCACCCCAAGGCTGAGGCATCCAAGTTTTCTCGTCAGCCCTTGCAGCAAGGAACATTCATTTCTTTCTTTCTTTCTTTTTCTTTCTTTTTTTTTTTTTTGAGACAAAGTCTCACTATATAGCCCTCAGTAGAGTGCCGTGGCATCTCAGCTCACAGCTCCAGCTCTTGGGCTTAAGCGATTTTCTTGCCTCAGCCTCCCAAGTAGCTGGGACTACAGGTGCCCACCACAATGCCTGGCTATTTTTAGTTGCAATTGTCATTGTTATTTTGCAGACCCAGGCTGGGCTCAAACCCACCAGCCTCAGTGTATGTGGTCGGCACCCTACCCACTGAGCTATGGTGCCACCAGGCAGGTTCATTTCTTATTCACCCTTCCACTGCAAGTATAGCCCTTTGGTGTCCTACACTCCCTGCCCACTCCTCCTCTTGACTGCATTTTCCCTCTTACAAGTCCATATGGTGGGTCTTAGAATCAGGTACCTCAGATTAGATGATATACCTTACCTCCCCAAACACACATTGTTTGAGCTTGTTTCTTCACATTGAGAGCCTTAGTGGCTCTCTTTTGCCTAGAGTGTAAAGTGCCACTCCTGAGCCATGAATATGGGGCCATCTCCATCTCTCCTCTCCTGACTCTCCCCCTCCCAGGAACCTTGAATCCTGACACCAGATGGCAGTGATTGACCAATAGACTGGCCACTGCAGGGACCAGGGTGGAGGGCAGCATGGGTGGATGCTTCACTGGAGACTCTTCCTTGAAGGTCACAAAGCAACCTGCCTCCCAAGTTCCTCACCCTGTCCCCACTTATGGCTGTTATTTTATTTCTCAATAAGAAATAAACATAGTAAATTTTTAGGGTTTTTGCTTACAAATGTAGAACATTTAAAGGGAAAAACGTCTTTAAAAGTAGGATTAAGGGCTGGGTGCAGTGGTTCATGCCTGTAATCCTAGCACTCTGGGAGGCAGAGGCTGGTAGACTGCCTGAGCTCAGGAGTTCCAGACCAGCCTGAGCAAGAGGGAGACTCTCACCTCTAAAAATAGCCAGCTTTGTGGCAGGCACCTATAGTCCCAGCTGCTACTCAAAAGGCTGAGGCAAGAGGATTACCTGAGCCCAAAAGTTTGAGGTTGCTGTGAGCTATGATGCCAGGGCACTCTACTGAAGGCAACAAAAGTAAGACTCACTTTGTCTCAAAAATAAATAAATACATATATACATACATAAAAATTTTAAAAAATAAAAGTAGGATTAAATTTGAGAAACAGAAAGAACATGTTTTGAGGAAATGACAATGTTTCATAGATGTACGGGTATTGCTCAGTATGCAGACATTTCAAACCTATATTTAAATGGTTTATAAACTGGTTAAAGAATTGATTTTAGCAAGAAATGTCATACCTAATTCAAGTACCAGAATTCTACAATAAACACTTGTCATAGTATTTTGAGGATTAGCTATTACTATTCATTCATTTGGTTTTTTGCTTTTTAATTTTGAAATAATCATAGACTTATAGGAAATTGAAAAAATAATACTGAGAGGATCTCTGTACCTTTTTCCTGAGATTCGTTCTTAACAGATGTTACAGTAGTTACCGATAAAACAAAATATATCTATAACATTGGAAAAGTTCACAGAAAATGTAATAGAGACTTTTATGCATTTTGTATCTCCCATATAATAAAATGATATTGAAACTTTTCCATACTCAATGTCCATTATCTCCTACTTCCCCCAGGGCTAATGTGAGCCTAATAATACACTAGATTTTTAAAATTAAATATCAAATCTCTAATAAATTGAAATTAAATCATTAAATCTAGTGCTAATCTAGAGGAATCACGGAAAGAGTGTGTTGGGAGCCTGTTACTTTACAAAAAGAGCCTTACACACCTCTAGGTCTGTGTGACCCCTCTGCCTCTACCTCATGGGCCTGGAAAACTGAGGCTGATTAGCTTTTCCTCACTCCAGAAAGTCTGTGCTAGGATTTCTCTCTACAGAATCTCCTCCTCTGGGTTCCCCAGGCTACCAGAATTATTTCTCTCAAACATGTAGAATTAGTTGTGTGCGTGTTGATCTGCTGATAGATTATGGGAAAGACATCCAGTATGGTGAGAAATGCAAGTTTTAGACAGAAAAATTCATCTTGAGTCCCAGCTAGCCCTTAATCCTTTTGTGGCTCAAACTTCTGGTTTATAAAATGAGCACAACCTAGCTGAGAGGAGCTACAGCAGACAAAGCATGTGCTTGTCCCTGGCACAAAGAAGGACTTTGTTGATGTTATTGACAGTGAAAAGAAGAAAAAGAAACCCTATTGTTATTTTTAAAACTAGCAGCTGTTTGAATAAATGTCCTCAGGAGAATGAGAGAATTTTTTGCAGAGAGAGCTGCCCTTTTGTCTAAGAAAATTTCTTGTTTGCCCTCTACTTGGTTGTAAAGAACTCTCAGAACATGGTTTAGAAGATAAAGAATGAGCTTAATTATAACCAAATTAAATTCATCCCTTTCTTGTCCTCCTCTTCTAGTTGCTTCCTTTCCCTGCCTGAGTCAGATGTGTGTCCATGTGCCCTGTGTGGCCAGCAGCAGTGTCTTCGAGCCCCAATGAGGGAAGGAGGGTATCCAGACGGAGGGGCAGCTCAGCTTGCAGGGTCAGAGCCTGGGCATGTTGAAGAAGACATCCAGATGGGGAGGGGGAAAGGGGCAGAGCTGGAAGACAGACTGCTCACAGTAGGATTGACCAACTAAGTACATGTATTAAGGGGAGAGGACGCTACTGTCCGAAAAGGAAGTTGCAAATATGGAAAGAAAGAAAAGTGAAACTTGTGGTGGTTGAATCTGTCCATGTATATAGATTTAGAAATTTAAAAAATGTAAGTATGTGTGTACATGTGGGAGAGAGAAAGGGGAAGTTAGAGAATGCTAGGTAGCATTTCATTATATGAATGCACCATAATTGTTTATCCATCCTGTTGATAGGCATTTAAGTTAGTTCCAGTTTGTGGACTGTTACGAGTAAAGATTCTGTGAACATCTTTTTTTTTTTTTTTTTGCAGTTTTTGGCTGGGGCTAGGTTTGAACCTGCCACCTCCAGCATATGGGCCAGCACCCTACTCCTTTGAGCCACAGGCGCCACCTCTGTGAACATCTTTATACAATTCTTTTTGGACATATATTTCATTTCTTTTGAGCAAATACTTATGAGTGAAATTATTTGGCCCTAAGAGTAGATCTATATTTAATTTTATGAGAAATCATCAAGCAGTTTTCTAAGATGGTCGTACCATGTACCATTTTTATGACCAGCAACATAAGAGGGATCCACTTGCTTCAAATCCTCATTAACAGATGGGGCTTTCAATTGTAGTCATATGAGTGGATTTGCAATGGTATCACACTGTAATTTGACTATGACTTTCCCTCATGACTGATGAGATTAAGTATGTTTTCATGTGCTTATTTGCTTTTCATATATTTCCTTCTACAAATTGTTCAAATCTTTTCCCTATCTTTTAAAAACTGGGCTGTTTTTCAGTTATCAATTTGTGAGTTCTTCGTGTATCCTTGATACAAGTCCTTTGGGAGTTACATGCATTGTAAATATTTTCCCTGTAGCTTGTCTCTTTATTTTTTAATTGTTTTTAATGAGCAGAAAAAATTAACTTTGATGAAGTCTAATTTCTCTTTCTCTTTTAAATGACTATTTCTTTTATAGAAAATTTTTTTCTAACCTCAGGAAAATATTCATTTATGTTTCCTATTGAAAGTCTAGAATTTTAGCTTTTATATATAGGTGTTTGTTATATCTTGAATTAAATTTTATGTGTGGTATGAATAGTAATTGTAGTTTATTTCATCCAGTTCAATTTATCCAGTTGTTCCAGATGCCTTTGTCAAAAGTCATAAACCATAGAGGTATGGGTCTATTTCTAGACTCTCTGTTCTGTTCAATTGATCTCTTTGTGTGTCCTAACTTAATTCCCTGTCATAATTAGAGTAGCTCCTAATAAGTACTAGAATTGAGTAGTGTTAGTCCTCCAACGTTGGGTTTTTCCTTCTGAGATTGTTTTGGCTATTCTTGTATTTCCATGTAATTTATAACATCAATCTGTAAATTCCTAGGTTAGGATTATAACTGTAATTGTGTTGAATCTTTAAGCTATTTTAAGTAAACTTGACATTATAACAATATTGAAGCTTCCAATCCATGAAATCTATCTTTCCATTTTGTAGGTCCTCTTTAATTTCTCTCAATAATCTTTTGTAGTTTTTTTTTCATTTAAAAAAATTTCAGATTAATATGAGAGTGCATATGAGGAAGTTTACATAGTTTGTATTTGTAAAATTAAAGGTTGAATTGCAACTGTGTCCTTCAACCAGGACAATGCTGTATACCTGTGCATTGTACCCACTGGGTAGGTACTCACTGCATTCCTTACCCCCCACCCTGAATCCAACTGAGTTTTTCTCTTGTGTGAGCCTGTAGTTGTTAATCTATTAGTTTCATGTGATGGTGTCTTTTCATTCCTGTGATACCTTGCTTAGGAGGATGTTCTCCAAGTCCATCCAGATGGTTGCAAAAGATGCAAAATCTCCATCTTTTTATGGCTGAATAGTATTCTGTAGTATACATAATATAATAGTTTATTAATCCATTCACATGTTGAAAGGTACTTGGGTTGTTTGTGATTGTGAACTGAGCTGCTATAAATGTTTGAATGCAAATGTCCTTGTGGTAAAATGTCTTTTTTTCTTTTGGGTATATACCTAGTAGTGGGATCTCAGGGTCATATGGAAGGTCTGCTTTTAGTTCTTGGAGAAATCTCTATACTACTTTCCATAGAGGCTGTACTAGTTTGCAGTCCCACTAATATTGTATGAGTGTTCCTTTTCTCTCTGCACCCATGCCAGCATCTGTTGCTTTGCGCCTTGTGATGTGGGCCATTCTCACTGGAGTTAGGTGATATCTCAAAGCAGTTTTGATTTGTACTTCTCTGATAATCAAGGATAATAAGTATTTTTTCATGTGTTTGTTGGCTATTCTTCTGTCCTTATAAGAAAAGTTTCTTTCCATGTATCTTGCCCAGTTTTGATGGGGTTGTTTTTTCTTTACATGTTGATTTGCTTGAGTTCTTTGTAGATTCTGGCTATTAGCCATTTGCTGGATTCATAGCATGTGAATATCTTCTCACATTCTGAAGGCTGTCTCTTTGCTTTGTTGATTGTGTCCTTAGCTGTGCAAAACTATTTTCAGGTCCCATTTATGTATTTTTGTTGCTGCTGCATCTTTTTTAGTTTTTAATGCAAAATTATTATATATATATATGTGTATATATATATATATATATATCTTTCATTAAATTAATTACTCAGAGAACCGGGTGAGGAAGATGGTAGACTAGAAGCAGATTATACAATGCCACTTTTATGGAGAAGATTGAAAGTTGTAAAGAAAGATTTACCATTGAATTGATTGGCTAAGCAAGAGCACTGGGAATCCACAGAAATGAGGTGGGAGTAATGAGAAGAAGATAGAACTAGGATGACCTGCTCAGCAAGACCGAAGGTAATTAGGGAAAGCACCCACATGTGGGAAAGGGACGGAGGAAAGCATCTCTGGCTCGATATCTCCCCTGAGGATATTGTAGCCAAAGCAGCATGAGGGTACTTGCATTATAGCAGACCACTAGACTAATGCAGAGATCTGACCCCCAGTCAGGTCTACCACTGGGCAAAAGTAGCATTCAGATTGGGATTTTAAAATGGCACCAGCCACAGTACCCAGGGCTTAGATCTGTGACTGCTACCTCCCCCTTTACTCTGCTGAGTGGGAAGGGAGCACAAAATCCTAGTGCTTGCAAGTACTCCATGAGCAGGAGATATGCACCCCTGCCACTGCTGCCACCACCAAAAGACCTGGGAAGAGCAAGAGACCATGGATCTGATGCTCACTACTGTGGTTTGGGTGAGCCCTCTCAACTGCACTCCCCTCGGGATTTGGGTGGAGCATGTGCCCTCAATGCCCAGTGCACACTGTTGGAGGAGCTGGACCACCATTGTACCTAGGAGGCCCCATGCAGGATGAGGGGCAGTACAGACACTGCCTTTGGATATGGATGAACTGCACACCACAGGCCTACGTCATCCCATACAGGTGACCTAGGCATCATGCCCTGCCACACCTGCCCAGCCTGCACACCCTGCCCTGTGGCCTGCCCCAGTCTGTGGCCTGTGAGCACTGTCCTCTACAGACCTGCTCTATCCCATGCATATCCCCTGCTCTGTGGGTTCACTCTGTCCCAGGGTCCCACTCTGCCCCATGTGCAAGACCCATTCTGCCCATTGGGTCTTCTCCATTCCATGGGCCTGCTATGCTCTACAGACCCACGGTGCCTCGTGAATACATCGCATTCTATGCCATACATTGAGCATCTATGCCAGCCATGCTTGCACACATAAACTCTGCTCAGCATAGCTTCTGTGTCCTGTGTACATTCTCCATCATACCAGCCAGCCCCACCTCACGTGTGTACCTAGCACCAGGGGCCAACCCAGTCACAGTGTCCTAGTAACAACCAAGGGAAGATACAGCAGAGCAGCAGTGTTAACAGCTCATAGTGCATCCTCCCATTCCTGCTTGATCAAGCTTCTGGAGTAGGATCCAAGCATGCCATCCAGGGACCCATCCCTACCTTCATTGAACAACAGAATTCTTGGCAAAGGAGAACAGGTATACTGTATTTGCTATCTGTTTTGAACTAACAGAAGACACTCCAGACAAGAAGAAACCAGCATGAAATCTCTGGCAACATAAGAATGCAGGCTGTCTCAACATACCTGAAGGATAACAATATCTCTCCAGTAATGAATTCCAGCCTAAAGAAATTTTTGGAATGAAAGCTATGAAATTCAGATTATGGATGACAAATAAGAAGAACAGAATTGTGAAGATGGTGAAAAACCATCTCAAAGAAACAAAAAACAATTCAGGACATAAATGAAGAATTCACTAAAAAGATAAATAACAGACAGATAAGAGATAACAGAACTTAAAGAAACAAAATGGTCATTTGGAGAATTCAGCAATCTTTAACAACAGACTAGACCAAACAGAAGAAAGAATTTCAGAGTTTAAAGGCAGGGATTTCAAAGTAAGTGGGTCAGTAAAAAGTAACCCAGTCAGTAAAAAAAATGTAAAATAAAAACCAAAGAAGGAACAATCACTATAAGAAATATAGGATTGTGCAAGGTAAATGAATATAAGAATTGTAGATATTCTTTTTTTTTTTTTTTTTTTGAGACAGAGCCTCAAGCTGTCCCCCTGGGTAGAGTGCCGTGGCATTACAGCTCACAGCAACCTCCAACTCCTGGGCTCAAGCGAGTCTCCTGCCTCTGCCTCCCAAGTAGCTGGGACCACAGGTGCCTGCCACAACGCCCGGCTATTTTTTGGTTGCAGCCGTCATTGTTGTTTGGCGGGTCCGGGCTGGGGATTCGAACCCGCCACCTTAGGTGTACGTGGCTGGCGCCTTAGCCGGTTGAGCTATAGGCGCCGAGCCAAGAATTGTAGATATTCTTAAGGGAGAAGAAGGAAAAAAAAAAACAAGCATAGAAAAGCTATTTGAGAAGGTAATAGAAGAGAACTTCCCTGGTATCACTAGAGGTTTAGATATCCAGATACAGAATGGTTATTGAACACCTGGAAGATTTATAGCAAATAGCCCATCACCAAAACACATTGTCATCAACCTGACCAAAATCAAAGTGAAAGAGAAAAATCCTACAAGCTGCAATGCGAAATCAACAAGTTACATACAAAGGAAAACCCATCAGACTAACCGCAGACCTCTCAGCAGAGACCTTTCCGGCAATGTTTCATTTTTAATCTTCTTAAGCAGAATAACTATAGGCCAAGAATTTTGTATCCTATAAAATTAAATTTCATAAATGAAGGAGAAATAGAGTCTTTCCCAGACAAGCAAATACTATAATTTGTCACCACTACATTTTCCTTATAGAAAATGCTTAAAAATGTTCTATATAGAGAACAAAGCAATCAATACCTACCAGTGTAAAAAACATCTTAACTCTAAAGCTCACAACTGCTATAAAACAATAACACAAGGATGAAAACAAAGCAACTAGACATCATTCAACACAATGAACAGAATAGTATCTCACCTATCAATACTAACATTGGCCATAAAAGGTCTTAATGCTGAAGATCTTAATGCATAAAAGGTCTTAGACTGGCTGAATGAATATAAATACCCTATCCAGGCATCCTCAAACTATGGCCTGCGGGCCACATGTGGCCCGTAGAGGACATTTATCCAACCCGCTGTGTGTTTTTGCCACCGCTGCCTGTCCTGAGGCACTCAGTCCGGCCTTCCAACGGTCTGAGGGACAGTGAACTGGCCCCCTGTTTAGAGGACCCCTGCTAGGCTTTCTTCAAGAAACCCATCTAACTTTCAAAGATTCTCATAGACTCAGAGTAAAATAATGGAGGAGGAAAAATTCCACATGAATGGATGCCAAAAGCAAGCAGGAGTAACCATTCTTATATCAGATAAAATAGACTTGAAATCTACAATGGTTAAAGAAAACAAAGACAGTCATGATGATAAAGGGAGCAAACTGACAAGAAGATATAGCAGTCCTGAATATATATGTACCTAACACAGGAGCTATCCCCGTAGTGCTCCAAGGTCTTGGGTTTTATAAAAGATAATAATAATTTCTCCTTTTAAGGGAAGTTGGGCCTAATTGTAGTTTTCTTCTCTGTTGTCCACCTTTATCCTTATTTCCCATTCTCATCTGCCTTTCAAAACCCAGGCCAAATACCACCTCCTTCTATGAGTCTTCCATGATTGACTCCAGATGGATTTACCTTTCCCTCCACTGATTTCCATACTACTTTTTCTATACCTCTTCAGTGGCCACTTTCTATTTACTAAAACCTGATAGCATAGAAAAATTTTAAATTAATTATCCAAATTTCCACCTTAAAAATGTAGAAAAAAGTAACAAAACTAAACCCAAAGAAAGTAGAAGAAAATAATAAATATAAAAGCAGAACTCAGCATATTGGAAAATAAGCTATAGGAGTTTTCAACAAAGTCATAAAGTGGTCTTTGGAAAGTTTTATAAAATTGATAAACATCTAACAAGATTGATCAATAAAAATGAGAGAAAACACCAATAACTAATATAGGAATGAAAGAGGAAACATTGATTATCATTGGATATCATTACCAATTCTACAGGAATTGAAATCATGCTAAGAAAATGCTATGAATAAATTGTTTCAATAAAGTTGATAAGTTGGGTGACATGAACAAATTCCAATATACAAATATATAAAAATACATTGCCATCAAATAGCAAAACAATTGGAAAATATAATTTAAAAACATAAAACACTTAGTAATTAATTTTTAAATTAAAATGTTATTATTAATTATTATCATTATTATTATTTTACTTCAAAAAATTCAGAGGGGATAAAAAGGGTTTTTTTGTTTGTTTGTTTTGCTATGTGTATAAATTGTATCATGCAGAAGTCAGGGCTTTCAGTGTACCCATCACCAGAATGGTGTACATTGTACTCAATAGGTAGATTTTTATCCTTCACTTCCTTCTCATCCTCCCTCCTCTTAGTTTCCAATGTCCATTACAGCTTTTTATGACCATGACCATATATATGTGTGTATATATATATACATATTCTTTGTTTAGTTGGCCCATATAAGTGAGAACAAATGGCATCTGTTTTTCCATTCATGAGGCATCTGTTTTTCCATTCATGAGATACTTCACTTAGATTCTTAGAATAATGATCTCCACTTCCACCCAAGTTGTTGTGAAAGATATTATTTTGTTCATTTTTATGGTTGAGTAGTACCCCATGGTGTATATATCCCACATTTTCTTTATCACCTCATCAGTTGATGGATACTTGGGTTCATTCTTTATCTTTGCAATTGTGAATTGTACTGAGATAAACATTCTGGTGCAGGTGTCTTTTTGATAAAATGGTTTCTTTTCCATTGGGTAGGTACTTGATAGTGGGATTGCTGGATTGAATTGTAGTCCTTCTTTTAGCTTTTTGAGAAACCTCCATTCTGCTTTCCATGGCCATTATGTAAGTTTACATGCCCACCAACAGTGTATAACCATTTCCTTTTCACCACAACCATGCCAACATCTATTGTGTTTTGACTTTTTAATAATGTCCATTTCATTTGTTAGGAGTAAGATGGTATCTCATTGTATTTTCTCTCACTGTGTAGGTTGCCTCCTTGCTGTTCAGAAGCTTTTTGTTTTAGTTACATCCTGTTTATTTATTTGTATTATTGCTGTATTTGCTATTGAGGTCTTACACATAAATTCTTTGCTTAGACCAATGTCTTAAAAAGTTTTTCCTGTTTATATGAAAGCTATAACCTAATAACAACCTAAGAATACAGGGATGGGGGAGGGAAGGGGAGGAGAATGGGTGGAGGGAGGGGGATTGGAGGGTTCACTTCTGTGGTTTATCTTACAAGGGTACAAGTGGATCTTTCTATGAGTAGAATATGAACGTTTTAACACAATAACTAAGAAAATGACATGGAGGCTATGTTAACCAGTTTGATGGAAGTGTTTCAGATTGTGTGTGAAAACACCACACTGTACCCCAGAAGTGTATTAATGTGCACAGTTACCATTCAATTAAAAAAAAAAGTTTTTCCTGTTTTCTTTTAGAATTTTTATGCCTTGCATTTAAGTATTTCATTCATCCTGAGTTAATTTTTGCATATAGTGAGCAATAGGGATCTAGTTTCATTTTTCTGGATGTGGCTGTTCATTTTCCCCAATACCATTTATTAAACAGGGCATCCTTTCCATAGTGTAAATTTTTGTCTGCTTTGCCAAAAATCAATTGGTCATAGCTATATGGTTTTGTTCCTGAGTTCTTTATTCTGTTTCTTTGGTCTATGTGTCTACATTTATACCAATATCATGCTGTTTTGCTTACTATAGCCTTGTAGCAAATTGAAGTCAGATAATGTGATGCCTCCAGACTTGTTCTTTTTGCTTAGGAATGCTTTGGCTATTCAGGGTCTTTTATGATTCACTATGAAGTTTAGTATTTTTTTCTATATCTTTGAGAAATGATGTTGGATTGTGTTGAATCTATAGATCACTTTTGACAGTATGGGCATTCTAACAGTGTTGATTCTTCCCATTCATAAGCATAGGATGTTTTTCCATTTATTTGTGTCTTCTATAATTTTTTTCATCAGTATTTTATTGTTCTCCTTGTAGAGATATTTCACCTCCTTGGTTAAGTATTTTACTTGGTATTTTGTAGCTATTGTAAATGGGATTGCATTCTTGATTTCATGTAGCTTGACTGTTCTTAGTTTATTCTTAGTTTGATTTGTGTATCTTAATTTTGCAATCTGAAACTATATCGAATTCATTTCTTAATACTAGGAGCCTTTTGGTGGAGTTTTCATGGTTTTTTTGGTATAAAATCATATTATTGGCAAACAGGGATAGTTTGATCTCTTATTTCCCCATTTGAATGCCTTTTACTTCTTTCTCTTGCCTGATTGCTCTGGCTAGAACTTCTAGTACTATATTGAATAGAAGTGGTGTCAGTGGGCATCCTTTTCTTCTTCCAGTTCATAGAGGGAATACTTTCAACTTTTCTCCATTCCGTATGATGTTGCCCTGAGTTTGTCATGTACAGATTTTGTAATTTTGAGGTATGTTCTTTCTATGTCTACTTTATTGAGAGTTTTTATCTTGAAGGGGTGCTGGATTTTATTGAATGCTTTATTAAATGTTTGTAAGTTTTTTGTTTTTATTTCTGGTTATGTGGTGAATCACATTTATTAATTTGTATATATTGAACCATCCTTGCATCCCAGAGATAAATCCTTCTTGATCATGGTGGATCTTTTTTAAAATTTTAGATGAATATAAGAGTACCTACAATTAGGCTACATTGTTTGTGTATGTTAGGTGTTACATTTAATTAATATTTTGTTGAGGATTTTTGCATCTATATTCATAAGGGATATAGTTCTATAATTTTCTTTGTTGTTGTTGTGTTCTTTCCTGGATTTGGTATCAGGATGACACTGGTTTCATAGAACAATTTAGGGAGGATCCCCTCCTTTTCCATGTTACGGAACAGTTTCAGTAGCATGAGTGCCAATACTTTTTTGTAAGTCTAGTGGAGTCCATCTATCAATCTGGTCCAGGGCTGTTGTTGCTGCTGTTGGGAGAGTTTTTATTACTGTTTCAATCTCATTACTAATTATTAGTCTGTACACAATTTCTATTGCTTCCTGATTCAAGCTTGGGGGGGGGGTCACGTGTTTCCAAAAATTTATCCATTTCCTCTAGATTTTCCAGTTTGTGCATAGAGTTTTTTTTATAGTAATCACAGATGATATTTTGTATTTTTTGTGATATTAGTTTTAATGTCTCCTTTTTCATTTCTGATTGAGGTTATTTGAGTCTTTTATCTTCTATTTCTGGTTAATATGGCTATAGGTATACCAATTCTGTTTGTCTTTCCAAAGCACAAAACTTTTGTTTCATCGGCTCTTTGCAATGGTTTTCATTTCTTTGGTTCTGGTCTGAGCCTTGTTATTTCTTTTCTTCATCTAACTTTGGGTTTTGTTTGTTTTTCTTTTTCTAGTTCCTTGAGGTGTGAACTTATATTGCTAATTTGTGATCTGTCTTTTTGATGTAAGCATTTAAGGCTAGGAATTTAATATAGCCTCTTCACACTGCTTTTACTGTATCCTATAGGTTTTTGAATTCTTGTGTCATATTTATTGTTCAGTTAAAAAAAAATCTTTTGATTTTCATCTTAATTTTATCATTGACCCAAGGATTGCTCAGCAATAGGCTGTTAAATTTCCATGACTTTGTGTAGATTTGAGGGTTCCCCTGGTAGTTGGTTTCTAGTTTTAGTTCACTATGATCTGAGAAGACACATGGAATTATTTCAATTTTTTTCTGAATTTGCTGAGACTTGTCTTGTGGGCTAAGATATAATCTATCTTGCAAAATGTCTCATGTACTGATGAGAAGAATGCATACCTTGCAGTTTGGGGGTAGAATATTCTATAAATGTCTATTGAGTCCATTCATTTCAGAGTCCAGTGTTTCTTTGTTAATTTGCCTCTGTGATCTGTCCAGTTCTGTTAGCAGTGTTATGATGCAATTATGATATTTTACTATTTATTTCTTTGCTTAGATCTAGTAGAATTTGTTTTATGGATTCATGCTCCCCTCTAAGTTGCCTCTAAATACCCATTCTCAAACCACTTAGACATTTTGAACTCTAGATCTGACCACCTCCTGTTTTATTTTTTTTCACCTCCTGTTTTAGAAACTGAAGCAGTACCATATACTTTAAACTAGCAATTATAAAGGCCAGAGTTCATAACTTGAAAAGTATTTTTCTCTTTATTTTTAGGATACCCAGCATTCTGAGGTTTGTTTGTCTGTTTGTTCATTTGTGTGTTTGTTTGTTTGTTTTTCTGCCCATAGATCTGGGAATGTGAAGAATAGGGTACAAAAGGAAGCCCATATTCCCAGTTTAAGCCTCTCCCTTTGGGGAAGTTTACAATTCTCACTAACATCATTGGAGAAAAGCTTCATTTGTCTCTATGGTCATGTGGCAAGAGTCACCCTTAGAAGTATCATAGGTAGGAGGCAAGTGCCTCCTTGGAGTCTGTGTCATCTGAAAATAGCTCTTGGTCAGAACACTCTAAGTGAATGATGCAAGTAACTTTAGGCCTGAGACCACTATCCTTCAGCCAACCTTATGTAGACCACAACCAGACCTGCAGGCTCTTTGGAGGGTTTACAGCCACCATCCCAGAGCTCCAGGGCAGGGGGTGGTATTTTTTTTTCCCCTTCAAGTTCATCAAGTGAATGGGCTGTGCCAGGCTGAGCCTCTCTCTTCCTTGAGCTCTGGCACATAGCAGACCTTTAACCTGAACTTCCCTCTAACAGGTGAGACTGTGGTCCTTATCTCTGGTGATTCCTGGGGGTTGAGTTCCCATGGGGAAAGATTGGTTTGGAATGTTTCTTCAGAGCTACTCTGACGTGCTAACACCCACGTGCCCGCCTAAACGCAATTCTCCTGCCAGCCCTACCAGATGTCATGGGCTTGTCTTTGGCACAGATGCCCTGGGAGGAAGAGGGTGAAGGGCTGACCTGGAATAAATATGAGCCCTTGATAGCTAAGCCCCCAAAGACTGAGAAGCCACACCAAGTAAAATGTGGTTATTAAGACCTCCAGTTCCAGATAGAATCATTTAATATAACTCCTGGCAAGAAAAGAGTAATCCAAAGTCAGGCTTAGAGCCAGTCTTCTGTGGGTCTAACGAAGCCTATTTGAAAAGATCCGCTGATGTTCTCACTTGGCCTTGCTAAAACCAGAGGCTATATACAGGGCATGCTGGCATGCCTGCCCAGGTGAGACACATTTAAGCCATGTGCTTACAATAAAATCTCCACCTCCAGTAAGTAGCCCCTTTCTGACTTTTGCAACTTTTGAGTCTGCAGTCTACAGGGTTCCCTATCCAGGATGGTAATGACGATGAAACTCTCCCTAGAAAGTACCTCCTCAGAGGCAACCTGACTATTTCTTTTAAGGGACATACACAAGTCCATGTATGAGAGCAGAAAGTGTTCGTGATGGCATCTAGTGGTGAGGCTTTTAAGGCTGCGTGGTCTCAGCAAAGCCCACCAGGCTAGTTCTTAACACTGGACAGAGACTGGGCATCTGGTCTCTCACCCTCCAAGTAAGAAGGGCAGAAAATACAGGGAGCCTACAGACTCGGGCCCTTTAAGGTTATTTAGTCTGGATGAGTCTTAGAGAGTTTAGTGGCAAAAGCTACAAACTCAAGTGCAGTGCCTTCCTCCTGATTATTGCTTTATCTTGTCAATCACTTTTCCACTGCCTCCTGACTGCTTTCCTCTCTCCTTGTAGAGGGCGTCAATATTTGAGGAGTATGAGATTAGGAGGCATTGGGGCTGAGACTGGAAACTAGAAAGAGGCCCAAATGAAAAGACTAAATGACTAATCAGGCCTTATGGCTTACACTTGTTGAGGGAGAGGAGAAGGGAATGCTCATAACTAGAAAGGCCAAGGGAGGCATCCTTGCAAATGCCTCCTACAGATTCTAATGGTGCACTGATAAGACAAGCCAAATGCTACAGGGGGACATGTTCCAAATGTAATGGGTTTGACAGGCTGGGGTAAGGTCCATGTCATACTTGTTTGAGATGTCTCCAGCATCCTCCCAGACTGCGCCCAGAGCAATAACTATTATGACACCTCACCGAAACAGGAGTGTCCTAGAGTGCTCCGCCCTTCACTTTGAGTATTAGGCTTTGCACATTAGCACACACTCTTGACACTTACTAGAACTCCTCTTTGTGTACAAGAAGTTTGGGCTCCAACATAATTGGTCTGCATTTAAATGCCCAAATGTGATTATATAACCTTGATTCAATTAACAGGTCTGACTTGATTGAAGCCTTGCTCAGGAATGAGCCAAACAGTCATCTAAATAATAATTAGAACGAGACAAACCCGCCCTGCTGGTCTCCACTGCTGAGGACTGATGGAATTTCTCAGTCATCAGATAGAGGTGATGGATCTGGAGGCTCAAATCCCAAGACTATGCTCACCTTTGAGGCTTTGCACTGTGGGCCTGGGGCTCCCCAGCCAAGGCCAGTGAGGACTCTGTCATTTGCTCCCTTTTCCCAACCTAGTAATGATGAAATAGAGTCCAAGAGAGGTGATGTTGCTGGCCCAGGTTTGTTCTATTAGCTGAAAGCTAATAGCTTTAATTCAGCACAAATTCAGCTTATCTGATCCAACCTCCCACCAAGTTTAGGAACCCATAACTGTCGTCACATCTCTGCTTGGCCTCTGTTAATAACAGGAAGCTCACAACCTTCACCAATCTGGGATAAGTCAAACTATGATAAGCGCTCCCTTGTTTTGATCCCAAATCCACTTTCCTATAACTTGCATTCAAAGGTCCTTTTATCCTTAGGCCTGCAATGTCACTTCTTTGCTTCTTCAACTCCACTCCCTCAAAACAAATTTTGTATCCCCCAAAAGATTATTCTTCCAAAGTATGTTGATCAGCAGTTTAGAATCTTATGACACCTGATTGTGGCTTCTGCCCTGATTTTTGAACACCATCACAGCTCTGGATCTGGCAGGGGTCAGGGGAACTAAGGAATCCAGTGCCTTATTTTACGAAATTGTTTTGAAGACAAGAACAAATCAGAGAAAAAAATGAAATGAGTATTTTGATCATATCTTTTGCTAGTATAATGACATATGTTGATAGCAGGATATGAAATTTTTCCTAAATAAGTTTTTGTACCAAACTGACAGTGCCATAGATGATTAGTTCTTAGTGATATTGTGCAACTTAGAATATTAGACATGGATCCCATTGAGGATGAATTTGGGGAAGGGGAAGCCAGACACACAGTATCTTGATCAGATGTTCAATATTGAGAGATTAAAATTAATCAAAGTTTACACAAAATCATGGCACCTATGATGATGGACTGTAGGTGTGCTGCCTGTCTGTGCCACTATAGCCACTGGGAGGTGGGAAGCATGGCCCATTACTGTAGCCTCAGGAGTGACACAGGTAGGTTCTCAGCAAGAGTTTGGTGGATAAACTGACTCGTAAAAGGCCCATGCCCTAGCTGGTATACCAGTTCCCAGCAGTTAGCTAATTAGTGGTGTATTCTTTTTTCTTTGAGAAAGAGTCTCTCTATGTTGCCCTGGGTAGAGTGCTGTGGCATCACAGCTCACAGCAATCTCCAGCTCTTGGGCTTAATCAATTCTCTTGCCTCACCCTCCCAAGTAGGTGGTTACTACAGGCACCCACCACAATGCCCAGCTACTTTTTGGTTATAGTTATCGTTGTTGTTTGACAGGCCCAGGCCGCCAGCTCCAGTGTATGTGACTGGCGCCCAGCCGCTGAGCTATAGGTGCTGAGCCATTAGTGGCGTATTCTGACTTCAATATCACAGCCTGTATCTCAGCACACCTACAATTCCTAAGTGAACACATCCTGGACAGCAAATCCCAAAGGACCGATCAGAAAATGATCTTCACTACAGAAGTATTTACTTTAAAAAAGGATTTGCCATGTGGCTATCCTAAACAATGAACTTCCCTCCAACTTTTAAAATTATCCAATATGTAAAGCTTTTGTTAGCAATCAAGTGCACATACCACAAGGGAATGACACCTTATGTAGCTGCTGGAGACATGTGGGTCCACAGTGAATGCCCTGAGTTTGGGCAATCTCAGGGATCAATCCTGACAACATTTTGATCTTTTCCACATTTTTCCTGGCATACGCTATCAAACCCAGGGGTCTGGAGGAGAGGAAGGAAGGGCTTTCAGCTGTTTGAGGTAAGCTCCTTTTCACATGCCTGGGCTGCAGTAATGTAAACCCTGGTGGTCTCTGGAGTCAAGGGGGAAAAAACCTTCTTTTAAAGCTGTCATTTGATCATAACTGCCACCCTATGCAGCATTTTTCAAACAATGGAACTGAAGTTTAGAGAGATGAACATCTCCAAAAGAGGTGTGGACTCCAAACCCAGTCTTTCCCATGTCCACTTGGGGAGAACTGGACTTCAAAGGCCTCCCCAGACTAAGTGCATCTGGCCCACTTCATCCCTTATGAGAAGGGATGTTGTTGCCTTTGGCTTCTTGGGCAGGGCAACTTATCTTCAGGTTTTGATTTCTTACCACAAGAATACTGTCAACCCAGAATTCCTGTGCTACTGCCCCTATTTGCAAAGTACTTAGGAAAAACATGGCTGGAAATCATTCTGCTGTCTGGCAATAGGAAGCCAGCTCTCATGTCAGGGGGATGCCAGTGAGCTCCCGACATGGAGAGCTGGACAGCATTCTGACACCACGCTGCTGTCCCTCTGCCTTCTCTCCCCATCTCCCTGTGCCTCCTTCTGAGTACTCAGTTCATGGGACCAGGAAGAAGGCCCAGTGGCCCAGGCATCCTGACTTCGATTCTGTCTCAGCAAGTTTTTCAGAGAGAGACCTTGACTCCAAGACACCCACCTCCAGGTTTGGCTTAGTCTGTGAGCCAAAGAGAGAAGAGAATATCTATTAGGAGTCCTTTATCACCTCCAGACGAAGTGGGGTGTTATTGTGAGAAAATGGATGTGCTCGAGTGGTCTCCAGGTGGTGTCTCCTCAGGACTTTGCCTAAAGTGAGCTCCATGGTGGCCAGGCTGTCCCTGCCCTCTGAGACAGAATGGGGTTGGAATGCAATGGGCTAATTAGTTTGCTGCCCATTGCTCATCTCCACCCCCAGGAAGCTTTGCCAAATATGGCTCTAATCCTATACACCCCCAGTTGATAATCTCTTTGCCCCATCTGCAGAATCCTGGGCCTCACTCCTTGCCCTGCCCCCATCCACCCTCTGGTCTCTTCCTCCACCCTATCTCCACCCATGCTTTGTCCCCCCTCGACCTAATCTTCATCCTCAAACACCCCATGCTCTTTGATACCATTGAGACTTTGTGTCCCTTCTACCTAAAATAGCTCTCCCTCAACCCCCTCTTAGCCATCTACTGCCAGCTGGGTGGGCACCTTCTTGCAGTAGCTTGCCACAACATGTCAGTCAACATTAATTGCCTCTCATGCAAATTCCTGTAGCACTCTGTACCTCTCTCTGTATCACACTGCATGAGAGCTATTTGTTCGCACGAATGCCTCAATGGTTGGACATTGCACTCTCTGGAAAGCAGGAAACTTTTCTTAATTTTTTTTTTTTTTTTTAAGAGACAGTCTCACTTTGTAGCCCTGGGTAGAGTGCTATGGTGTCACAACTCACAGGAACCTCCAACTCTTGGGCTTAGGTGATTCTCTTGCCTTAGCCTCCCGAGTAGCTGGGACTACTGGCACCCACCACAATGCCCACTATTAGGAGGAAACATTTCTTATTCCTATAATATCCCCAAGGCCTAGAACAGTGGCCCATAGGAACTGTATTAAAGGGCCGTGGCATTAGGAAGGTTGAGAACCACTGGCCTAGAACACAGAAGGGGCTCCATGAAGTGGAGTTGGGAAGTTGGCAGTAGCAACAGCGGCAGTGGAAGATATTCTTTGTCCTCCAAGGGGACCCCAGGCAGCTCCCTGGGCCAACCGCAGGGCACAGGTTCCTGAGTGGCAGGTCCTCCTCTCCCTCCCTCCCACATTCTCTAGTGAGTCTCAGCTCAGGTCCACCAGCTCTGGAACAAGGAGGTGGTTCTCAGACATCAAAGTTTCATTTGGGAGCTCAGCATTTCCTTTGAAGTATACTGTGGTTACTTTCCACCCCATGGCGATGCTTTCACATGAGAGGGATGCAAAGAGATGGAGTCACATTTTTTGATCTGGTTAACTTTGAATAAATTGCTTAATCTCTCTAGAGTACAATATCCTCATGTGTACAGATGGGAAAACAATGTATCTCTCATGTTGCTGTGAATGTCAATAACTATTATGTATTGAATTTACTATAGTGCTAAGCGCTCTAAAAATCTCATCAGTGAGGAAGTGACAGAGACAGAATCAGAATTTAAACTACCACACAGTAGGAAAAGGCCTCAGGAAATTGCAGCTAGCCGTAGCTGTTTATTGAACACATGTTTAGATCTAGAAATCTTTATCCTATCGGGAACTGAAAGTGGAAAAAGAAAAGCTTTTTCCCCCCTGGGCCACGTAAATAGCTATTATAGGAAGTACAGAGGAGAAGGGGTGGCAGGGACAGATAATCCTCCCAGCAAAGTGTGCCTCACCTTCCATAGACTAAATTGCTTCTGAGAAGTGGTTGCCCAGACAGGGATTGCATTTCCTGGCTCCCCTTGAACGTAGGTAGTGCTGTGCCATATGTTCTTCTGTGGAATGTGATCAGAAACGACAGGTGTCACTTGCAGGTCAAGATGGTTAAGAAAAGGGTGTGAACGGCCAAGAGGTAGGAGCAATCCAACTGTCCATCAAGGATGAGAGACAAATGATGTGTGGTTTATACATAAAATGGAAGGAAATTCTGATCCTTGCTATCACACTGATAAATTTTGAAGGCATTACACTAAGTGAAATGAGCCCATCACAAAAGGGCAAACAAATATTATATGATTCCACTTATATGGGGTATCTAGGGGAGTCAAATTTATGGAAATAGAAAGTAGAACGGTGGTTTCTGGGAGCTGGGGGAAGTGTTAAATGAGTACAGAGTTTCAGTATGAAAATATGAAAGAGCCAGAGACGGATGGTGGTGATGGTTGTATGACAATGTCCACATACTTAATAACGCTGAACTTGTACTTAACAACAGGGGGTTCAATTTGTTACAATATCTAGCAAAACTCTAACAAACACAACCTGCAGCTGTTCATTATTCGTATCCCATGTTGTGGAATGGTAACAGCACAACAAAGTCCCCTGAGAAAGAGAAGGAGGATGTTTTCAGAACTTGGCATGAGTCTCATGTTTGGGGCTGAGAAGACATTTGTGCTGAGGGCCCACTTTCAAGGTCAAGCAGTTCTCAAAGACTGAGTCACAACTCCTTTGTTGTGAGGTTGATCCCAAGGACTTTGCCTCTTAGGAAACCCAGAGGAGTTTATCTCCTTGAAAGACATGTCACCTATTCTGTGTTAGGAACTGGGTATAGGCTTGGGGTGCAGGAATGCAGAGGAGAAAGGGGGTTGTAGTCCTCAGTCTGTGAAAAGCAGGCATGAGAACTGTCCCACTTGCTGTCTTAGGTTGACCATGTCTTGGGTAAGTGGCTCTGTGGTTCCATTTGAGTGACTGCCCCTTAGCTTAGCACAGTACTGAAAGGGGGCAGGGATTGTCCTGCCTTGCACTAAAAGGACAATTGCAATTGCCAGTAGGAAATGTAACATGGCTGCTGGCTGTGACCAGAGCCAGCCACAAACTCTAGGATTAGCAACAAGGAGGGTCCCAGCCTTAAGCGTACAGAGGAGGTGGGAGTGAACAGGACAGTCTCCGGGACTCAGATGGGGTTATCAAATAAAAAACTTGTAGCAACTGTGGTAACAGTGCATAAAAGACCTATCCTGGCATCCAGTCTTTGCCCTCTAGTGTGGCAGCTGTCTGGGAGTTCTGGGTACGGCAGTGGCTGAGGAGCTTGCAGCCTCCAGGCTTGTACCTCAGGGGGTTCCAGTGGCTTGAGAGATCAAGACTGATCCTTGGGTTTCAGATAAGCACCCTGGGAACCTGAACTTTCTAGGCTTACACAGGGACATGACCCTTGGAAAGAGAGAGGACCATTCTTAAAATAAGGGGAGATGAGGCCAGAACCAACTGATAGAACAGATAAAAGAGCTGTGGCTTCCTTTCATTCCTCAAATTTGCAAAAAATTTACTATTTTAATGAATTGCAAAAATTCAAGGTTACCCTAAGGCAGAGGTCCTCAAACTTTTTAAACAGGGGGCCAGTTCACTGTCCCTCAGACCATTGGACGGCAGGACTGCGGGCCCCGGGACAAGTCGGCTGCTAAGCAGGACAGGCAGCGGTGGCAAAAACACCTGGCGAGCTGGATAAAGTCCTAGGTGGGCTGCATGTGGCCCGCAGGCCATAGTTTGAGGATGCCGGCCCTAAGGTAACATTACCCTTACACATATCCTAACCTAGAGAGGAAGAGGTGAAGTTAGAGCTAGGAAGCCAGGAATTACACACAAATGTGATGGTTGTGTCAAAAGCTGGCCCTGTCCTGAGGGTGAGTCCTGGAGGTGAAGATCATGTGCGTTGTATTAAAATAAAGACTGAGAATGATGGTTTTTTATAGATTTTTATCAGGCAGTCAATGTTTGTTAAATCTGGAATGAATGCCTCCATGGCCTTCATTACAGTGTAAAATCTCCAGAATTCTCCTACAGTGGCACTCTCGGTGTTTGTGCCTTTTAGTTTGCCCCCAAGATCCCCCATGTGATGTGACAACAGGCTCTGAGGCTGCAGAAATGACAGAGAGCAGGACATTTGAAGGAAAGACAGAGTGCAGACTTCCCTTTCTTTGCATCGTCTCTTGGAGTTTCCTGGAGTCAGTCTTCCATTTTCCTACAAAGTGGTATTTCCTTCCACTCTGGGCTACAAGGCCAAAGGGAGGCAAAAGCATCCTACCTAGGGTCTGAGCCCCATTAAGGAAAGCTGTTTTGGCTTCCCTGGCATTTTTTACATTCTCTTATGCAACTTCAATCTGAACCTTGCACAGAAACCAGCTGATACGCATCTGATGCCAGCCTTTGAAATGAGGCTAAAGGTGCCTGAGTCCCACGGCTACTTCCTTGGAGCTGGTCCCAGGACCAGTGCTGAGCAACAGCCCCTCCCATGCTGTTGATGTGGGAGGGCCATGCTGAGCGTGGAAGCCCTTAGGAAGGGGAGGCTTGGCCTTTACCAATCTGAGGCTGACTCAGGGCTGCCCATCTGGAAGCCCAGCTCCTGTAGTATGATGAATCCCCTCCTCTCCACCCATTTGCCAAAATGACACTCCCTCTCTCCAGCTGTCAGTTCTCACCTGTATGGGAAGTGCTCACTGCGTCATGGGAATACTTTCCCATTGCCTTCAGCACCCAAGTAGGTTGGTTAGTGACTGTGGTGACTTAGGGTCATTCAGAGACCCACCTGCTCAGTCTCCTCCATCCCTCCTGCTCTCTGGCTGCCTCTGGGAATGGCCAGACTATTCTTGACACCTGGAGTTGGGCAACACCACAAGGAGTCCTCACTGCAATGAGCATAAGCAAGCTGGGGTCCTCACACGTGACAAATTCCAGAGCAGACAGACCCTGCTGGCAGCAGAGGCCACTGCCCCCAGCATGTCTGCATATTCTCAGGTGAGGGATAGGGTGGCTTAGATTCTCACCTCTAGCTCCTGGTTTCTGCTTCCACTGGACTCTTTCAGTTTAAGTCATTTTGCCATCCTGTGTGTGTTGTCCTGAGCCTGCACCCAGATACAGAACTCAGGCCATGCCTGATTTCCACCAAAACCAAATCAAACACTAGTGCAAGACTTCTGTGTCAAGGGCAGCTCAGGACAAGAGCATTTACTTGGCAGCAATGTAAACACTTTCAAACAGAATTTTTGATCTCCAATGATCCTCTTTGAGGCCACCTCACCTTCAAAGACTTTCCAGTGACCAGATCACCCACATTGCTAACCAAGCTCATGTTTCTCTACAGTATAGTTCGTGAGCCACCTGCACTGGAACCCCCACTGTAGGAGTGGGATCCTGCTGGGGGGTGTGTGTGTGTGTGTGTTTGATTTTTTGTTAGGACACTTGATTATACGTAATTCTTTGCATTTGGGGACATGTGTCCTGCCATCTGCAGTGCTGACTTGCAAGAGTGACCTCTTAGACCATATCCACAAACGCCAAAGAGTTGAAAGGAATAATGTACATTTGAGGGTCTTCAAGAATTTTGCTTGCATAATTTTGAAACATTTTATATCCCCCTTAAAATTTTTCTGTTGGTATTTGAAACTTTTCATTTTGAGTTTAAATAGCTGCAGAAGATTGAATTCCACTGCAGATCTGAAATATTTTAACAGCTAAACATTTTAAAATAACTGTGTATCTCTATTTAAATGTATCCAAATAGAATTTAAATGTTACGGCAGTTTGATATCCTCCATCATCTTTTTAAAAATTAAGATAGATGTTGCATTTATCATAGATGGAGGCTAAACAAGTGGATCTCAGGGAGGTTAGAATGATGGATATCAGAGGCTGGGATGGTGTGTGGGTGGAGGAATGAAGAGGTTGGTTAATGAATACAAACATACAGTGAGGTAGAAGGAACGAGTTCTAACATTCAATAGCAGAGTAGAGTGACTAACAACAATGTATTGTGTATTTCAAAGTAGCTGGAAAAGAGAACTTGAAATGTTCCCACACAATAAATACTTGAGGTGATGGACACCCCAAACGCTCTGATTTGATCACTGCACTATGCATATAACAAAATGTCACATGTGCCCCATCAATATGTACAAGTATTTCTATCAATAAAAAAAAATGAGTAAATAGAAAATATCATGAACGAGGTCTTCTTTAATAGTGAGAAATCTAACATTATTCCTTTTTTCTCCCTAAATTGTATTTCCATTCTTCTTCTCCATAGAACTTCATCCTGATGATACTATGATTAAAATCCTTTATTGATAACCTTATCATTTCTCTTAAAATGTATACAAATTCAAATTTAATATATTTTTCCTTTTCTGTGGTCATAAAGTTCTAAAGCTATGCTGTCCAATACTAACGTTATTAAACAGTCATTACAGCAGTGGTTCTCAACCTTCCTAATGCCACATCCCTTTAACACAGTTCCTCATGTTGTGGTGACCCCCAACCATAAAATTATTTTCATTGCTAACTGTAATTTTGCTACTGTTATGAATTGTAATGTAAATATCTGATATGCAGGATGGTCTTAGGTGACCCCTGTGAAGGGGTTGTTCAACCCCCAAAGGGGTGGGACCCACAGGCTGAGAACCGCTGCCTTAGACTCTTCTTCACCTGTGTTAAAATAATTGGATAGTATTTTATTTGTAAAAGAATCTGTAATCCACTGATTAGCATATTTTCTTTTTCAGCTCAAACCAATATTGTACATTGTCTCTTTGATTGGAGCCTGGAGATTTTTACAAACAAGACAAAGTGGGCCACATCTCTTTATTCTTAAAAAAAGGGGTGGGGGAGGAGTAGGACACTTAAGAGAAATGAGAGGAAGGGGGATGAAAAAACAGCCCAAAGGTGGGAACATTCTCAGGAAGGCCAGCTTTGGGCAACAGGCAACGGCACATTTGGGAGTTAGCATCTAGAAACTGATTTCTTAATATTCTGCATCCAACAACCCTTGTGAACTCTAAGAGTATGCTTACCTGGTTTGAAGATCACTGTCCAAGGAATTCCAAATGCTTCTTAATTCAGTTCTCACCTTCTCCTTTCCAAGCTTCTAAATTCAAAAAAAAAAATCCAAATATATGAATTTGTTCAGCCTAATAAACGATCATGCATATATTTTTCCTTCTCTTTTCTTTCCAATATTTTTGTTTATTTGTTTTTTATTAAATCATAGCTGTGTATATTAATGCAGTCTCGGGGTACAGTGTGCTCGTTTTATATACAATTTGAAACAGTTTCACCAAACTTGTTAACATAGCCTTCATTATTTTGTGACTGAAAAATATTTTTAAATAATATATATAATATATAAAATGTATAATATATGCGTATATATAATATAAATGATAATTAAGCATACATATGTACCCACCACTGAAGAAGTAGAACAAATACCAAGTGACCACTAATATCTCAGTTTCTCTTCTTCTAGGCACATGGTAGATTGCACTTCCCCACTCCCTTGAAGTTATGCATGGCCATGTGACTTGCTACAGCCAATAGAATGTAAGCAGAAGCAACAGGCTTCACTTCCAGTTGATCTTTTTTTGTTTGTTTGTTTGTTTTGTAGTTTTTTTTTTTTTTTTTACTAAATGATAGCTGTGTACATTAATACAATCATGGGGTACAGTGTGGTGTTTTCATATATAATTTGAAATATTTTCATCAAACTGGTTAACATAGCCTTTATGTCATTTTCTTAGTTATTGTGTTAAGACATTTATATTCTACTTTTAGAAAGATTCACTTGTACCCTTGTAAGATAAACCATAGAGGTGATCCCTCCAATCACCCTCTCTCCACTCATCCCCCTCCCCGCTCTCCTCCCCCCCATATTCTTAGGCCATAATTAGGTTATAGCTTTTATATGAAAGCTATAAATTAGTTTCATAATAGAGCTGTGTACATTGGATACTTTTTCTTCCATTCTTATGATACTTTGTTAAGAAGAACATTTTCCAGCTCCATCCATGTAAACATCAAGGAGGTAAAGTCTCCATCTTTCTTTATGGCTGCATAGTATTCCATGGCAGACAGCCCTCAGAATGGGAGAAGATATTTGCAGGTTGTGTCTCCAACAAAGGTTTAATAACCAGAATCCATAGAGAACTCAAACATATTAGCAAGAAAAAAACAAGTGATCCCATCTCAGGGTGGGCAAAGGACTTGAAGAGGAATTTCTCTAAAGAAGATAGGCGTATGGCCTATAGATATATGAAAAAATGCTCACCATCCTTAATCATTAGAGAAATCAAATCAGATGATCTCTAACAGCAAGTGCATGTTTGGTCATGTTCCCTTCCCTGCCACACTTCATAAAGACATACCATTTGATGGAGGCCATATTAGCTCACCCATGATGACTCTCTGCTGTATGTAATCCAATAAGATTACAGGGACTGTTACTGTAGCAAATTAGCTCCTCATACATGGCACAAAAATATTTCTGATACTTTATGTATGTCCCTCAGCAATGATATTCCTTTCTCTCTCTCTCTTCCAGAGATAATCTAATCCTTACTTTTCTTTATAGTTTTACTATATTTTTATGGTTTTAAATACAAAATCATATTTTTTAAGTAGTAGTGAAATTGATATTATGACTATACCACAAATTATTATCCTTTCTATTATTTATAAACAGTTAAGTTGGTTTTGGCTGTTATCAATAATAGTGTTCTGAACATGCTTGTATACTGTAACTTTTGAGATAGAAGTGTAGAATTTTCTCTGGATTAGCAGTTCTCAAAGTGTGGCCAGAGGACTCCTGGGGGCCCTCTGAGACCCTCCCAGGGAGTCTGTGAATTCAAAACTATTTTCATAATAATACTAAGATGTTGTTTGCCTTTTTCACTCTCATTCTCACTCAAGTGAGCAGTGGAGTCTTCCAGCAGCTACATGACATGCGACATCATAACAGACTGATAGAGAAGCAGGTTTGATAATCCAGCTATCTTCTGTTAAACCAGATCTGGAAAATTATGAAACAATGACACTATTCACACTATGTTTTTCCTTGTTTTGAAAATTATAGTTATTTTTTATAACTTGCTATTTGAGTATGTAGTGGGCTTATTATTGTTACTTTTAAATTAATAATGTTTCACTTCTCAAAATTTTTTTTTAAACAGTCTCACTATGTCACCCTCAGTAGAGTGCCATGGCATCACAGCTCATACCAACCTCAAACTCTTGGGCTCAAGCAATTCTCTTGCCCCAGCCTCCCAAGTAGCTGGGACTATAGGTGTCCACCACAACACCCAGCTATTTTTTTGTTGCAGTTGTCATTGTTGTTTAGCTGGCCCTGGCTAGGTTTGAACCCTCCAGCCTGAGTGTATGTGGCCGGCGTCTGCCCACTGAGCTATGGGTGCCACCCTTAATAATGTTTTTAAATTCTTAGTTTTAGTTTATAATATGGTGAGTATTGATTGAGACAACACACCTAAGAAAAAGTTGCTTGAGATTCTCAATAATGTTTAAGAGTATGAGGGGTCCTGAGACTAGCAGCATTAAGGACTTCTGCTCTACAATATGTAACTAGGAATTAAGTTCCTGGGTTGTAGGTTTTGCACATCTTCCGTTTTCTTCTACATATAATGCAATATGTTCTCCCAAGTGGTTGTGCAAGTTCACCCTCCACCAGAGATGCATGACAGTTCCTATAACAGCAAAGATGATGGACCCTTCTTAAAAAACATTCATTTCTCCATTTCTCCCCATTTCCCTCCTCCTTGATATAGGTCTTCCGTTTAGTCTTCCAGTGTGTCCCCGATTCCCACTCTATTTCCTGGGGCTTCTTTGGCTCTGAGGCCAAGGTGAGGAAGGCTCCGAAGTCAAAGCAAATGTGAAGTGTCACAAACCCACTGGGTTGGGCTTCTAGAAAGAAGAATGAGTTATTGAAGGCCAGTGGTCTTTGTACCCACTCTGGTCTCATTTGGATGATGCTGATTTTAGACCCTTCTGCAGTTAAGAATATGTAACTACACCCCCTCCTCCATAAGGCCATTGGTCCTCACTTGGAGCTCTCCTTCCCTGAGTTCACCTGCCCAACCTGGTTAGCCAGAGCAGATTGTCTGGACCCTTCTGCCTAAAAAGCTCTGAAGAGGCCATTATTGGAACTCTGGCTCTAATGGGCTGAAAGGAGCTTTGTAGGAGAAAGGTGAATTTCCCAGCCCCTTTCTAGGAGATGGCCTAGAAACACCAAGAGGTAGAGATGATTTTCCCACTCCATTATTCTAAAGAATTCTCAGGCAGTGACAATACATAGCTTATAATATTCTTTCTTTGAAAACACACACACACACCTGAGAATAACTGCACTCACAGGAAGTAGGCTGGCCATAGCACACAGCCTGAAGAGTAAGAACCATCCAGATTTTCAGAAACAAGTCTACTTCAGAGCAAGGCTTCTGGCAGGAAAATGTTGTTGGGTGATGTCGGCTGCCTCCCATGCCCTCTTACCTCCTCCCTCCCCACACATCCCCCACTTCTGTCACTAGTTGGCAGGAACTTGCTGTTCCTTGGCCTGGGAGACCTGCCAAAGCCCACCCATTTTCCGGAGAGCTTCTCTTCTACTTTTAAACAGAGTTGATTCAAACCGGATGCTACATAGAGCCAGGGCGTCCGCCCTTTGCACCCTGTCCCCACAACCCTGACGCTGTGAAGCAGGCCCCTCCTCCTTCTACAGTTCTTGGCACTGAGGCCTGACTGTGTCACCAAAGTCAACCTCCCCTGCCAAGAGTGGGGGCAGGTGCTAGGCTCTAGGCCAAGGGAAGCTGATGGAGATTTCACTGGCCAATGCATGAGGCTCTCAAAAAACCCGCTTCTCCCCTTTGCCCCTCCCAATTCCTTCTCCTCTTCCTGGCTGTGCTGGAATCCTCAGGGCAGAGGAACAAGGCCAGCTTATGGGGGAAATGCCTCCCTCAGACAGGGCAGACACAAGCTATCATAGATCACAGGGAGAGATTTCTAGTTGGAAAAACAACCAAAACAATATCTGTGCCTTTCAATCATTTAGTTGTAATAGATGGCTATTTGAGCAGGTATTCATTCATTCATACTTTCATTCATTCATTCATTTTTCTATTTAACATGATATTACTCTATACCAACCACTGTTGTAGGACTAGGTGCTGGGGGCTATGACAGTGAATAAAACAGGCCAAATTTCTGCCCTCATGGTCTTAGGTAAGGACATATTTTTAAAATTTCATACAAGAAAAGAAGGAATAGGAAGTCGTTAGAAATATGACCATGAAGGAAGAAAGTAATGAGAAGACCACTCAGTTCAGGAAAATAACAAAATAACAATTCAGACCCTGCCCCAATCTTAAAGGGGCCCCCAGGCTCACCAAGCCTGAGGCCATATCTGGCAATCAGAAAGTCCGGAAAACCAGCCCAGAGTCTAACAGCGACTGGGAGTGGGAAATGACAAACATGGCTTTGGATTTCCTGTTGCAGCAGATGTATGGAAGACGGTGGCCATCCTCTCTGCTCAGGTCTGGGAGCAGCAGCAGTCTGGGGGCTCCCTCAGCTGGCCTCCCTGCCTGGGGCTGCCATCCTGGCTGCTGCAGGGGCTGTGACACCATCATAATCATACATCACCTGTGGGACAGTGGGGAGGACCCCACAGCAAACAACCACCACCTCCTTCAAGACTTGTAGTGATGTCTTTGCAAAGCAAATTCCATTTCTCTTAGTGTACCAGTCATCTGTAGGGGGAGGCTTTTACACTGGTCCTGATCACTATTTCTTGGGCAAAGCCTCTGACATTTTGCTTTACTGTCTGAGCTTCCAGCTTATCTGTCCCATGCATAGTGATCTCTAATACACATTTATAGAACACTATGCCTGGGACAGTGAACATATACTGGGTGGCAACCATGTGCCAGGCCTTGTGCAGGTGCTGCAAATGCCCTTTTGGAGGAAAGACTGGAGTAGTGCCCCGACAGCTGTGATGGGGTAGGGAGCAGGCACCACCCTGAGCGGCACACACCTGGGCTGTGCTCTCATGTGGGGACCAGTGAGCCAGCAGCTCTGGGACAACCGGGAGGGAGGGCACTGCTGACTCGGCCTTGGGTCCTCAGAGTTCTTTCTGTTTTGGTTACACTCTGCTAGGCACTGTCATCTCAAGAGGTCTTAGCTCTTCAGAAGAGACAGTAAGATCATTTGCCATGAAGGAATAGAACTTTCCAAGGCAGGCAACTGGTGGGGAGGGGTTGGAGAAGAGGTACAGTCAGAGTGAACAGCCTGTGCGAAGGCAGAGAGGTGGCGAGACTGGATTTTTGATACTGAATTTCCAGGCTCTTGGTCTCAGCAGTTCAAAGAATGAAGCGATGGACCACAGGATAGGTTTTATTCAACAGGTGTAAGAGTTACAGCTCTCAGAACAAGCCAAACCTCCTTGCAGAGCAGGACCAGTAGTAAGATAGGTTTATATACAGGTGTTACAGCTCTTATAAAGGGGCAAACCTCTTTGCAAGTGTTTACAGCTCTTATAAAGGGGCAAACCTCAGAGAGCAGGGTACAAGTGTTCCAGAGCCAAACCTCTTTGCTCTTATGCTCTTTCTCCTGAGATCTGCCAAGATCTGTGCTTAGGCTCTCTGGCTTATATAGGGGCAGTTGTCCAATGAGCTTTTGGGTCTTGAAAATAGACTAGTCAGGAGCAGGTTTCAAAAACAGACCAATCAGGGATGCACTGGAGGAATCTCCAGAAGTCCACGTGAGGAGACGGCACGGTGCCAGTGTCTTCTCCCACTCATGTTAGGTTCTTTTGGCTACCGGAGCCTCTGTTGGGGGAGGGAAGCTCCCCCCCGACCCCCGCTTGCCTACACTCCAGCTTGCTGGTTCCTCTGCCGGCTGCTGCCAACACCGCCAAGACGGAGGCAGCAGGTCCTCCAGCCCCGCTCAGCTGAGCTGGCTTGGGCGCCACTTGTCTGGTATCAGTGGGACCAGGAAAAGTTCACAGGAGGGCCAGTGAGTGCTGTCCATGGTGGGAGCCTGAGGGTAAGGTTGGAGGGGTGGCTGATTGGACAAGAACTTGGCACTGGACAGTGGAAAGGGCAGAGGGCATGGTGGCTGTGCCAAGGAGAGTTTGAACTTTATCCTATAACAAGGAAGAATGAACAATGGAAGGGTTTTAAGGTTGGGCATGATGTGATCAGATCTGGGGAATACACACACATCTTATACACATATAGAAATCTATAAAGTAGATTCAAATATCTAAATATATATATGTGTGTTAAATACATGTATTTAACATGTATACATGTATATTGCACCCATACAGACCTCAACAAATCAGTTTACTATGCTTTTCTTCCTTTGTTCCCTCGCCTCTAGTCAGTCAGAGGCCTGCACATTGCCCACAACTACGATTTTCTAGCACAGTGGTTCTCAACCTTCCTAATGCTGTGACCCTTTAACACAGTTCCTCATGTTGTGGTGACCCCCAACCATAAAATTATTTTCATTGCTACTTCATAACTGTAATTTTGCTACTGTTATGAATTATAATGTAAATATCTGATATGCAGGATGTATTTTCATTGTTACAAACAGGTCGCGACCCACAGAGTCTAGCAGAAACAAAAAGAGAAAAACATAGTTAAGATTCAATTGAGTTTTCCCCTTACTTCCAATGACGCTTTTGATAGTCAACAGACCAGGCCTTGGGGAAATAAAGAGGGCACAGAGGGGAACAGGTGGAGGGAAGGGCAGATGACCTCCCACAGGGGTTGGTGGGGAGCCACGGGCATAGTGTTGATGGAGGCCTGGCTATGGAAACCAGGTATCTGCAGGAGAGGTTGCTGGCCCCTTGAATGTTGAGTGCTAGGAGCCGTACAGAGACTACGCCCTCACAGGCAGCTCTTTCCTTGTCTTTCTCCTCCTCCCCTCTCCCAGCTGATCTGACACCTAGGCAGAAGCTGTTCTCAGCTCTGTGAGGCAAACTGCCCACCAAGAGCTGATGGAGCACTGCTGGTGGTTGCCCTGCAGAGGGAGGTCTGGAGATGGCTGAGCTCTACCCCAGCTCCAGATATAGGTCGGCAGTGGCTAGCTGTCCTGCTGTAGGAATAGCTTTGAAAACCCACTCTGCCAACTCACCCAGTGTCCAGTGACGGCACAGAGGCAGTGTTATATGTGAATGTGACCTGTGGCAGCCAGCACTGGAACTATTCAGGTAATGGAGAAAGAAAAAACAAGGATTAAAATGAAGTCTGAAGCTAATATATAAAAAAATTCTTCCAACTCTTACAGCTCAGATATGAAAGAAACTTGATTGGGATTTGCCTTAAAACCTTAAAAAGCACAGCATGAGACCAATAATGAATTGCGAAGCTGAAGTAAAAGGTTAAAGTCTCAATGGCCTAGAAAACACAATTTCCGACACATTAGAGTGAAGGCTGGATTATCCTTCTCTTCTTTCCAAAAAAATTGGCAATACAAAATTGTTGTCACATGAAGGAAAAAGTGTATGTAGCCCAAAGTTATTGGGAGAAAGTGTTATGAATGTGTGTTGGGCAACAAATTAATTAAAATATGCTATTTTGCTGGATTCTGTGTTTATTATGTTTTTCATAAAATAAGTAGCTTATTGTGATTTGTTTTATCATTCCAAATGAATGTTTAGTTTTATTCTTAATTCTTTTCTTTTTTTTTTTGAGACAGAGCCTCAAGCTATAGCCCTATGTAGAGTGCCTGGTGTCACAGCCCACAGTAACCTCAAATTCCTGGGCTTAAGCGATTCTCTTGCCTCAGCCTTCCAAGCAGCTGGGACTACTAGCACCCACCACAATGCCTGGCTATTTTTTGGTTGTAGTTGTCATTGTTTGGCAGGCCCAGGCTGGATTCCAACCACCAGCTCTAGTGTATGTGGCTGGCACCGTAGCCGCTTGAAATACAGGCACCACCTCATTCTTAATTCTTGAAAGTAATTTTGTGTTATTTCTCTTAAAGATGACCCCCAAATTATGTAAGTTTTAGGCCCCACAAAACCAGCATCCATCTTGATGCAGAGGCCACCTGCCTTCTACCCCCATTGCTCTCTTTCACCTCACCTATTCTCCTTGCCCCTGCATGGAAGTCTTCACTGAATCTCTGAGTGGCTCTAGGCCAGTGGTTCTCGACCTTCCTAATGCCACGACCCTTTAATACAGTTCCTGTGGGTCACGACCCACAGTTTGAGAACCACTGCTCTAGGCATTTGTGTCAGAGATAGTCTTCAAATCAGAGTGTGGGTACTGATTTGATTGTTAACACATATTTGGTTCACTCCTACCTTATTTTATAGATGAAAAAGCTGAGACCAGAGAGGCAGAGTGATTTGTACAAGGTCACACAGCAAATTAGTGGCAGAACTTGAACAGAGAATCCTGACTTCCAGACTTCACACTGTTGTTTGCAGCCTGTCACTGGTTATTCCAGTGGTTTGCAAGCTTCATTATTAATAATCAAGCTTGCTAAAAACAGTTTCCTGCCGTGTGCAGGCTCTCAGACACAACTCTGCCTAGGATTCCCCAAGATACAGATGCCTAGGACCTCTGGTAGAACCTTTAAGCCCCCAGATACATCAAAATTACCTGGTTATTTGAAAAGCAGGTCTCTTGGCCCTACCCCCAGAGACTGTGATTTAGAAGAAAGAAACAAATCTATGGACTCTATTCCCAGAACCTAGTCTAGAAATCTGTGTTTTTAAAAACCTCTCTCAGTGAAGCTAAGGCAGAATGTGGATGAGTCTAGCACACCTATCCCAACCTTCTTACTCTTTAAAACCTACATCCTCTCCCTCCTTTTAATTGCACCCACCCCACTTCCCATTACAATGGGGGAGGGAGGGAAAGGCAGATATGTCTCTCTTCCTACCTTCCTACTGTCCTACCTCGCTCCAAATATACACACACTATACTGTGGTTTTTTCCCCTAACACATTAGGTTTGCAAGTTATTTATAAGAATAAATACCTAGTAGAATGTTAAGGATTTTCTAGAGTCTAAACAACAAATAGACTACAGGTCCCACATTGGGATTATTGGAAAATAATTCCTGGTAGATTTCCTAGATGCTCACTGGTCCTCCACATGAAATGTAAAACCTGAGCCTGTCACATTCGGTTTCACTAATAACCATGGGGATAACCACAGGGTGAAGCAGAGAATAGCTGGTCTGATTAATTTTGACTCAGGGCTTTAACACCATCTTGATGCTAACTGGTAGTGATCTGATCTGTTGGCTCCAGATGTCTGGAGCCCTGTGAGATTTGCTAACCAGGAGAGGACATACACTCTTAATTTTCAAACAAAGCAGAAGCCATTTGAGACCTTCACAATCCTGGTCCTTGAACCTCACTGTCCATGTTAGCCTGTTAAGAGAGGGTGGCTGTTTCCTGTCCCCAGGTATAGTGTATGTGAAACAGCAAATTCCTAGAAGCTACATAAATGTAGTATTTCTACTCACTGTTTTAACAAGGCCAGATCTGGAAGTCCTCAGAAGGTCTTTTTTTTTTTTTTTATTGAATGGTAACTATGTACATTAATGCACTTCTGGGGTACAGTGTGGTGTTTTCACATACAATTTGAAACATTTCCCTCAAACTGGTTAACATAGACTTCATAGACTTCATGTCACTTTCTTAGTTATTGTGTTAAAATGTTCATATTCCACTCTTAGAAAGATTCACTTGTACCCTTGTAAGATAAACCACAGAAGTGATCCCTCCAATCCCCCTCCCTCCACCCATTCCCCCCCTTCTCTCCCCCCTCCTTTCTCCCTCCCTCCTCCCCGTATTCTTAGGCTGTTATTAGGTTATAGCTTTCATATGAAAGCTATAAATTAATTTCATAATAGGGGTATGTACATTGGATACTTTTTCTTCTATTCTTGTGATACTTTGCTAAGAAGAACATTTTCCAGCTCCATCCATGTGAACATGAAGGACGTAAAGTCTAGAAGGTGTTCTTGAGTTGAAAGTAATTAGCTGACGCTCTTCTAGAGCACAAAAACATGGACATGACTAATAATTGGCCCAAAATAATTCCTCATGGCACTAGAATTCTATTTTTGTAAGAGCTACAAGGATAATTATTAATGGCAATGCTTCTTGGCATTAATAAACAAGCTTGCCAAAAACAGTTCCCATAGAGTGCAGGTCTTCAGGCACAGTTCTGCCTGGGGTTTCTCCAGATGCCTGTGGCCTCTGAGAGAGCCTCCCAGAGGCCTCCAGGGGCCCAAACCAACCAGGCTTCTTTTCTTACAAAAGGTCTGCCATCCTGAAAGCATCTCTGTTGTTGTCTATTCTGTAACCTTTTTGCTTCCTCTGTATTCAGTGCCCCAAAACTCAATTCAAAAAAGGAGCTAAAGTCTGCTCATTTCTCCAAATAAACTTCGATTGATTGCTCCAGGAAGAAATTTCATTCCTACCTTTCATGAACACAGTGGCCCTGATTCTAGAGGTAATTGCTAAATAGTAGCTTGCCCTTATTGGTTTAGAAAATTCTTTCCCTCGTCTTTCTAGATAAAAATAAAGATTACTCAGATAGATCTGTGATACTGCCTTGGCAAAGACTTTCAGAGTCTGGGAACAAGAATCCATTGGACAAACATTCATAGGCTTAATTTCAGAATCTCAAATGACAGAAATGTTCTCACTGACTGCAAATGAGGAAAAGAATGCTTGACTAGTTTTGATTTTTTAAACTAACACCCTAAAACAACAGTGAGGACCATCTTTTGATTGTCTTTCTTCAGAACAAAATGTGTTCTCCAACTACCTCAACAAGTTGAAGGTCTGTCACTGAAAAAAATTATTTAACCAAGTACCAATAAACCACTGTTGATATGCAAAGAATTATGTTAAGTACCTTAGCAAAAAATAGGATGTTATTTCCATCAGGAGGACCCAACAGGAACACTGACAAACAGAAGCAGAAGATGAGACGTGTACCACACAACAGGGACAAACGGAGCTATAGGGTTTCAGACGCAAGAGATTACTTCCGGCCGAACAGAATCCATGAAGATGGCAAAGGAGTGTCACTGGGGCTGGGTCTTTTAGTGTGTGTCCAGCCTTACTACTGGCTCTACCGTGTGTTTCTCCAGTTACCCACCAGTAAAGTTTTCTTGCCAATGGAGCTCACAGTATGACTTCTGTTAGTTTCCTAATGCTGTGTAACACATCCCCACAAGCGTGGTGACTTAAAACACACACATTTATTATCTCATAGTTTCTGTGGGTCAGGAACCCGGGCAAGGAGTGGCTTGGTCCTCTGCTCAGGATCTCACAAAGCTGAAATCAAGATGTCAGCTGGGCTCTGTTTTTATCTGGAATTCTTCCAAGTCCATTTAGGCTGTTGGCAGAATTTATTTCCTTGCCGGTATAGAAGTCAAGTCCCTGTTTTCTTGCTGGCTGTTGGACAGGGGTGGCTGTCAGCAGCTGGAAGCCACCCTCATATCCTAGCTGTGGGGCTCTCTCACTACACGGCAGCTCCCTTCCTCAAGGCCTCCTTTCCAGAACTTGCCTGATTATGTTAGGCCCACCCAGGGAAACTCCTTTTTGATTAACCCAGAAACAGGAGAGACCTTAATTATACCCACAAAATCCCCTCACCTTTGCCAGATCATGTAACCCAGTCAGTCCAGTAAAATCCCATCATACACACAGACCCCCCACACTAAAGAGGAGGGACTTACACAGGCTGTGTGCACCAGGGGATGAAACCGTGGGGCTCATCATGGGGCCATTCTGCCCACCACATGATTCAAGCAACAGCATAAACTTTAGCACTCATGTGATGACACAGTCTTTATTGCAAATTCTATCTCTGTAAATAAATTTAAACCAACAGAACTGTAAGAGTCAGAAAAAAGGAAGGTGAGTATGGAAGACATGTGCCAAGTTGTGTTGTCAAGGTAGTGCGTATTCCCTACGCCCCACACATGTCCACTATGATACTACAAGATAGTGCATTGCACGTGACCTACCCACACACACACACATATATACTACACATGCTGTTTTTACAATGTGACATGAACCCTCCTTTCATTGGGTAGTAGGATCTATGTCATCCCCTTTCAGACTTGGGCAGAACTTTGTGCCTTGGCCAGGAAAGTATGACAGAAATGATACTAAACAACTTCTGAGACAAACTCATAAAAATAACATGCACTTTCCACCTTGTCTCTTGAGACACTCTTGGAACCCTACCCACATGCTGTGAGCACACCAAGTAGTCATATGGAAAAGCCACTTGTAGGTGCTGCAAGTGACAGTCCCAGCTAGGGCCCCAGCCAACAGCCAGCATCAAACACCAGATGAGCTTCAGATGACTCCACCCCCAGCCTCTGAGCCACCCCAGTAAGTGTTATGTGGAAGCAGAGATGAGCTGTCCTTTTGAGTCCTACCCAAATTGCAGATTCATGAACAAAATAACAAAATAAATGGTTGTTATTTCAAGCCACTTAACTTGGAGTGGTTTGTTAAGCAGCTATACATGACTGGAACATGTGGAATGGCAAGCTGGCCCCTGGCAGCTCTGTATCCCTCCAGAATCAAGAGGAAACTCTCCCCTTGTACCCCAAAAAGTAAATATAATTAAAAGACTCTGAGGCCCAGCATTCTAATAATTGCACAGAACTCTAATCTGCCCAATTTCATCTGGGGGCCTTCTTCATGCAGTGGATTAAGAACCCTGAGCTACTGTTCAAAAGGAACTTGATTCTCTGTTCAGAGGCAAACCAGAAAGCAAGGAGGCCGGGGAGATGAGAGAAGAGACACGGAGGAAAGAAGAGGCTGATTTTAAAATTGAAGTCTGAAATGCAAAAAGTACATGTAAAGGAGGGAATACCAGAGAAGACAGAGATTTAAGCACACAGTATCACCTACCTGCACGCACACGTGTATACACACACACACAAACACATACACACACACACAGGGCTGCCAGTAAGAGACATGCCAACCTCCGCTTCTCTTGCCCTCTGAGGTTCTGGAAGAGGAATTTGGCTTCCTGATAGATACTGAATTTCTCATTGCCATGCCACGTCCCTGGTTCTCTACAAAGCCTATAATTCCAGCTGTTTGGCTGCATCTCAAGAGGCGCGCTGGAATGAAAAGGGCTTTTCACATGTGTTCTTGTTTATTTGGCTGGGTATGGGAGGGAAGATTTCGGAAGGATCCTAAAATCTGGTATGGATGGGGCCATGTAGGGCTTTGCTTGGGACAAGAACAAATAGTGTATGACACGCCATGCAGACACATGCTATCCACTGCAGAGGACGTGACACCTGAGCTGTGCACACTGCACGTACAGCAGACACACTCTGTGCACATGCACAGTCAGCTGTAGGGGTGTGGGGGAACTTCCCCTTCCCCCCAAAAGTTCTCTAAAAGATCGACTGACAACGAAGATTAATAAGGGAAAGTTTTATTTACCATGCGCACAAGGAGAATCACCGAGTGATGACCCAGTATCTCAATGAAGTTCAGATAGTTTTATATCTGTCCTTTGGAGGGGAAGGGAAGACGAGAAGTACAGGTAATTCCATTGAGAGGGAACAAATGGTGCTAAGGAGGATAAATGGATGGGGAGAACAGATTGACTTGTAAATGATGCTCTTTGCAAATCAAACTAACAAACAAGGCAGGCATTATATTTAAATAATTTGGGCCAGGTCTAGTTGCATCCTTGATCTTCCTTTTTATAGTGTATTGAGATAAGAGGGAGAGAAAGGAAGTTGTTGCTCCCTTTGATTTCTTTCTTTTTTTTTTTTTTTTTTTGAGACAGAGCCTCAAGCTGTCCCCCTGGGTAGAGTGCCGTGGCATTACAGCTCACAGCAACCTCCAACTCCTGGGCTCAAGCGAGTCTCTTGCCTCCACCTCCCAAGTAGCTGGGACCACAGGCGCCCGCCACAACGCCCGGCTATTTTTTGGTTGCAGCCGTCATTGTTGTTTTGGCGGGTCCGGGCTGGGGATTCGAACCCGCCACCTTAGGTGTACGTGGCTGGCGCCTTAGCCGGTTGAGCTATAGGTGCCGAGCCTCCCTTTGATTTCTTGATCAGTCAGTCCAGTTTATAAGATAAAGAGAAACCCCCTCCAGTGCTCTTTGATATTGAATGGCCTTTAATTCAAAATAGTCTTAAACCAAGTAGTCATATTTGGGGATAAATTTCCTAAGTTCCTTCACAGCTGAGCTTCAGAAAGTGGAATCTAGCATTAGGATGGGCTTAACTTAAACACTTGTAAAAATCCAATGAAAATTACAAATCCCAGAATTATGTTTCTAATCACTCAATCCAACATCTGCCTCTTATAGACAAAGATGTTGGAGTTTAGTTGAAAGTAGGAACATGTGTTTCATTTCTAGGCTGGAGCTATTTGGTCACATCTCAGTGCTAGGGAGGCCCCTGTGTGCCGCCCTGCGTGCCTCTCCCAGAGTTTTGGAAACACCCATGTCTATTGGGACGTCAGCAGTCATCGCTCACTCACTATGCACACATATTCCTTCCCTTGTCTGTGCAAGTGTTTTTTTGAGTTAAGTCTAAAAGGAAGGAGGGAAGAAAGGAAGGAAGGGAGGGAGGGAGGGAGGGAGGGAGGAAGGAAGGAAGGAAGGAAGGAAGGAAGGGAGGGAGGGAGGGAGGAAGGAAATAAATTTGCACCTATCCCCATGGTCCACCTCCACCTATGTTGCTCTGCTGGGTCTTTCCTTCCATGCCACCCCTACCTGGCTTGTAGCAAAGGACCCTGTCTTGTAGAGGGACTAACAAGTGTCTTGAACTGTTCCTAGGGGTTGGAGAAATCTGTTAGGGGTGATGTTGATAGGCTCGGCAAAGCTACCACCCGTAGGAAGGTGTCTTTTCTGTGGTTAGTGGAAAGAGAACTGCCATGTGGCTCCTCTGCCCGGGGCACAAGTGCTGTTCTCACTCAGCTGCTATGGGACGGCCCTGGGGTTGGTGGGACCTCCTCAGAACAAGCTCCCCCCAGTTCTTTCTTCTACAGTACAGGAGACCCCTGGGCAGTCTCCTTAGGGTAGAGGGGGTAGGTATGATGGCATTCCTCTCTCATCAGCTCATCACTTTGCTCTCTTTGCTGTGGCATAAACTCTGTGCTCCAGGGTCCACAGAATTCTTATGATTAGCAAAAGCCTAGATGAGAAGTGTTTAAAACGTGATCAGGTCCCATTCATTTATTTTTGCTGTTGTGACTCCCTTTGAGGTCTTCTTCAAAAATTATTTCCCAAGGCTGATATCACTAAGAGTTTTTACGACACTTTCTTGAAATTTTATATCTTTTGTAACAACCAGGATGGATTTTGGAGAACACTCTCCTAAGTAAAGTATCACAGGAATGGAAAAATAAGCATCAGACGTGCTCAATACTAAATTGAAACTGAATGATTAACAAGTCTTCTCACTTGAGAGAAAAATGCAATTAAATTTAAGAAGTTGGGGGAGAGGGTTTGGCAAGTTCCACACCAAGACAACAATGCACAGGTACGTAGCACACTTCCTGAGTGAAGGAAACAACTACAACTTGAACTTTACCTCACAAATGCAAACAATGTAACCCAATCATGTGTACCCTCATATTAATCCAATATTTTTTCTCTTTGTATTCTTACTATTGCAAGCCCACTAAAGGAAGGATCCAGACTGCAAGGGAAGAAAATAGCATCATAAAGAAATATTTCAATACCTCCTTTCTTTACCCATCTTAACTAAGAGCTCTTCAGAGATTCAGCCCTCTAATTTTGGGGCCCAATCTAAGAGCATCCCATTACACTCTTCTTAATGACAGTCAAAAACTTGAGAAACCAGGAGGTAGGAAACCTGCCAAGGCCAGAAATTAGATTAAAAACAAACATCAAGTCCCTGGCACAGAATAGAATCGAAACCTTCTGTACCTAATTTTGTTCATTTGCAAAATGCAAATGACCATTAGGTACAGAGGTTAATTTCACATGGAAATTGCATGCCTTGCACAGAGTAGATGTTCAATAAATATTTGTTAAACTTTCAAACACTTCATTTTGCAAGGATTCTGAATTATGTCCAATAGTGTGTAGGTTCCGACCAGTGATTACAAGAGCAGCAATGTATTTCCTTGGAGTTTATATAATAAGCATATAAACTTTTCCCTCGAAGGTTTAGTATCAGCCTTCAAATCAAGCACTTGATTTTACTCTCTACATTTTTTTCCTCTTTTAGTCTTAAAGGCAGAAGTATTGGCTCCAGAATTTCTAGATAGCTGGTGTCAACTGGATCAAAAAGAGAATTAGTCCATGAGACTTGAAGTGCATTTACATAAACTGTAGCTGCTGTAAACACTCATGTACAGGTTTTTTGTGTAGACAGAAGTCTTGATTTCCTTGAGCTAAATGCCCAAGGGTAAAATTGCTGGGTTGTATGGCAGTTGCATGTTTAGTTAAGAAATTGCCAAACTGTTTTCCAGAGTGACTGTACCACCTGACACTCCCACCTGCCATATGTGAGGAATCCTGTTTCTTCACATCCTACCAGCATATGATGATAGTGACATTTTTTTTTTTAATTTCAGTTGTTCTGATAGGTGTGCCATGTTGTCCCATTGTAGTTTTAATTTGCATTTTCCTAGAGCAGTGGTTTTCAATCTTCCTAATGCCGCAATGTATTTTCATTGTTAAAAAGGGATCACGACCCACAGGCTGAGAACCGCTGCCCTAGAGGATTATGATGCTGAACATCTTTTCAGGTGCTTATTTGCCATTTGTATGTCTTCTTTGGTGAAATGTCCCATTGTGTCTTTTACTTACTTTATAATTGACTTTTTTTATTTTTACTGTTCAGTTTCAAGAGTTCTTTATATATTCTTGATATTAATCCTTTGTCAGACATATGGTTTGCAAATATTTTCTCCCATTCCATAATTTTCATCTCCAGAACAAAACTTTTCAATTTTAATGAAATTCAATTCATCAGTTTTTCAGTCTAAGAACTCTACATTTAATCTCAGATCCTAAAGATTTTCTCCTGTTTTTTATAAAAGTTTCAGTTTTACATTTTACATGTAAAACTATGGTTCATTTCGAGCTAATTTTTGAATAATAAATGAAACCTTGATTGAGATCCCCCCCATGGATGTCCAATTGCTATAGCCCCATTTATTGAAATCATCATTCCATCATCACACTGCTTTTGCGCCTTTATCAAAAATCAGTTGAGGCTCGGTGCCTATAGCTCAACCGGCTAAGGCGCCAGCCACGTACACCTAAGGTGGCGGGTTCGAATCCCCAGCCCGGACCCGCCAAACAACAATGACGGCTGCGACCAAAAGATGGCCGGGCGTTGTGGCGGGCGCCTGTGGTCCCAGCTACTTGGGAGGCGGAGGCAGGAGACTCGCTTGAGCTGGAGCCCAGGAAGTTGGAGGTTGCTGTGAGCTGTAATGCCATGGCACTCTACCCAGGGGGACAGCTTGAGGTTCTGTCTCAAAAAAAAAAAAATCAGTTGAGCATATCTGTGTGGGTTTGTTTCTGGGTTCTCTATTCTGTTCCCTGGATCTATGTGTGTGTCCATCCTTCTATCAATACCATATAATCTTGATCACTGTAGCTATGTGATACATCTCGAGATCCAATTCTTCTTGGTTAATTCTTTCTCAAAAACTTTTAAACCTATTCTGGTTTCTTTCCCTTCTGGTATAAAATTTAGAATACATTTGACTATATCTACAAAAATTCTTCCTGGGATTTTAATAGAAATTGAGTTAAGCCTATATATTATTAGTTCAGGGAGAATGGACATTTTCACTATGTTGAGTCTTCCAATCCATGAACATAGTCTGTCTCCATTTATTTAGAACTTTGGTTTCTTTTATCAGCATTGTGTAGTTTTCACCATAAAGTCCTGTATGTGTCATATTAGATTTACTCCTAAGTATTTCTCTTTTGTTGAGCAATTGTGAATGGTATTTTATTTTCGCTTTCAGCGTCCATGTGCTCATTGCTAGCATGTATAAATACAATGCATATTACATTATTTTGTATCTTATATCCTGTACATTTTTATCCTGTGTTCTTGCTTATTACTTCTAGGATTTTTTTTTTTTTTTTGATAGAATGCTTGGAATTGTCAGCATAGTAAATCACATCATCTGCACACAGGGACAATCTTATTTCTTCCTTACTGATCTATATTCTTTTTTATTTTCTTTTCTTGAATGATTACACTGAATAGTACTTTCAGCACTATGCTGAATAAGAATGTTGAGAGTAAACACACCCTTACTTTTTTCCAGACTGTAGGGAGAAAACATCCAGTCTTTCACCACTGTAGATAATGTTAGTAATATAATTTTTTATAGATGTTCTTTATTATCTTCAATATATTCACCTCTATTTCTATTTTTCTGACACATTTTTAATCATGAAAAGATGTCAAATGCTCTCAAATATTATTCCTGCATTAATTGATATGATCACATGGGGATTTTTATGTTTTACAATGCTTAAACCAATTTTTGAAAATTAAACCAGGTTTGTATCCATGGAATAATGCCCATGTAGTCATAATAAATAATATTTTTATATTAATGAATTCTATTTGTTAATATTTTGTTAAGGGTTTTGCACTTATTGTGAGAGATATTGTTCTATTGTTTTCTTTTTTGAACTGTTTTGCCTTGTTTGGGTATGATATAATACTAACTTTTTTAAATTAATAGGGAGGTATTTCCTCCCTTTGTATATTCTAGAAGAGATGATATAAAATTGATATGAATTCATCACTAAGCATTTCATAGACTTCTCCAGAGAAACCAACTGGAACTGGAGATTTCTTTTGGGAGAGTTTTTTAAATTACTAATTCATTTTCCTAAGGTTATAGGGCTATTAAAATTAACTATTTCATATTGGGTGAGTTATGATAGTATGTGCTTTTTCAAAGAATCGGAACATTTTATTTCAAGTGGCAAAACTTATGTATGTAGAGTTGTTCATTGTATTCCCTTATTATCTTTTCAATGCCTACAGGGTCTGTAATATCTCATTTCATTCCTGATATTGGTAATATGTACCTTCTTTTTCTTTTTTCTTTATGATAGAGGCTTGTCGAGTTTATTGATCTTTTTAAAGAAACAGCTTTGGTTGCATTGATTTTGATTTTTTTTTCTATTGCCTCTCTCTTTTTATTATTATGGATCTCTGCTCTTACCTGACAATTTTATTCCTTGTACTTCCTTTGTGTTTTTTTTTTCCCCCTCTTCTTTTTTCTAGATCTGGTGATGAAAGCTTAGGTTATGTGTGTGAGAATTTCCCTTTTTTTTTTTTTAAGGCAGAGTTTCACTTTATTACCCTCAATAGAGGGCTGTGGCATCATAGCTCACAGCAACCTTAAACTCTTGGACTCAAGAGGTCCTCTTGCTCCAGCCTCCCAAGTAGCTGGAACTACAGGTGCCCACGACAATGCCTGGCTATTTCTAGAGACAGGCTCTCACTCTTGCTCAGGCTGGTCTCAAACTCCTGAGCTCAAGGAATCCACACATCTTAGCCTCCCAGAGTACTAGGATTACAACCATGAGCCACTGTACCTGGCCCTCCTCTTTCTAATATATATGTTAAATTTCTCTCCCAGTACTTCTTTAACTATGTCCCACCAATTCTGATATGCTACATTTTCATGTTCACTGATTTTAGTGGATTCCTTTTTCCCCTTAAGACTTCCTCTTTGACCCACATATTAATTAAAAGTACATTGTTTAGTTTCCAAGTGTTCAAACATTTTCCTTTCTGTTATTGATTTTTCATTTTATTCCATTGTGTTTAGAGAGCACACTCTATGATTTAATTATTTTAAATTTGTTGAGATTATTTTTATGTCCCAGGATATGAACTATGATGGCGTATAATCTGTGTATACTTGAAAAGAATGTACATTCTTCTGTATTTGCATAGTGTTCTATAAACATTGACTAGATTCTGTTGGTTAATGGTGTTGAGGTTTTTTTTTTCTTGAGACAGAGTTGTCCTGGGAAAAGTGCCATGGCATCATCATAGCTCACAGTGACCTCAGACTCTTGTGCTCAAGTGAGCCTCTGACCTCAGTTTTGTTTGTTTTTCTGTTTGGTTTTTTTTTTTTTTTTTAGTAGAGACAGGAATTCACTCTTCCTCAGGCTGATCTCAAACTCCTGAGCTCAAGCAATCCACCTGTCTTGGCCTCCCAGAGTGCTAGGATTGCAGTTGTGAGCCACTATGCCAGGAGTATTGAATTCTTTTATGTCCTTGATGATTTTCTGTTTAGTAGTTATATCAGTTGTTGAAAGAGGGATGCTGAATTCCCTAATGATAGTTGTAGATTTATCTATTTCTCTGTTCAGCTTTGTTTCTGCTTCATCTATTTTTCAGCTCTGTTCTTTGTTCCCTACATTTTGTATGAAAGTTAGCATACAAATGTTTTTCATTTCTCTGTTTTGTCTTTCTTTTGAGGGATACTTGAACATTTTTTAGAATTCTATTTTTATTTATCTATGGTATTTTTAATATATCTTTTTCATAACTTTTAAAGTGGTTGCTCTATTACATTATGTATACATAACTTATTACAGTCTACTAGTGTCATCATTTTACTAGTCCAAGTGAATTATAGAAACCTTCCTTTCCCACATTTACAAGATGATAGTTATAAATATGCATACATTTTAGAACCACATAACACAGTGTTATCATTTTTGTCTCCACCATCAAACATAATTTAGAAAACTCAGAATGAAAGTAAGGACTGGGCTCGGCGCCTATGGCTCAAGCGGCTAAGGCGCCAGTCACATACACCTAAGATGGCGGGTTCGAATCCCCAGCCCGGGCCCGCCAAACAACAATGACGGCTGCAACCAAAAAATAGCCAGGTGTTGTGGCGGGCGCCTGTGGTCCCAGCTACTTGGGAGGCGGAGGCAGGAGACTTGCTTGAGCCCAGGAGTTGGAGGTTGGTGTGAGCTGTGATGCTACGGTACTCTACCCAGGGGGACAGCTTGAGGCTCTGTCTCAGAAAAAAGTAAGGACTGTATTTTCCCACATTTTTACTTACAGTGCTCTTCCTTCCTTCCTGATGTTCCAAGTTTTCTTCTTTTATCGTTTTCTTTCTGTTGAAGGAACTGTCTTTAGCCATTGTTTTAGGGTAGGCCTGTTAGTGACAAATTCTCTTAGTTTTTCTTCCTCTGAGTGTATCTTGATTTTCCTTTCCCTCTTGTAACATATTTTGGCAGGACGCTGGGTTAATGGTTCTTTTCTTTCAGTGCTTGAAAAATATTATGCCACTTCCTTCTGGCCCCCGTGATTTCTGATAGGAAGTCTGCTGTCATCTAATTGTCTTTTTCCTTTTGGTAAAATATTTCTCTCTGGCTGCCTTCAAGACTTTTTCAGTCTTTAATTTTCAGAAGCCTAATTGTGATTGCAATTGTGTGCATGTCTTTGGATGTATTCTCTTTGGAGTTCATGCAGCTTCTTAAATCTGTAGTCTTATATCTATTGCCAAATTTAGAAAGTTTTGAGCCATTATTTTTTCAAGTATTTTTTAGCTCTGCCCTCTTCTTTCAGGGCTCTGATGATGCAATTGTTAGATCTTTTGTTTTAGTCCCACAGTTTTCTAGAAGACTATATTTATTTTTCTTCCAATCTATTTTTCCTTTTGTTGTTTAGACTAATTTCTGTTGTTCTCTGTTTCACATCACTGATCATTTCCTGTCTCCTTCATTCTGCTCTCTCCTGCAGTCTGCTGTTCATTAAGTTTTTTGTTTACATTTTATATTTTTCAATGCACTTAGTTCTTCTTTTTATGCTTCTACTTCTTCTATTTATTTTTTGAGACTATCTCTTTGCTGAGGTTTTCTGTTTATTTCATTCATTCCAAGTGTGTTCCTCATTGCTGCTGTCAATTTTATCATGGTTACTTAAAATCTTTGTCAGATAACTCTAACATTACTGTCATCTTGGTGTAGGCCTGTATGAATTGCCTGTTTGATTCAGTTTGAGATCTTCCTTGATTCTTGGTATGATGAGTGATTTTGACTGAATCCTGGATTTGTTTATATTATGAGACTTTGAATCTTACTTGAACCCAGTTCTGCTGACTTTTTCTGATACAGCTCTTACAGGAGAAAGGGAGGAATGCCACCTCATTCTTCATAGGTGGAGATAGAAATTCAGGTTCTCCACTGAACCAAAGGAAGGGTGTCTTTGTTATTGCTGGGCAGGAGCAGGAATTCTGATTACTCACATTGTCATCACTGACATGATGGTGGGGATGGCCTTGTTACTGCTAATAATGGTCTTGACTGATACTCACCAGCAAGGAAGAGGAGGGGTACCTCAGTACTGCTAGGTGGAGAAAGAAGTCTTTACGCAAGGTCACATAGCTGACTGTGGAGTTGGAACTCAGATATCTTCGTCTTCAGCGCCCAAGGTCTTAACTACATCATCATACTGCAATAAGCTGTGATTATAATTATATACAAATATTTAGGCTCGGCGCCTATAGCTCAACCGGCTAAGGCGCCAGCCACGTACACCTAAGGTGGCGGGTTCGAATCCCCAGCCCGGACCCGCCAAACAACAATGACGGCTGCAACCAAAAAATAGCCGGGCGTTGTGGCGGGCGCCTGTGGTCCCAGCTACTTGGGAGGTGGAGGCAGGAGACTCGCTTGAGCCCAGGAGTTGGAGGTTGCTGTGAGCTGTAATGCCACGGTACTCTACCCAGGGGGACAGCTGGAGGCTCTGTCTCAAAAAAAAAAAAAAAACAACAAATATTTATGAACATATCCAAAGATTGGAGAGTTATAGCAATATGAGACGATTAAAGAATGAAGAAATATGACCACATTTCTTATTTTAAAAATGTTTTAAAATATTTCTGCCTCCAGGAAGATGAAATAAACAGACTTTTCTCTATTTCTCCTGCTAGTTACAACTAAAAAACCTAGATATTGTATATAAAACAAACATAAGAAAACTCTGAAAGGTGAGGAGAAAAAGGGACAGGCTAGAAAACTCAGGACCTGAAGAACACCACAGGGGTAAGTTCCCTGGTTTTTGCTTAATCTCCTTAAGCCTACATTTCCTCATCTGTAAAATGTGGATACTAACAGTACCTCAAAAGGTTGTTAAAAGGATTCAGTAAAATAATGAATGCTTAGTACTGGGCTTGCATTGTAGGAAGTACTTAATATTAGAACTGTTACTGTTACTAAATGTCATATATAGTTATAGGTTGAAACACTAACTTTTAAGGCAAGAAAATCTCTGTTCCGAGTGAGTTGTTCTATCACCTTTAAGTTTAGCTTTTTTTTTTGGTAGAGACAGAGTCCTGCTTTATTGTCCTCAGTAGAGTGCCATGGCATCACACAGCTCATAGCAACCTCCAACTCCTGGGCTTAGGTGATTCTCTTGCCTCAGCCTCTCGAGTAGCTGGGACCTTAGTTGCCCGCCAGAACACTCAGCTAGTTTTCTGTTGCAGTTTGGCCAGGGCTGGGTTTGAACCCGCCACCCTCAGTATACGGAGCCAGCACCCTACCCATTGAGCCCAGATGCCGCCCTGAAGCTTCTTTCTGAAGCTTGTGTTTTCCAGTCATTCTAATCAACAGTCCATAGTTCCATCAGAATGGTCTAGAGTCCTTGTTACAAACACAAATCCATCAAAATGGTCTAGAGTTCTTGTTACAAACACAAATTTCTAGGATCCACCTCAGCATCCTGAATCAGAAAGTCTGGGGTAGACGCACTACAATTCCTTTTCTTGTTAACATTCCTGGGCTGCTCCCATTTGGTTACCTTTTTGCTTTCTTATTAACTTCTGAGATTTAAAATGCTTCTTTCTTATTTGCTTCTGAAATTTTGCCATAATAAAACTTCCTTTGGGCAAGGAATAAATTCTCCTATCCAGATTCCTAAACAAGATCAAATAATAGCATTAACATAATATTTTGTTTCAATTTAAAGACTAAACCATGTAAAGTCAATGGCTTTCAATAACGTTCAACCTGAATGAAGATTCCTGTTTTGCATCTATTTGTAAAGTTTCATATCACCAGTCACTCTAAAATATAGTAATGCCAATATATCTGTGCTGGATATTTTCTGTGTGTGTTTCCAGATCCACTTACTTCTCTTTTGCACGAATGCTTGGCATTTTGGCTTAAATATGTCTAAGAGCAAAGTATCTACTTCCCTCAAAATACTGTTTTGACACCTAATCTTTAACTTCTTTCAGTGACACTGTATCATTCTCCAAAGTAACCCAGGCAGGAAAACACTTGAATATCTCCCTGTATTTCCCCTCAAGTTCACCACTTTCCAAGGCATGTGGATTCTTGCCTCACTTTATCTATTGTATCCTTCACATCTCCTCATTCCCACTCCTTCTATCCCAGCTGTATCACTAACTTTCAATTGGACTATCACAGCTTCAGAAATTAGCTTGGACTCATAAATTATCCACATTAGCCTCTCCCTTCCACTCCCCACTCCCCACCCCCATGCCTACTGAATCAGAACCTTCAGAAGTACAACAGAGTCTCCAAATGATTCTGATGTGAGCCAGGTTGAGGAGATCCTGACCTTGTGGCTCCTTACCTCTCTGGTTTTTATTTCAAACACCTTCCTCAAATTTTAATCTAGGTTGTATATTGTTTTCAGATAAATCTTTCTAAAACGTCCGCTAACGTTACTCTTTTCAAGATGGCCAATGACTCCCCACGACCCCACAGCACCCTCTAAAGCAGATGCCTGCTAAAGGGTATTATCCAGGCAGGAGTTCTAGATTAAGTTTAACCAGTTCCTCTAATGCAGAACTTCTCAGCCTTTAATATACGATTACACAATGTGAATTTTCAAGAGGAAGGGATACAGCATGTGTAGTTCCCAAATTTATCTAACCAGGGAAATGCATCATTGCCTTGGGGATCTGAGGAAACCTTTGGGAAATGATAGCCCACAGCATAAATTTCAAATTCCCAAACCTGGCACCTAAGGCACCCTATAGTTAGATCTCTATCTTCCTTTCCAGCCTTGTCACAAATGAGTCCCAAACATCTCACTCACTCACATGAAACTATTTGTTGTTCTACCAACACTTCTTATTCTTTTTCTGTTGAGGTGGAAAGGGATTTATCAGGAAATCCAACAGCAATCCACCACTCTGAATTCTTGTCCCCTCAATCCTCAGGCCCTTTTCTATCCACCAAAGTAAAATGAACATTGCATTATTTAGACTAGAACTTTAACTTTAAAAAAAAATCGGGGTTTCCCCATATGCTAAAAAATGGTATCAGTGATGGATGTGGCCGTGCATTCACCTGCACATCCACAGACATACGCATACTACATCAGCTGGATTATTTGGTGTTGCAGAGTAAGAAACTGGTTTTTGTTTTTGATTTTCTTATTTATTTACTAAAAAAACTTATTTATAAGACTGGATTATTGAGACAAGGTGGAGAGGAGAGAACCTATGAAATAAATATGGCCAGGAATACACAGACTTCATAAAGTTGTCTTCCATAAAGTATCTGTCAAGTTGAGCCATCAGACAAATATCTTCTTGACTTGGGTCACGATGATCACTGAAAGCAATGAATAAGAGAGGAATTCCAGAGTTTTCTTCTTTGCTTTAGGTTAAGCAAACCCTCTGGATATTTGAACATTAGTCTTCTTCAGACCCTAAATGCAGTTACTTCTTGGGACATTTGAGCCACTCTCACTTAGAGTAGGGCTCCTAGGTAAGCACCCTCCTCTCAGGAAGTTAGGAAACATGTATCAGTGTTTCAGTTGCACGAAACAGAAGCCTTGCTACAGTGGCGTAAAAGGTGGTTTATGTAACTCAAATAAGAAGTCTAGAGGTCAGTTTTCCAAGATTGGCCATCACAGACCAAAGTCCTCCTATGTTTCTGCTCAGAAGTTATTAGCATGTAACTTCTACCCTCCTTGTGCCAGTGTTCCAGTAAGAAAGGAAGAGGAAGAACAAAGTGCAAAAGGCACATGCCT
>NW_003852419.1:21367281-21368535 GCF_000181295.1 Otolemur garnettii
GTTTGAACCCACCACCTCTGGCATATGGGGCTGGCCCCCTACTCCTTTCAGCCACAGGCGCTGCCCACATGCCTACTTTTTATGGGGAAAACACTTTTCTAAATGATGTAAATCTCATTGGCCATAACAATGTTATAGGCCTCCCCTGAACAGCAAGGAAGTCTGTAGAATATTTTTAGGGGACAAATTGCCTCTTCCTATTTGTAAGGAAGAAAAGGAGAATGAATGAATATGAAAAAGTATTGACAGGCAGAGCACTTGTATCTTCTACATGGATATAACCCTCAAATCAAGCATCTAAATAAATATGTGTGTACTTATTTACCTACCTATATTGTAATTCACATATGTACCTAACACATCTTTGGGAGTTATTTCTATATATAGAATTAAGCTGGCTCAGCACCTGTGGCTCATGTGGCTAAGGTGCCAGCCACGTACACCTGAACTGGTGGGTTCGAATCCAGCCCGGGCCTGCCAAACAACAATAACGGCTGCAACTAAAAAATAGGTGGGCGTTGTGGCAGGTGCCTGTAATCCTAGCTACTTGGGAGGTGGAGGCAGGAGACTCGCTTGAGCCCTGGAGTTGGAGGTTGCTGTTAGCTGTGATGCCATGGCACTCTACCCAGGGCAACAGCTTGAGGCTCTGTCTCAAAAAAAAAAAAAAAGAATTAAGCAAATTGCTCACAAAGGGATTGCCCAATATTCCTGAGGTCATCTAGTTATAAAGCCAACTTTAAGCATATAAAATAGAAAGCAGGATGTGTTCTGAAAATTGTAGTTGTCATAAAAGCTAAAAACACTGATCTGGAAAAACTGCTTTTGCACAGAGAAAAAAATAATGGTAGACATTTGAGTCACAAGTTTTGTCTACAATTTAGTGCATTCCACTCACTCATGAATTTACACACAACCTGAAAAGGGGAAGGAGTGTCTCCCTCAGTTTCCTGTTGCTGAATCCACTATAGTTTTTTTAGTGGAAAATATTATAGAAGAGTCTACTGTGAGTTTACTAGGCATCAAATGAATTGACCTTAAGAACCTGAACAAGCTTCAGATATAACGTTCCTAACCAGGCAGATAAAAGAAAGATTAACAGCAAATAACTGGGGCAGTGAAAAAGAAAGACTCATTCCTTCTACAAAAGTTCAAGAGAGGCTCGGCGCCTATAGCTCAACCGGCTAAGGCACCAGCCACGTACACCTAAGGTGGCGGGTTTGAATCCCCAGCCCGGACCCGCCAAAACAACAATGA
>NW_003852419.1:21372482-21400363 GCF_000181295.1 Otolemur garnettii
CTTGGGAGGCAGAGGCAGGAGACTTGCTTGAGCCCAGGAGTTGGAGGTTGCTGTGAGCTGTGATGCCATGGCACTCTACCCAGGGGGATAGCTGTTAACATAAGGGTCAACCATGGTGACATAATCAGTTCAGCAATAAAAATAGAAAGCCCACACCAGGTAATAAGACAACTGAAGGTGGAGATAAATACTTGGCAGAAGATGATGATGCAATAAAAAGCCCTGTCTGGGGTCTATATTCAGGGAAACTTCTCACAGAAGATAATATTTGAGCAGAGAATTTAAGAATGAAAAACCAGGAAAGTTCCTGGAAAAGCATGTTCCAGGCAAGGAGAAGAGCAAATGCAATGACCCTGAGCAATGAATGCTTAGCTGCAGGAAGAACACCTGGGAGGCCAGTTTTGGCTGGAGAGTGGTGAGCAGGAGAGAGCAAGGCTACCCAGTGAAGGCGCATACAGGTCCAGATCCTATAGGGCCTTGAAGACCATGGAAAGGAATAGGATTTCATTCTAAACACAAAGAGAATCCTTCCAGTGATTTTTAAGGAGAGTATTATACAATATAATATGATATTATACAATTTATGTTTTCAAAAGACTACACGAACTAAACACAAGTTCAACATTGAAGAAGAGAACTGAATTACAATTTACTATAAGACAGGTACTCTCTGATTCCTAGGTGATGCTCTATTATAGTATTGTGCAGTAATAACTAAGGGCTTGGGGGTGAGCCTGTGGCTGTTTTATGGGCTTCTATTGGAACACTGAGAATGAACAACATTGTAGATTAAATCAGCACCACGCCTGAAATAACATGCATCCTGCCCATACTCAGCAATTCTGCCTGTCCTCTTCTTACTAAGCTTATTCCTTCTGGTTTCTATTTATAGTATATCACCTGGTATTGGCTAATCTGCATAAATCATCCCACACCAACCCTTGGTTGTAACTTCTCTAGAATAATTGTTAGCTATATTACTTAGGCTTGAAATGGGATGCCACTCATTTTTCTGCCCCTTCTGGCTATAGCATCAGTCAATCAACAATTACTATGAGAGAAAAGGATGAATACTCTCTTCTTGAAGACAGGAACCCACCTACTCCCTACCTACTCCTGACTCCCAAAGAGAACCATACATACATGGTATATATTTATTTGATTTTAATTTTCTCTGTCAACCTGAGTGAGAATCTACCCACTAAACATAACCTACAAAAGACAGGAGGAAGAACCTGCTTAGAAAAGAATGAGCCGATCTGATGGAAGGAGTAGGGGGTAGTCTGTAGGGCCAGGAATGAAGCGGCTGACCTGGGTGGGGGGTAAGGCTGGGATTACTGGGGACACCAGTCATTTTGTATTACTAAGTGATACACAAGGTGGGCAGAAATGGCTGGGAATCAAGTTGCATGTGAGAAGATTCCAGATTAGTGTCAAGGAGAGCACCTGCCAGCAGAGAAAGCTGAAGAATCATCAAAGGGGAGAAATTTAATATTTGTATCTCTGCCAGCACAGGCTTCCTCTCTTCCTCAAGACAGTGTATCCCCTGGAACAAACACAGAAGGTTTCTTTGTTTCCTCACTCCAGGTTACTTTTGTTTATTACTGATAATTAAAATGAGGCTTGGCTTTAAAAAAAAAAAAAAAAAAGCTGAAACATCAATAGCAAAAAAACCAAATAATACCATTAAAAAGTGAGTGGGCAAAGGACAGGAAAAGACATTTCTCAAAAGAAGACTTACAAATGGCCTAGAGGAATATGAAAAATACTCAATATCAGTATCATCAAGGAAATGCACATCAAAACCACAAGATACAATCTTACCCTAGTTAGAGTGGCTATTGTTAAAAAGACAAAAAATGCTGGCAAGGATACTAAGAAAAGGATTCTTATACCAGTGTATAAGAATACACTGTTAGGGCCTGGCACCCGTAGCACAGTGTTAGTTAGGGCACCAGCAACATACACTGGAGCTGGCGGGTTCAAATCCAGCCCTGGCCTGCCAAACAACGACAACTACAACCAACAAAATAGCCAGGTGTTGTGGTGGGCACCTGTAGTCTCAGCTACTTGGGAGGCTGAGGCAAGAGAATCGCTTAAGCCCAAGAGTTGGAGGTTGCTGTGAGCTGTGACGCCACAGCACTCTACCAGGGGCGACATAGTGAGACTCTGTCTCTGAAAAAAAAAATTTTTTTTTAAAGCTAAAATTTCTCCTCCTTCCCCACTTCACCCCACCTTCATACATACCACACACACACAGACATATACAAACCAGGCCATCTTGAAAGGTTGTGCCCAGACCAAAGCCTCCTGAATTCATAGTTTTAGCTAATTGCTAGGTATAGGAGAAAGACTGAACCAACAAAGACCCACATTGTGAATTAAAGAAATGTGATGAGTTTAATCAATGTAGACTGCTAACTTGAACTTCTTTGTCAAATTAAAATGTTTCCTTCAATTTCTCATCTTTCTCTATGGAATACGTTAATTATTTGAACAAATCAGGTCTGAAAGCAACATACACCAGAAAAACTGGATTTAGATAGAAAGTGTGTTACCTGAATGGGGTGGGAAGGAATTCAAAACATTTCATTTTCATTTTCTGGGCTCTGCTGAAGTGGAGCTCTTAAGATAACGTTCTGAACATCGTCGCACAGAAGAGGCAGCGTACAGGGCAGGAACCTATAGTATGAGGATAGCAGGGATGCCCTTAAGAAACATACATCTAACAGGAGGGCAAGTATTTTAAATCTAAGTACGTGTGTGCTTGTTTGTTTTGTAAGAAAGTAAAAAACCACCCTAATGGCAACTAAAACAGAGCCCAGCTCAATAACTAGCTGCTGATGGGTAAATGAAGTATGTTTTCTCTGAATCACTTGAGTAATCAAATTTGGATGCCAACTTTGGATTCCCAGCTCTCTTCTGGATGGTGGTTTATTCAAAAGTCATGCTGTGTTAATCCTTACTCTGTTCACCTTTTTGAAAGTCCAGAAATCTTCATTGCCAAAATATGTTTCTTCCAGAAATCAAATGACCACCCGGCAGCATGCCTCCTGAGTTCTCCTCCCCATCAGTCAGGACTTCCAAACAACTGCTAAATCTGAATCCCTGTCTCCTTCCATCCTGCCAAGCCAGGCAAGTTTCCATGAAACTGCAAAACTAAGAAACCCTTTATGTGACTTGACAACAAGAAAATAAAATCACAGAGGCAATGAAAAGGAGGGCTATAAACCAGCAAATGAAAACAGAAACAAGCATAATAAGAAGAGCATAATTAAGCCTGAGGCATCGCTGCATAGACCTGCCACATTCCTAATGGGTAAAAGCCTGGGACCCATAGACCTGCCTCTTGGAATTGCCAGAAGGTGAGGCTGGGGAGATAGGCGTGAAGTATGCACACAGCCCACTGGAAGGAGTCTTAAAATATCTTTCACTCAGGCTCCCATTTCCAAACACTGGAACTGGGTTTCTTTCTCTGTTTCCCTCCACAGAACAGAACATATTCGCTTCCTTATCAGCTGGGCTTTTGTTCTGGTGAGGAATTCTGAAAACGCTAAAGGGCTATAGGGCTCACAGCTACATTCCCCTGGGTATGAAGTAGCACAGACCTTTGGAGACTTGGGTTCCTCCCGGAAATGGGTTCATTATTATCTTCTTAAGCTGGAGGTTTTCTGAAATTAGCCCTTCCTGTGCTAAGCACTTAAAACACAAGCAGGAGGCTGGTTCTAGCTTCCTCATAAATAAATTAAAAATAATGAAATGTTGGGAACTGGCATTGGCTGCCAAATTTTATGGGGCTGTCCCCTAATTACTTTGGTACACCACAAATTTATGAGTATCTCAAATAATTCTTTGACCATAGTTCACAAAATAATCAAGAACCATAATCATATTTTGAAATACTGAAAAAAAAGCTTGATGAATGTTTGCCCTCCTGCCTAATTAGGTAACCAAAAGAATGCAAGTTTGTAGATTTTGCTGCCTATATGAATATTGGTCATGAGCAGACTGGCCTAACAAAAACAATTATAGAGAACTGAAAACCTGAATGGACCTGTAACACTGAGGAATGAGAGACATCTTATTCCTCAAAGTGGGTTACCGCCACCCTTTGGAGCCTCTGGTGGGGGAAAAAGTCAAAGCCACAAGTAAACAAAGTAAACAGTTGGGAAGCTTCAGTTTTACTATACACACAGGTGCGAGGAGCTCATTATGTTTATTTTTAAATAAACATGACAGTATTGTGGAAGTAAAGGCAAATTGCCCGCAAATCTTAGCATTAAAAAGACATTTTGAGCTGGCAGCCACTTCTACAGAACATTCACAAGCCAGCCTTCATTTTAGAGGTCCTTTCTGGAACCATGTGCAAAGTGCTTCTATAGTGTTGGGAAGCGATGAATTGCCAACTAAAAAGGAAGCTGCTTCTGATGTGCACGTTTTAACTCTGTACTAGACTGGATAAATTTCATATCTATCTAGGAATACGAATAACAGAAATCTTACCACACCTTCTATCAGGAGTCTCCAACCTATAGCCTGTGGCCCATAGGCCAAATGCTGATTTCATGAGGACGTGTTTTTTTTTTTTTTTTTTTGCTAATCTGTGGTGTGGATGTTGCAAAAGTTTACATGGACTTTTTTTTTTTTTTTTGCTAATCACCTTTTGTTAGTGTTTGTGTATTTAATGTGTGGCCCACGATAACTCATATTCTTCCAATGTGCACCTAGTAAAAAACAAGTTAGACATCCCTGTATGATTGGGAGCAAAAAATGGGTCCCTTCTACTTTTCGAGGTTCCTTGGCCAGACTATGAATTAAACTATGTAAGATAGATTAACAGGACAAAAATAACATTTTAATTATGTATATACTCATGGGTTTCTCAGAAAATATGGGACTTGAAAGGGTCAGATGATTGAAGATTATATGTATAATACCTTGAGCTACAGAAAGAAATCAAGGCTTGGCGCTACTGGCGGGGGGCAGGTATGGTGACACAAGTTGTGGAAAGGTAAGGGGAGGAATTATTTGGTTGTCTTGTTGACTTTGTGCAATTGAAGTTTCCCAAGTAATAGAAGTTGTCTGGAACCGCCTTCTTCATGATACAAATACTTTATTAATGTAGATGTCCTTTATAGACAAAAATTTCATTTACAAAAGAACAGTTTTTCAGAGCTACTCCTGTGTCAGCAGTTTCTTGGAAAAGCCAGGTCATAATATTGCCAAAGATGTATATTTTGGGTAAGGTGACCAGATTTTAACATTGGTAAAGTGGGACACCATTGATGGGGGGTGGGGGTGGGGTGGGTTCTTAATTTAAAATTTGGTCTATATGGAGCAATAAAAATTTCCATAGAACACAAAAATAGTATTGTAATTTTTTTAAATTTCAACATAAATATGATTTATAAATATAATACATTAAAAATTATGTATAGTATTATTTTATTCTTTGGCATATTTCTCATTTGAGTGAATTTTTTTAATAGATTGCTATCATTGTTTAAAAGGTCATGAAATTTTTCACAAGAATTTGTTAAATTATATTTCACACATAAAATGGCTTTCAAAGTCTCAACACTTAATTGTGATTTTTCTGATGTCCACACTTTATTTACCATAGAAAAAACGCATTCAGTCGCAGCATTAGTTCCTGGCAAGGACAGTGTGTATCCCACAATTTTTAGTGCATTATTGTATGGAACATGGTTTGTTTCAAAATGATGAAATATTTCTAACCATTTGTTCTCTATTGTGATTTTTGCTGATGCCCAAGATTTAACCTTTTCCTTATCAATATATTTTTTAATAATGATACCTTATAAGTCATAAGTGTCACTTTCAAGGCTGGTGCTAGACTTTTTGCCACCACTATAAAATATAAATAATACGAGTACTGTCTGCTAAATTCATGAAGTAAATAAATAAATAAATTACCTAAATTATCTGAATAGCTGATTTGTTGACATCACTTGTTTAACTAGCACTAGCACACAGTACAATGTGTATTGTCTGAGAGACAGTTACAAAATGTTTTTGTGGTTGCCAATGCCAAAAAATGCCATTGTTCATTAAGTCCAAACAATGGTGGTCGAATTCTAACAACTGATCAACAATGCGAACTTTGATAAGCAGTCCTTGATAATCAGTTCTCAACAGTTAAAGTTTAACATTATAAAATTAACAAAAATAATATAAAACTCATATGCTGGCAAAACAGCCACATGGCAGCCAAAAACTGTCTATTCCTTTCCCGATCTCCCACCATTCCCTAGCTTGTCGTGCATTCTTTCCAAAAATTGGGACTTTTTTTAAACGCTGTGAGATACAGGACAAATTGTTAAAAATCAGGACTGTCCTGCCAAAAGTGGGATGTCTGGTCACCTTAATTTTGGGGTGACATATTCCAGTCTCCTAGAGTAATACTTCGGGGGTAGTGTGACCTAAGTCCCAACTGAGGGCACCTGTCAGTATGTGAGAAAATTTTTGGTTGGCAGAACTTAGAGGGAAAGAGTGAGGTGCTAACCTAGTCCTCAATACCACATAATGCACAGGATAGCACCCTGTGCATAAGGCAAAGAATTTCCCAGCCTATTATCTCAATAGCATGAAGTTGAGGGACCCTGCTTTAAACAATGCATATAGGTACACAGAAAACAAGTGGCCTGATGGTCTCAGGCCAGACTACGAATGTCCATGAACAGACCTGCAATGTAGCCTTTGAAGACTTGTTTTTGTGGTGCCAAGGAAGCTGCTGCTATGCATGGGCTCAGCGATATGGAGGACTCAGCCATCTCCTCCAGAAAGCTGCCTGAACCCTCCAAATTGGAGTCAACCTCCCCCTATTAGTGCCCAGTCCATAGGTTTGAGGTCCTTATTCTTTTATGCACTACTGAATCCTGCCACTGTGGCCCAGAGTGGGCTGTAAACTCCCTGAGGACAAAACTCCTGTATTTTAAAATACATCTTCTTGGTCCACAGCACCACAGCATACAGCAATGCCAATAGAATGGCTGCCAAGTTGCCATCAATACTTTGTTCTCCCCCCAGTATTAGGAATTCTGCAAACATGCATTAAAAAAAAACATATAACCTGAGAAGGAAAAAAGACTATGATCTATTTTCCTCTGGAAAGATCATTTAGCAAAGTCTACCTTTGAAGACCTGTTTATCTTTTTGTTCAGTGCTAATCATCTGCCCGACTGCCTTCCCTCTTCTTTAACCTTTTTCATAGTGTCAGTTCATCTTGAAATTTCACTGTTGCATTTCATAAATGGTTCTCAATCTTGGTTGATGTTTTTAATCCAGATATGCCTATAATCAAAGCATAGAGCAAAGTTTGGCTAGCATTCACTATAGAACTCAAAAAAAATTTTTTTCACTCTATAATTCATTAATTTGCTAATGGTTTTCCCTATAAGAGGCAATTTGACCCTGCTCAGCTTTTAGTTAACAACAAAAAAAATTCTTTGAGGCTTTTTCTCTGCTTTAGGCTTTCTCTCTGCTTTCTCTTTTTGCTTTCAAAATTAACTATTCCATAGAATGTGTGAAAAAGAATTAAGCATTTTTGAAATAAAAGGCAATTTTCCATGTTAAAATATTCAAGGCAAGTTCAGTACTTTCCTATACTTTCCATTCCTAAAAGGTAAGAAACTCATGTCCAGAGATTCAAATATCTTAGACTCCACTTACTAAACAAATAAACAGGTTATTCTTCACCCTACAAAACCATTTATCAAGTGATTCAACCCAAGATTATTTCCATTCAGCAGCACCTACTCTCAAACACATTTAAATTGAAATAGTATTCACATAGCTTTTTAGGGACCAGAAGAACTTTCTAAGAGCCGAGGGGATGATGAATGAGCCCAATCCCTTAATTTTGCCAGGGAGGAAATTGAGGCTAAGAAGGCACATGAGCTCTCAAAGCTGCAGGGTAATAGTTGGAACTTATTAAGGGCCTATGCTCCTTGCACGCTCGCCACTTCCAGCAAGTCCAGGCCACCATCACATCTTGCTTGGACTGGTGCAGAAGTCTCCTAAGTCTTGTGTTTACCCTCCCTCCCTAAGGTGACCAGATGTCCCGCTTTTGGCAGGGACAATCCCAATTTTTAACAATTTGTCCCGCAGCATTTTTTAAAAATTCCGATTTTTGGAAAGAATGCATGACAAGCTAGGGAATGGAGGGAGAACAGGAAGGGAATATATGGTTTTCAGCTGCCATGTGGCTATTTCGCCAGGATGAGTTTTATATTATTTTTGTTAATTTTATAATGTTAAACTTTTTTTTTTTTTTTTGAAGCAGAGCCTCAAGCTGTCCCCCTGGGTAGAGTGCCGTGGCTTCACAGCTCACAGCAACCTCCAACTCCTGGGCTCAAGCGAGTCTCCTGCCTCCGCCTCCCAAGTAGTTGGGACCACAGGCGCACCCCACAACGCCCAGCTATTTTTTGGTTGCAGCCGTCATTGCTGTTTGGTGAGACCGGGCTGGATTTGAACCTGCCACCTTAGGTGTATGTGGCTGGCGCCTTAGCCACTTGAGCCATAGGCGCTGAGCCTATAATGTTAAACTTTAATAATAAGAAATAACTGTTGAGAACTAATCATTGAGAACTGCTTATCAAAGTTCGCATTGTTGATCAGTCGTTAGAATTCGACGAGAAATATGCCAAAGAATAAAATAATACTATACATAATTTTTTAATGTATTATATTTGTAAATTGTACTTATGTTGAAATTTAAAAATATATATTACAATACTATTTTTGCGTTCTATGAAAATTTTTGTTGCTCCATATAGACCAAATTTTAAATTAAGAACCCAACCCCCACCCCCACCCCCCTGTCAATGGTGTCCCACTTTACCAATGTTAAAATCTGGTCACCTTATACATACCACTCTCCCCCAAAGGCCACTCCCCACAGCAGCCAGAAGGATGTACCTACAACAGAAGGGAAACTATGTCACTCCTTTGCTCAGAAACATCCAATGTCTTCCCACCTCCCCTGAGTAAAAGCAAATCCTCACCACAGTGTACAAGGCCTGTCCATTCCTAAATACTCATCCCTTCAGTCAGTGCCCCTGCCCCAACATGCTCCACCTCTGGGACTTTGCCCTTGCAGGTCCCTCTGCCAGCAACCTCTTCCTCCATATGACTGCCTCCTCAGCTCTCCTTTAGGGGTCCTCTCAAATGTCACTGCACTAGAGGCTACCGTGACCACCCTGTGTAAATAGCACTATCCTACCTTCTACATTTCCTTCCCTCCTTAATCTGCCTTACCATGTTTCCCCAAAAATAAGACCTACCCAAAAAATAAGCCTTAGCAGGATTTCTATGCATTTGTTAAATATAAGCCCACCCCAATAATAAGACCTAGTGATGGGCACGGCTATCCAGCGTATCTGCATAGCCACACAATGCATTTCAGCGGAGGGGGAGGGAGGCATCCCCTGAAAATAAGCCCTAGTGTATCTTCTTGAGAAAAAATAAATATAAGACAGTATCTTAGTTTGGGGGAAACAAGTATTAATTTTTCCTTTTCTTTTTTTTCACAACAACCTCAAAAATGGTAGAGTGGACTGCTCCAATAAGGAACAGTCACTTTTTTCTAACATTTTTATCACCTGTCAATTAAGTTCATATAGATTTGTTCATTGACTGCTTTTCCCCACTAGAATGTAAGCTCAACAGAAAATTCCCTACTCGACCCCTAGTGCCTAGTATATAGTAGGAACTCAGTATTTTTGTAATATAAGTGTTTACTATTCTAAGGAAGATAAAGGAACCAATTTACTTAATCTTCCCAATTGCCTCATTGTCATTTCTGGTTCACAGATGAAGAAACTGGCACATGGAAGTAACTGTGCAAGATCACCCAGCTAGTCAATAGTAGAGCCAGGATTTGAACCCAGGACTCTGGCTTTTTAAACACCATAATGTACTGTGTCACTCTTATCTTAGCTAATTACAAAGAACTACTGTTCTTTAATGCTTCTTCCCTATACTAGACTGTCAGCAAGTGAGATATACTGAAGTATACTTTCAAATGTTAATAATTTCCCGTAACTACCTAATATTAAAATAATCAACAAGGTGTGATTTTGAACTAAGACTTATAAATGAGAACAAAAATGTAACCTCAACTGTGCTGCACTTCAGACTCTAATTCAGAGAAACACTTACACAGAGGATATGACTGTGACTTACAGGCGTGTGCAGGTAATTCTCCCTGCCTGACTGAGATTAGGACGATTAGCTCTGGTCCATAAAGGGAAAACTAAGAGGGAAAAGCCACAGTGCTATTCTAGGCCACACAGCCAGTAAAGTGGCTGGAAGGGAGCTTCTGAGGGCCCCTCTGGGACTGCTCCCTGCTTATTAGTGTAGAACACCCTAGTGATTCACACGATGGAATGTTTAAGCCAAGGATGTCACCTATCGAGGATGTGTTGATACAGCTTTATCTGAGAAATTACATAATAATCCTAATGTAGAAATGCCATAAAGGAATTTACGTTTTGGATTAAAAGAGGGGTATATCCCCCAGGAATTACTCTACGAAGGATATCAGGAGATTTTCAGTGAGAAACTTACTGTCCCAAACTGGCCAAGTGACTTGACTGTCGCAGCATAATTTGGTAAGACAACCAGACTCCTGCCCCAGAGTCTTCAGGGACCCCAGCTCTGCTGTCCTTCCGAAGGAAAGGCCTGTTCTGCACCTAGCTTCCTAGGACATAAAAGTCCCTACCTTGAGTCTTCTCTGCTTCTTTCTTTTGGATCAAATATCTATTTCTGCAAGCCTTGAGACCTTTTATTCCCTTTCTACCCCAGAGAGCAGAATGAATCTTTCCTCCCACATTGTTGGAGTTCTCTGAAAGAAATCATGCCGAGTCTCCCGCTCTAGAACCTTCCCCTGGCTCACAATCTTCCGTTGACCTAGCCTCCCACTGTCCACCTGACCCCAGGACGTGGCAAGAGAAGGAGGCTGGGAGGGGTGGAGTGTCACAAACACCTGTCACCTGGCAGGCCTCGGCCCCCACTTGCCCCGTCCCCCGTCCTACCACTCCCTCCAGTAGGCTCCGCCAAGGCCCCCGCCCTCCCGGTCCTGGACAGGCCCATCCCTCCCGCCCGGCCTCTCGCCACAGTCCAATGGCCGAGGGGCAGGGCAAGCTGAGCAAGCCGCGGCAGCCCAGCAGGATCCCCGCCCTGTTCCCGGTTCCATAGCCGGGCCCCGGAGGCCTTTAAATGCCACCTAGAGCCGACGCGGCAGGGCCCTCGCCACCTTTCTTCCTTGGGCGGCGGCAGCAAGAGCAGCAGCGCCAGCCGCGGTCCGGGTCCCGGCAGCAGCGACCAACCAGGACCTCCGGGCCGGTGCTGCCTTGCTCTGCGCGTCCCCTTCCCTTCCCTCCCCTCCTCCCCCTCTCCGGCAGTGCCTGCCAGGTCGGCGCCCGGCCCCGGGCGTGCGCCCGCGCGCGCGTGCCCTCGTGTGTGCACGCGCCCGCGCCAGCCTCGGACCCGCGCCCCCGCCCCGCGCAAGACGGCCCTGGGATCCCAGCCCGCGCACCGCGTCCCACGTCCTCAGCCGCCGGCTGCCACCGGTGCGCCCCGCCGCGCTGTGCAAGAAGATGGCGGGATCGGTGGCCGACAGTGATGCCGTTGTGGTGAGTGTGGCGGGGTGCACGCGAGACACCCCTTCCCCCCGCCCCGCAAGCCACCAAAGCCAGCTTCAGCCGGGTGGGGGCGGAAAGAAGCTGCAGGCCCAGCCTGGCGCCAGCGCGCGAAGGCGACCGGGTACCTGTTCGCCGGAGCCGGCTGTGCGCTACTGGTAGGGGGAGGGAGGGACTCCCCGGCTGGAAGGCTCGGGGCTGCGGGACGGTGTTTGGGAGTAGACGGGGTAGGAGTGCCCGACAGCCAGGTGAGTGCACATTGCACGTGTGAGTGTGCGCGTGGGTGAGTGTGTCCGGGGCGCGCGCCCCGCCACCGCCCCCAACGTGCTGGGGATTCCCCCTTGGAAATAGGTCTTCGCCTGGGGCTCCCAAGAGAAGTTGAGACTTCAGCCACGTCCTAGAGGACAGGCCTGGGCCACAGCGGTTTTAGAAGCATTTGCAGTTGGAGAGGGGCCTGCCCTTCTCCAGCACAGGGCTCTGGCTCCCCGGTGTGCCTCGACCTTGATTTCGCTCTGGATCTGAAGGGTCTGGGGATCCTCAGAGGCTTAGCTACTGGGTGAAAAGGATGGATTTTGTTCTTGGGGGGAGGGAGTTATGCGATTATTTAATGGGCTATGAAGAAGCATCATCTACAGACACTGCCGTGTGTGAATGGCTACTGAACTCCACCACATTGGTGTAGCTTCTTACACCCCCCCTCAAAGAACCTATAGAAAACCAATCTATGTGCCTCTATTTTTAGAAACTAGATGACGGGCATTTGAACAACTCCTTGAGCTCTCCAGTTCAAGCCGACGTGTACTTCCCACGACTGGTAAACAATTTTGCTCTGTGTCTCTGCTGTACCCTCTTTTCCGAATTACATTTTCCCTAATTTTCTATTGGATCAGGCCTTCAGGATGTGAGGGCTTGGCTCTTTCCTCACTGGCTGTAAACTTCCTGTTCCTTCTCCAATCCTTTACAGATAGTTCCATTTTGTGGGCACATCAAAGGTGGCATGAGACCAGGCAAGAAGGTGTTAGTGATGGGCATCGTAGATCTTAACCCCGAAAGGTAAGGCGGAGTACTTGTAGCCCAAGAACCATCAGGCATCGGCGGGGCCTGTGTACTCCTGTTGTGGTTTGGTGCTCCTCCTCTTCCTCTCTCTTGTGGAGAGCGTTGCTAGTTGGGAGTGCCAAGAAAGTACCATGTTCCCATGAAAAGAATGTGTATGAATCCTAGCCATCATTTCTCCAGACAGCTATTTATATCAGAGATTATAAATACAGGCTCACATTTTCTCTTTGACCCTTAGGGAGGCCAAAGGATTTTTTTTTTTTTTAATGATTTTGAAACATAGTTCTTGGAGCAGGAATTACCAATATAAATAAGGACCAGACTTAAGATATTATCTGAAATGGATTAAGACACAGATGTGTGGGTGATTTGGGTATTAGAAATCTCTAGTTTTAGTTGTTTTCAACTCCACCAAAGTTTTCACCAGAGCTGGCTTTAGGTAACAAAATAAACTGGTTTTGAGTTACTTCTCCATAGTCTAACCTCTCTTGAAAAGAGTAGTGGCCCATTAAAAACAACATAAGCCCCAGAGAAGGAGGAAGAAATATAGAGACCTAGGTCATTTTGAAATGTTATTATATCCAACCCTGAATAAATGAGACTATTTTCAGCTTTGCAATCAGCTTGACCTGTGGTGACTCAGAAGATCCTCCAGCTGATGTGGCAATTGAACTCAAAGCTGTGTTCACAGACCGGCAGCTACTCAGAAATTCTTGCATATCCGGGGAAAGGGGTGAAGAACAGTCAGCAATCCCTTATTTTCCATTCATCCCAGACCAGCCATTCAGGGTGAGTACCTCGAGTGTCTCAGCTCCAAGGCCTGGCAGGGTGATGATGTTCTGCTTATTTAGTGCGTGCCAAGAACACTTTAAGCAGCCAGAATTTCTGCATGTCCAGGAAATTTGTCACCCAATGGTGAAAAAGAAAAAAGATCAAAAAAGCTTTCCTTGCTAATATAAATTAATATTTGTCATAGTAGCTCTCAGCTCTCTTTAGCCTATACATTTAGTAAATAGACCCATATTTACATGTCCAGAGTGTTAAAAATAAGTACTTTTCTATATAGTATCCAACATAGTCCTAGGTATAGAATAGATACCTTCTCCAAAGTATCTAATTGATCAATAAATACTAGTAAGTTGCCACTTGCTGAGTATTAATACCTTTTAGTGCTTAAGGTAATATATAGCTCTACACCTTACTTGTATGAAGAATATAATGATTATCATTTCATTTTCTCTTGTTCTCTTTGTTAATGAGGCCATGTCTGTGTCCTTGTTTCCCCCCTCTGGATTAATTAGCCTCAGTCTATTTCATGATCACAGACTGTGTGGCTGACAAATTCCTTCCCTTGGGCCTGGATGAATATAGAATTGCTCCCCACATTCTGGCAGGCAGGAAGCACAACCCAAACTTTTCATCCAATCAGGAAGCATTAGCAACACCTTCCTCAAGGAAGGACAGTGCCAGATAAGAGGTGCAAGTAATGATGTATTAGAAGGGACTTACTGTCAGGGCTAGTGATGAAATTGTCACCATTACATCTTATTAATATTACATCACAATAATGGCACTCAGTTAAAAGCTCCGTGTTGCATGTAAGCCCAATAAACCAAAACTACCCTTAACCTGTTCCTCTTCATCTAGAAATTTTTCAAGGGTTTTAAGAAGTAATTATTTCTCTTCCTTTCTTCAGTCTGAAGGGAAAATAAGAATAAGACTTCTATATCAGTGGTAGAATTGACATTGTTACCCTTCTAATTATAGTCTGGGAAAGGCACCCCTATCCCATAATCTCTTTCTGCTTCCTCCTCAATATCCCTTTAGGCTCCTCTTGACTAGACAATTTCTTAATGATGAATCTTAATGCATAGCTCATGAGTATGAGTAACCAGAGCTTCTGAATCCCAGAAGAAATATAATACTCTCCTAACAACAAAATTGAAATGAAAATATGTCTTTTTTTTTTTTTTTTTGGCTCAGCACCTGTAGCTCAGCTGGTAGGGCACCAGCCACATACACTGGGCCTGGCAGGTTCGAATCTGCTCCTTGCCTGCCAAACAACATTGACAACTACAAGAAGAAAAATAGCCAGGCGTGTGATGGGTGCCTGTAGTTCCAGCTAGTTGGGAGGCTGAGGCAAGAGAATCTCTTAAGCCCAAGAAGTTACTGTGAGCTGTGATCCCAGGGTACTCTACCGAGGGCAACATAGTGATACTCTGTATCAAAAAGAAAAAAAAGAAAGAAAGAAATAGGTTCTTTTTGATGATATAATTTTAGTAATAATATAAATTAAATGTGACTAATATCACATATGAAGACTCTCCTTGCATGGTGAAAATCAGTGCTTTTAATAAATACATCATAGCACACCACCAAGAATTAAACTCTACGGTGAATTATTTAAGGAAAAGAAGAGGGAAAAGCTTTTACCTTATAGAATCAGTGTTTCTTTTCGGCTTAAGGAAGCCTTGTTAATTACATATTCTTAAGGCAGTAGTAATTACCTTGTAACCTTCTCTCGGCCTTAGTGTTTACCATGTTTAAGTGCCTAGACTATTATTACAGTTCTGCCTGGTGAGGGCTCCTCTGAACATCATATAGAATTGTTCAGGGGATGACAGGGGAGGCATTAAGTGCCATATAAACAAATCTATGCTACTTAACATCACTTTCTGAAGTGCATTGAGAAGGGAGAAACATTAAAGCAAAAGCAATTTTAAAGCTTTAAAGGACATTGAATAATGTAAAGCCCTGGTTCTAAGAGCACATTCCCTGTTCTAGCAACATCAACATTACCTTGGCACTTGGTGGAAATGGCAGATCCTTAGACTTTATCCTAGATCCACTGAATCTGAAATTTTGGGAATGGAGCCCAGCAATTCCAACAAGCCCTCCATTTGGTCCCAATGCACCATAATGTTGAGAACCACTGAAGATAATTGCCTTTCTTTCTCTAAAAGGAGGTATTATTTGTTTTCCCCAGTAGGCTTCACTGAAATTGTGAATTGAGATTATGATAATTGTTTCTTCCAGGTGGAAATTCTTTGTGAGCACCCACGTTTCAGAGTATTTGTGGATGGACACCAGCTTTTTGATTTTTACCATCGCATTCAAACGTTATCTGCAATTGACACCATAAAGATAAATGGGGACCTCCAGATCACCAAGCTTGGTTGATGTTTACACCACCTCTATTTCAAATAGGATCAGGTGCCACAACTATCTGTCAGTCTGGAAGAAGTATCCTACCAAGATCTGGAGACTTAAAAAGAAAACAAAGAGCAAGCTTTACTGTCTCTTCTTTCTGTGCAGTTTAAATCCAAAATGACAATCTTCAATCATGGATTGCTATTGGGAAGCTGTTGGGACAAAGATACCAAGCCATTAGTCCCAGAACAAAGTAATACATTTTTGCTGGATTTCATTCAGACTAAACTAAAATGGATTTGTAATGATTTGTGATCTGGTAGCAAATGATTCATCTTTTCAAAGCAAAGTGATGTTTAGAAACAAAAGTGCTAAAGACACTCGAAAAACAACAACGGTACACCGAAATCAACACATTTCTGCACTGAAGTGGAATTGTGTAGCACAACCCACATTTTAGTCAGGGTATTTACATAGAATGTAGGTTGTTCAAGGTTTGGTTTTTTTGTTGTTGTTGTTTGTGTTTTTTGTTTATTTGGTTGGTTTTTTTGCACAGCGTAATGTTAATTCAGATTTTTGAAGCTTTCCTGTAGTTATTTATTTATACTCAATGTATGTATTAGAGAATGAGCAATGTCTCAAGAACAGCAAGTTATAAACTTTTGAATGTACAAATATCTTAGGTCCGAGAGGGGAAATTACATATTACAGTTATGAAACAGGTAAATTTCTACCTTAAAGAATTGAATTATATTCTCCTACCCCTTACCTTAGGATCTCTTGGTATAAATTACTATAATAGTTTTTGGGGAAACTTTGAAGCATTTTGATAAAATTTCTTTCAAGTTATTACTGATTATGTAACACTGTTTACATTGCTTTTTCTCCTAACTGTGAATTGGCACAGGATTGGCTTCCTTAACACTGATTAACTACTTCTCCATAGATTTATATAATAGCTCATTCAGTTGTTATTAAATTAATTGAAAACATAAAAGGTGATTGCATAGGCAATTTTTTAAATGACTATTATATAAACTTTTAAAAGACTAATATGAAAAGGATTCTGGAATGCAGTGTAAAACAGAAGCAAATGGCCCCGAATAACTTACTTGGAAGTAATTTATATCAACTTAAGCTGTTAGCTCATTGTGTAACTTTTCTTATGTTACCCTCACCAATATCCCTAAGTAAAACCTCTGGAGCTTCAGAGTAGAAGAGGCTTCCTACTTTGCTGGCTCTGAGAAGACAGGATTAGATGGGATCCAGATTAGGAAATGATCCAGTTAGTTTATCTGAAAGGTTAACTCCCAGGACTCCGGGTCTTTGAGTCTAGCCAATAGTGGAAATGCTTCCAATTAAGCTGTAGGAATTTCCTTGCACTTGTGGAACTGATCAAACAGGAGTAGAGTGACTCCAGCAGGAGGCTGTAGTACTGTAAATGTCACCACAAGGCAAGAGGTGGTTGGAGTTCTGGGTCCTGGACTTTACAAGCTGCATGGGCCCTGGAGAGAAGGAACATTGGCCTTGCTTTGGTCAGGTAGTAGGGGAACACAAGGGTGCTGGGGTGGGGGTGTATTTATGTATAATTTAGGTTTTGTTTGTACAGCATTCTGTGTCTTGTAATGACATGTCCTTGTCTTGCTTTGCTTTTAGGTTTTTTTACACAACATGCAGAGGCACTGAAGTGGCTATGCCATTTTCACGTGTCGAGAATGTAGACAGTGTTTCAGTACCAAAGGCTAAGATAAAGCAAACTAAAATTATGAATTTTTTGCAGGTGATATATTTGGATTCTTCTCAACTTTGAAACTGTTTAGCACAGTTCCACTGTGTTGTATAAGAAGATCCTTTCTCCAACAAGACTGGCTGTACATTGAAAACCTCTATGTACAAGCTGACTTATTCAGCCATTTTCAGCCATGAGGGCTGTTCTGTGGCTCCAGGTATTTTCAAGCCTGTGATTAACTTCTCATGGCTTGTCACTAAAAAGCCACTAAATTTGGGGGTGTGTTTGTAGAGAGGGCACCCTGAAGTATATTGATAGGAGTTTTGATTCCCTTATGGTGGAAGACTTCCATAGGAGGACTCCTTCAAGTGGCTACGATTCCCACCCACTGCATAATTCAGCAGAAACTAGAGGCGCAGGGAGTGTAACTGATTGGAATTGACACTCTGGTTCTCTCCACCTCTCAGCTAACTCCTTAGCAGCTTAGTGTGAAAATGCAGTGTTAACCCTTTGTTTCTCTGTGAGGTCAGTGGGAACCTCTTTGATAAGCCTATTTGGATTCATGTAAATGATGCGATGATTTAATTCAGATATAGCTATATTAGTAGGGGTCTAATCCAGCTGTACTAACCATTAGCTATAAACTGAAACAATGTTCATACCCTCTCCTCAGCCTGTGAGGTCTAAGGTGAGAATTTCAGGAAAGAAAGTGCAATTTAAAGCTTCACAGGGAAGTATTTGGGAATGTAAGGAGTTATTTCTGACCAGAGCCCTAGTTTTGCAATAACCAAAACCAAGGAGTATAAATAACAATCAGGCTCTGGGGAAATAAAAGGCAGGCTTTAGACAATCTGTCCGTTTCTACTGCAAAATTGGAGTGAATGTGTATATCTGCTTAAAAGTTAATAGAAATGAATTCTACTTTTTGGGCTATTCCCCCAAATTGTTATTTTTTTTAAATTTTGAAACCCCATTTCAAATCTTGCCAACCTCAGTTCAAAACCCCCTGAGAGATCACTTTTAGAATTGATGATTTGTTAAAATGGCAAATCATTTCATTTGTGTTAAAAAGAAAATATCCTAAAAGAGGGAGGGAGCCCTGTTTCCTTGAGAGAAACAGCCTTGGCATTTTCCAGCGTTAATGTAGAAATAATGTTCCTATGATGACATATTTTCAAAGAAACACTTTCTTATTTACTGCGTGGTGTAAAATGTTGCTAAATGTGTTATTACATTATGTCACTGCTGAAAGTTATTTGCACTATAATAAAGGAATTTTATACAAAATGGTTTCCAGTTTATAATATGCTAAATTCAGCACCAGGTATAAAGTACTGAGAGTGTTGGCTCAGCACCCATAGCACAGTGGTTATGGTGCCAGCCACATACATGGAGGATGGTGGGTTTGAACCCAGCCTGAGCCAACTAAACAACTGCAACAAAAAAATTGCCAGCCGTTGTGATGGGCCTAGAGACCCAGCTGCTTGGGAGGCTGAGGCAAGAGAATCGCTTAAGCCCAAGAGTTTGAGGTTGCTGTGAGCTATGACACCATGGCATTCTACCATGGGCCACATAGTGAGACTCTGTCTCAAAAAATAAAATAAAGTACTGAGTATAACCATGTGGCATAGTGGTGATTCCTCACTTTCACACTCATATTCTAAGACCTTTCTTCCCCAATACATTTCCCATGTTGGTAAAGGCAAGAAAAGCGTCTCGGGGGCCCTCAGAGACCTGATAACTTACTTTGTAGATGAAGTGGGTTCTTTTTAAATATAATTTGTATGTAGCACATTCACTTTTGTTGGTCTATAGTTTATGAGTTTTAATACATGCATAGATTCATACAACTATCATCTCATACAGAATGTGGAATCATTTCATCATCCAAAAAAATTCCCTTGTGCTTAAACTTGTGCCCCCATTCCTAACCCTAATTAGGCAACTATTGATTTGTTTTCCTTCCCTACAGTTTTGCATTTTCCTGAATGTCATAAAAGCCGCATGATATAATACAATATGTCATCTTTAGGAGCCGGCTTCTTTCAATTTGCATAATGTGTGTGAGATTCGTTCACGTTGTGTGTATCAATAGTTTTCCCTTTTTATTGCGTTCCATTGTATGAATACACCATAGTTTATCCATTCACCTGTTGAAGAATGCAGTGGGTACTTAATAAATCAGTAAATACAGTCTTAACAGAATGTATATGCAAAAACAGTGTTGCATTTCTCTGCCTTCTCTTTCAAGTGGCTGGTTGCTGCTTCCTCTGTGAGAGCCTGGGCAGTAAATACAAACAGGGAGAAGTCGGTTAAGGTGGAGATAATTTGCTGCGGCTGTTGGACAGAGATAGGAGCCTTCCTCCACCCCCTAGCCTTGCGACCCTTGGGTATGTGATATTATGCTTATGATAGCATTTTGGATCAGATGGTCTAGAAAAATACCTATAATTGAACCCCTAAGTGCCACAGACTCATTATTCATTCAACAAGTATTTATTGAGCTGCATCAATTGCTGTTCTAGGCACTTGGATCCATCAGTAAGTGAAAAAGAAAAGTCTCTGGTGATTTTAAACTTTAGTGTGCTTAAGAATCACCCAGAAATCCTGCTGAAGAGGCAAAGTCCAGCACCCACACCTCTAAGAGATTCTGTTTCAATACGTCTAGAGTGGAGCCCAGGGCTTTGTATTTTTAAGACTCCTAGATGACACACGTGGTCCTGGGTTCCAAATTAAATAATTCTGCCTTTTGGAATTCCTGAACCATTGCTGGGTCAAATTGTTGGGTTAAATGGGCCTAGATTCCAGATTAAACAATTCTGCCTTTGGGAACTCCTGAGCCATCACTGGATCAAACTGTCGGGTTGAGATTCTGAACCGTGGATACTATTCTATGAAACACAGGGGTATCCTGCTCTGCCCAAATCCTGCAACTGCCATTATATTACTACTGTTAATATGTGTCATTGTCCTTGGCTTAAACTTCTCCCCTCCCCTCTGTTCCTGACCATACCTAAAATATAAAATGCTATAGTAAAAGAAAGTTGCCTATCAACTGAGTTTTGTAAAAACCCTCTTTATTTGGATTGGTTTAGGACCTAGGTAGCACACTGACACCCATTTTAAGTAGTAAATGGCCCTTTACAAGGGCTGTCCAGAAAGTATCCAGCCATTGTTAATGCAGTATTACCTTGTCATATTACATGGCTACTTTCTGGACAGCGCTCAGAGGTTCTGGGGGAGACCTGTCTTTCTTCTTGGTAAACATTTCAATTAGTTATTTGTCACAAATCTGATGAATGTCAGGGTGAGGCCAAATTTTTTCATGAGGCAAATATACATGGTGGCTTATAACTTATAAAAAGAGGCAAAGAGCAAGTGGTAGTGGCTCAAGTGACCTCTCATGGCACGTTGGAATGAATTTAGAGCCTTCCTTCCCCAAGAAAATCAGCTGAGTGTGTATAAACACTGCATGCTTGCTTCAATCCATTTGTTTCCTAATCACCATGTTAGTTTCACAATGATCCCCCACCCCGCAATATCTCCTGCATAAGGCAGAGAACTGCCTTGCAAAACAAATACTTCATCATAATTAAAAAATGGGTGTATCCAAGGTGCCGAAACAATACCCAACCTAAGAGCAAAGAAAGAAATAGCCACTGACTCTTTCTCTTGCTTTGATACACCCTTCCAAATCCCAAGGAAAGACGATGACTAGGTGAGCAAAACAGAGGGGAAAGAGGCTTATTGTTTGATAGGATAGCATAGACAGTCCCTAAATAATAGGCCTTGGAAAGCAGCAAGCCAGCCAGAGCCTTGGAGGTGATGTGGGGTTTTGGGGGCCTTCCAAGCTTTCATGAGTCAGAACAATAACAAACATTTGCTAATAACCCCAACACCTCCCTTCCTGCCAGTATTCTGTTATTAATTCTAAAAAGACAGATGCAAATGATCAAAGCTTACCTAAACAGTTGGTCTGGAACAGGAGGAAGTGAAAAGATGAGTCTGTGATAAGGATAAGGAGTTGGGAATGCGGTGCCCAGGCCTCCTGGATTTGTGGTGTGTACTCAGGTGGGCCCTCAGGTGGGCCCTGGAAACCTCCAACCTTAACTTATCCCCTGCAGGAAATGAGGATTGCAATGTCACTTGCAACATTGTGTTTGGAAAGCAAGAGGAGACAATAGGTTGTACAGAGATAATGTCCCTTATAGCTGATAAAGCCAGCAGTTAAAATAATCATGACACCAATTCCTATAATAATCCTTCACAGATTTTTAGTTTGTTTGTTTTTTGAGACAGTCTCACTTGCTCACTTAGCTCACAGCAACCTCAAACTCTTGGGCTCAAGTGATCCTCTTGCCTCAGCCTCCTGAGTAGTAGCTGGGACTACAGAAGCCCGCCCCAGGCCACGTTAGTTTTTAGAGACAGGGTCTCAGCTCTTGCTCAGGCTGGTCTCCATCTCATGAGCTCAGGCAATCCACTCACCTCTGCCTCTTAGTGTTGGGATTACAGGCATGAGCCACGGCGCCCAGCCACCTCCACAGTTTTATAAAGAAACAGTATAAAAGGTGCTAATGCTTCTAATTCATCAGAATATGCTTTACATATATAATTTCATTAGAATCTCATTTTATTTAAAATGTAACCAAAATTAGCAATATGTCAGGCAATATTTAGAATGGCATTTGTAAAACATACATAGCATTTTTTACTATGAATTATTGCAGCTGTTCTGATATTAGAAAGCACCATTTCTCCTAATGCAATAATAATGACCTTTAGCTCAGCATAAAATGATATTTAATTTTATAATAAAGAGTGATCAAGGAAGATATGCACTGAATGGAACCGCTGAAAATGCATGTTATTTAAATGACAATCTCCATGAAGTCATGTGGTCTGTTGATGTAAGGATTCTAATTTACCATTCACTTATCACACATTTTTAAAATTCTCAACTTATTTTACACAGTATGGAGCACAAAACCAGTCTTTTATTTGAGGAGGCTGGAAATAGACCTACTCTCTAAGGTTGTGATTAAAGTGAGATATTGGGGTTACTTCACAGATTGGTTGGTTTGTTTTAAGGCAACTAGCATTTTCTTTGCTTTTGTAAATGATATAAATTCTCAATCGGTAAGGCTCCTTAGACAAATCCTCAATAACTTCAAAAATAAGTAACAATTTTAAAACTTCATTGAATTAATTCAAAGGGGCAATAGTGGCCTTTTTACATAGCTTGTGCTTTCAGAGCATACCGTTATATTTAATTCACATGCATAGTTCCTCTCTCCTGTAAGAGAATCAATCATAACTGATGCTAATGGACTAGATAGGAATGGAGCACTTATATATGAAGGCACCATATTAGACACTGTGGGTTATAAAAAGAGGTAAAAGACATATATTATTCGCCTTTGAAGAATTTATGATTTAACTGGAAAGACAGGCTGTGTATATATAGAATATATTTAAAAATGAATGTCAATAAATAATTAGAGCCAGACTGAGTGGGCAAAACATTGCATACTACAAGAATCTTGGGCGGACAAAGATTGCCACTTGCTGGGGTGACAGTGAGGGTGGGGGCATAGGAATGACATCTAGGTTGAAAGGACTTCTCCTGGGCTTCCACAGCCTGAATGCCCTTTGCACCTTTGTGAGCACAAAACTCACCAGTGCATACCAACTTCCGGTTTGATCTGTGGGGCCAGAGTTAGGTTTTCTAAAGTTCAGTGATACAGCTGTAACTCTGGCCTCCCAAAGAAAGAGTTCAGGGAGGGACTTTGTGTTCTTTAATTATAAAACACATAGCTCTCTGTGGAAAAGAGACCCTTCCTGTAATGAAGCTCTGAGCAAAGAAAGGGTTGCTTCATGGACTGTCTACAAGGAACCACATTATAACTGCATTTAATGGATTCAAACTTCAGCTCCACACATATGGCACCAAAACACGCACAAGAAACAAAAAACACTACATATAGAAAAAGAACCACTTAAATATGGTGGGCAATTCCACCTGCCATCCTGTTGAGCCTGAGAATGCTGATGCGACTCTAAAGTGGTTCTGTTTGGTTGGTTCTGTTTACCTGGCTTCTCATAGTTGAGCCCTCTAGCCCTCTGCGGTGTTACACCAGTGCTAAAGATACTATTCGTATTTCTTACGTATGGCCCCTAAATACAAACCAAATCCTTCTTCTAGTGCTCAAGCAAAGAAACAAAGATGTGCTCCAGTGCTAGGTGAAAAACTACTGTATTAGGTTTACTAAGAGCTAGTCTCCAAAGTGAACCCTTTCTAAAGGATTTTGCAAGGGAAATTTTGCTATTTTTGCTTTATTTTATGTGCTGATTTTGCCTTATATTTTCCGTATATTATTTTTATTTATTTATTTATTTATTTATTGGAGTTTTTGGCCAAGGCTGTGTTTGAACCCGCCACCTCTGGCATATGGGGCCGGTGCCCTACTCCTTTGAGCCACAGATGCCACCCTTTTTTCCTTCTATATGATGACTTTTGTACCTAACCCATGGATGAGACAGATTTCCACTATTTATACTGAGTGGATAATTTTCCTTTTTATACTTAATAGCCAGTTCCTTGATGGCAAATTCCATTCTACAAACTCCGGCTCTAAACACTGAATTGTCTACTAAAACATTTTCTGTGGTGTTGGAAATGTTCTGTCATCTGTACCGTCCAACATAGTAGCCACTAGCTGCATCTAACTAAGGGTTAAAATGTGGCTAGAGTGACCTAGGAGCTGAATATTTCATTTTAGTTAATTTAACTTTAAATGATCACATGTGGCTAGTGGCCACCATATTGGGCCCTGCAGGTGTAGAACATCCGGCTCTGCGGGGCTTACGTCTGGTCTGAACCCTCAGAGAATATGGGGGCGTGGACAGAAGTTCCTTATCTAAACCCAAGTCATGTTTGCCCTCATATTCAGGAAATTCTAGGTGTTTTCTAAAGGCCAGTAGAGGCCTAGTCGTATAAAGCACCCAGGTGCCCCTGATAAAGAAGTCACGCTACAGGAAAAAAGAGTCATCAGGCAGTTTGTTTTGGGAAGGCGGCAAGCTTGAGAACCACAAACTGTGGTTCCCGCACAGCCCAATGGAGCCAACCTGAGTGCTAGAACAAGGGGCTGCCATAAACCCCCTGCTTCTCTGTGAGCCCCAGGGCTTCTCTGGAAGGTGGTGGCAGACAGGTAGCATCCCACGCTCAGTAGTGCAGACAGCCAACATTTCCTGAGCAGCCTAAGTGCCCCAAATGGTGTAGATGCCAGCAGCGATGTGGACAGCTGTAGCAGTGCCCACCTGGGCCTGTGACAGCAACCTCTGTGCACCTGTCAGCAGTCACATCGATGTCACTGCTGAGCACCAGGAGTGCAGTTGTCTATCTAGGCATTTCAGTAAGGATCAGGAGCATTTATCTTTATTTCTTTATGTGTAAACCATAAGTGGCTGGTCTCCTGTGAGCAGCCTAGGGGTTCACCTGAAGCCAGCCTTGAAGAAAGATGCAATGCCTTGCTATATTCTCAAAAAGCAAACCTTTTCCAGAAAGCATTAGGAGCAAGACATTTGACTGATCACTTAGTAGGAAAAAGTGCCTTTCATCACACACCACCCCAAAAACTAGGGAATTAAAATCCCTATTAGACTCCTTTTCCCTCCCTAAGTTCCTCTCTAGCTTCTGTATCCTCTTAGACCCTCTCCCAGGCAACTTCTGAATATTCCCCAATTCCCTTCCTTATGTAGAGCTATTTGGCCTTTATAAGCTCTCCCAGAGGCTTTTTAAAGCATTCACCCAGCAAGGGCCCTTTTCTCCTTAAAGGAAATTCTTCCCCTAAGAAAAGTAAGATTTCTGTATCATTTTATTTGTTAATTTTTTTACCATCCTGTCTCATGTCCAAAAGAACTCAAGATAGCAAAAAGTGAAAACACCAGGACAGGTGGGAGGAAAATTCCAGGCACCTCCTGGTGCTCTCTGTTCTTAGGATTCAGGTTTTCTTGTTTCCTTTTCAACTTCCCCAGCAACTTTATTCCCCCAAAATGGCCCCTTCTCTCTCCATGTTCTCTCCCCTGTTTGTTTGCTTAATGTCCTTCTCTTCCATTAGGTCATAATCTCCACCAGGCAGTACCATATTCATCTCGGTCACTACTTCATCCCAACACCTAGCATGGTGCTTGACACATAATAAATAATAAATTAATGTTTATTGAATGAATGAACAGTAGCCAAGATGTATTACTATTAGTTATCTAATACCTGTAGCAAATTATCCCCAAATTTAGAGATGGAAGGTGACAATAAATAGTTATCTCATACAGTTTCTGTCAGTCAGGAACTTGGAAACAGCTTAGCTAGGTAGTTCTAACTCAAGGTCTCTCGTGTTATAAGCTGTCTTCCAGGGCTGCAGTCATCTGAAGGCTGGGTTGGGGCTAGCAGATTCATCTCCAAGATGGCCCGTTCATGTGGCTATTGGCCACAGAAACTTCTCCATAGGACTGCTTGAGTGTCTTCTCAACATGGCTACAGGGTTACCCCAGAAAGACTGATCAAAGAGTGAGCAAGGCAGAAGCTGCAACATCTTTTAAGACCTAGGCTCAGAGGTTACACTTCTGCAATACCCCATATCTTACACAGGTTAGCCCTATCTATAGAGTGTGCAAGGAGACTACACAAAGGTGTAAATACCAGGAGGCAGATCATTGGCAGCCATCCTGGAGGCTAGCAAACATAGACAGCCAGTTCTGATACATGCCTTGCAAATTCTCAGAATTATTTGAGTGGTTCTAGAGTTCCTAGAAGGTAATTGTAAGGGGACAGTGGAGCCAAAGCAATGCTGTTTATGGCTGTTACGTTTCCCTGGTATTGCCCCTGCCCCACCCACTGCTATTGCCTGGGAAATTTGTGTTTCCTACAGAAAGTTCTTCCTCTGTGTCTTATACATTCGGGTCCCCAGAGTAAAGTGTAACAGAGAGAGCATGAAGAACCCAGAAATTCCTCATGATAATATAGCAAATGTCCATTTTATGAAATTGTGGGCAAAGGGTAGAAAATTGGTTCTTACTGGAAAGTTCAAATAAACATAACTGTATTTGAAAAAAGTATTCAATTTAATTTTTTCAAGTTAAAGAAAAATCTGTCTACTCCTGAGAAATGTTTGAGTTTTTTTTAATTTGTCTTTAAGTTTGATGTCTTTTTTAAATAGAAATTAAAAATGTTCATTTAATGGAAATGTTTTAAGACAGAGTGAGGTAGCAAAATCCATGCCTAACACAAATCAAAGAGCACAAACTCAAATGCCTACAAGGGGCAAGCATGTGACATAAATTGGTAAAACAGGCCATGGGACAGCTGCCACCCAGACCTAGCCATTGTTGCCACAATGAGCTGTTTATTGCCAAAGCTTCTGAATTTTTTTAAAAAGAAAAGCCAATATCTTATTAAATATCACAAGTAAATAAAAATAATTTTAGCTATGTAGGTCAGTATGGCCCTGGATGTGACCTACAAGCTGCCATTTTGCAACCTTTGCCATGAATTAAAGAACAGATGGAATAATAACCACACATCTGGTTGGGTTCTGGCTGCTTCTTGTCAGTGGGAGGGTCAGGGGGTGGCGTTTGAGAGACCTACTTAGTCTTTTGTTTTTTTCCTGTTTACTGAGAAAGTTTTTTATTCTCCTTTCCACAGACATGCTTTGTACATCCGTGGGGGAGGATAGAAAGGGGAGGCAAACATAATAAGAGGGGTTGAGAAAGGCTCATAATTCAGTGGACACAGAAGCTGGAAAAAAGGAAACACACTAAAGCGTACTTTTGCCACCATGGGACCTCTTTGTAGTGGAATCTCTTCTGTAGATGATAGCAGAGCAACCATACTTTTATGCAGCCAATGAGAAAACCAGCCTTTGTCTTCCCTCCCTCCTCAGTAATAAAATCATCTGGCACTCATTCCACTGGCTGTGCAATTGGAGCTTCTTTGTATTTGGCAATGTTTGTGAGGGGAGTTTGTGTCTGTCTGCTCAGAGACGCTGTGCAAAAGGACATGAGGACAGATAGGATGGGACTCAAATTTTGCCACCTATCAGCTATGTGACCACCTGACCTGGGACAAGTTTTCCAGTTTTAGATCTGGGTCTCCTTTCTCTCATCTGTAATAAGAAATTTAAAAAATCTTCTTTACAAGATTATGCAAGAGAAGGTCCATAACACTTAGGGCAAATCAGGGTGATGACCCCATCATTGGATATTTTAAATTCTGGGCCTCACGGCTC
>NW_003852419.1:21401536-21431445 GCF_000181295.1 Otolemur garnettii
TTGTTTGGCGGGTCCGGGCTGGGGATTCGAACCCGCCACCTTAGGTGTACGTGGCTGGCGCCTTAGCCGGTTGAGCTATAGGCGCCGAGCCCACACTTCTTTTTTTTTTTTTAATCCACTCTAGAACCAATTTTCTGGCTGTAGCAGAAAAGAGGGTCAGATTTTCTCTTTTCCACACAAAGTAACTCCCTAGTTAAGCAATGAAGAAAGCATTAGATCCTTTTTGTGTCAGGAGGGTGGGATGTAGTTCCTTGCCACAGGCTTTTATGAAAAGCTTAGTATACAAGTCACCACCTGCTGCCCCTACCATGAAAGTAAAATGGGAAGTCGACCTGTGTTCACACTACAATAAGCTCAACATACACCCAACTCCACTCACTCCATGGTCGAAAAGAGGGAAAACTCCTACTTACACACTAAATGTGCTGCAAGTGGGATGTTTGGATACAAGAGAGTGCCAACTAGGTGCCAACTAGGTTCTGGGTGGCTGATTGTTTGCAACAGGTAATAGACACCACAGAATCATGCTCCAGAGTGTCATTCACCTGGCTGATGGAAGGCTTGGTGTTCCCACCAGGAGAGTCACACTCTGGAGAGGAGGCCCTATCTCTAGAAGGCGCCTGTGAAGAATGCAAAGAAACCATCTGGAAAGACAGCATTTGAGCCCTCCAGGCCTGGGACATGGAACCAGGTCTAAAGTGGGAGAGGGGTCTGACAGAAGCATGGAGCTCACTCTTAAGATGATCTAATACTGCTGTTTTATAGGTGAGAACCCTGAGGCCCAGGGAGAGGAAGCCTGCTTGAAATCACAGTTTGCCAAAGGGAGATGTAGACAGGGAATCCATATCTCCTGCTTCCCAGGCCAGGGCTGTTTTCAGGAGAAAAGCCAGGAGAAGGAGCAGACAGCATGAGTTTAGGTGAGATGGGAGTTTCCAAGGCTGCTAAAGAAGCACTGCAGGTCTCAGACCTATCCTCCATAATGACCAGCACAATCCTCTACCACCAAAGTAAAGACACTCAGAAACTTTTGATCAAATTCCAACTTCTACAGTGGCAAAAGGATTAAAAAGTCTGCTGGACTTTTGAAAAACTTGATACCCAAAATACTGCCAGGCTTGTCAGTATTCTCAATTAATATGAATGGCTTAAATTGCCCTCTAAAGAGGCACAAGTTGACTGACTGGATACAAAAACTCAGGCCAGATATCTGCTGCATACAAGAATCTCATCTTACCTTAAAAGATGAATATAGACTCAGAGTGAAGGGCAGGTCATCTATAATTCCGGCAAATGGCGATCAGAAAAAAGCAGGTGTTACAATTTTATTCACAGATACAATAGGCTTTAAGCCAACAAAAGGAAGGAAAGATAATGATGATCACTTCGTATTTGTTAAGGGTAACACTCAACATGATGAGATGTCAATTATTAACATTTATGCACCCAACCAGAATGCACCTCAATTTGTAAGAGAGACTCTAACAGACATGAGCAACTTGATTTCCTTCAGCACCTTAATAGTTGGAGATTTTAACACCCCTTTGCCAGTGTTGGATAGATCCTGCAATAAGAAACTAAGCAAAGAAATTTTAGACTTAAACTTAACCATTCAACAATTGGATTCAACAGACATCTACAGAACATTCCATCCTAACAAAACTGAATACACATCAGCCCATGGAACATCCTCCAAAACTGATCATATCTTAGGTCACAAGTCTAACTTCAGCAAATTTAAAAGAATAGAAATTATTCCTTGCATCTTCTCAGACCATCATGGAATAAAAGTTGAACTCAGTAATAACAGGAATCTGCAGACTCATACAAAAACATGGAAGCTAAATAACCTTATGCTGAATGATAGGTGGGTCAGAGACAAGATTAAGAAGGAAATTACCAAATTTTTGGAACAAAACAATAATGAAGACATGAATTACCAGAACCTCTGGGATACCGCAAAGGCAGTCCTAAGAGGGAAATTTATAGCTTTGCAAGCCTTCCTCAAGAGAACAAAAAAAGAAGAAGTTGACAATTTAATGGGACATCTCAAGAAACTGGAAAAAGAAGAACATTCCAATCCCAAATCCAGCAGAAGAAAAGAAATAACCAAAATTAGAGCAGAATTAAATGAAATTGAAAACAAAAAGCTTATACAACAGATCAGTAAATCATAAAGTTGGTTTTTTGAAAAGGTCAATAAAATAGATAAACCTTTGGCTAACCTAACCAGGAAAAAAAGAGTAAAAACTCTAATTTCATCAGTCAGAAATGACAAAGATGAAATAACAACAGACTCCTCAGAAATTCAAAAAATCCTTAATGAATATTACAAGAAACTTTATTCTCAGAAATATGAAAATCTGAAGGAAATTGACCAATACTTGGAAGCATGCCACCTTTCTAGACTTAGCTAGAATGAAGTGGAAATGTTGAACTGGCCTATATCAAGTTCTGAATTAGCATCAACCATTCAAAATCTTCCCCAAAAGAAAAGTCCAGGACCAGATGGCTTCATATCAGAATTCTACCAAACCTTTAAAGAGGAACTAGTACCTATATTACTTAATCTTTTCCAAAATACAGAAAAAGAAGGAATACTACCCAACACATTCTATGAAGCAAACATCACCTTGATCCCCAAATCAGGAAAAGACTGAACAAGAAAAGAAAATTATAGACCAATATCACTAATGAATATTGATACAAAAATATTCAACAAGATCCTAACAAACAGAATCCACCAACACATCAAACAAATTATATACCATGACCAAGTGGGTTTTATCCCAGGGTCTCAAGGCTGGTATAATATATGTAAATCTATAAATATAATTCATCACATAAATAAAATAAAAAACAAAGACCATATGATTCTCTCAATTGATGCAGAAAAAGCTTTTGATAATATCCAGCATCCTTTCATGATCAGAACTCTTAAGAAAATTGGTATAGAAGGGACATTTCTTAAACTCACAGAGGCCATCTACAGCAAACCCACAGCCAATATCATATTGAATGGAGTTAAGTTAAAAACATTTCCACTCCGATCAGGAACCAGACAAGCTTGCCCATTGTCTCCACTGCTTTTTGACATTGTAATGGAAGTCTTGTAATTGATATCAAAATTTGGTAATCAAGCAAGAAAAAGCAATCAAAGGTATCCATATAGGGTCAAAGAAGATCAAACTTTCATTTTTCGCAGATGATATGATTGTATATCTGGAAAGCCCCAGGGATTCAACTACAAAACTCTGAGAAGTGATCAAGGAATACAGCAACATCTCAAGTTACAAAATCAATACTCACAAATCTGTAGCCTTTATATACACCAACAATAGTCAAGCTGAAAAAACAGTCAAGGACTCTACTCCTTTTACAATAGTGCCAAAGAAGATGAAATATTTGGGAGTTTACCTAACAAAGGACATGAAAGATCTCTATAAAGAGAACTATGAAACTCTAAGAAAAGAAATAGCTGAAGACTTAAACAAATGGAAAAACATACCATGCTCATGGCTGGGAAGAATCAACATTGTTAAAATGTCCATACTACCCAAAGCAATATACAGTTTGAATGCAATCCCTATTAAAGCTCCACTGTCATACTTTAAAGTCCTTGAAAAAATAATACTTCGTTTTATATGGAATCAGAAAAAACCTCAAATAGCCAAGACATTACTCAGAAATAAAAACAAAGCAGGAGGAATTATGCTATCAGATCTCAGACTATACTATAAATCAATAGTGATCAAAACAGCATGGTGGGGGCGGTGCCTATGGCTCAAAGGAATAGGGTGCCGGCCCTATATGCCGGAGGTGGTAGGTTCAAACCCAGCCCCAGACAAAAACTGCAAAACAGCATGGTCCTGGCACAAAAACAGAGAGGTAGATGTATGGAACAGAACAGAGAACCAGGAGATGAACCCAGCTACTTACTATCATTTGATCTTCAATAAGCCAGTTAAAAATATTCAGTGGGGAAAAGACTCCCTATTTAACAAATGGTGCTGGGTGAACTGGTTGGCAACCTGTAGAAGACTGAAACCAGACCTGCACCTTTCACCATTAACTAAGATAGACTCTCACTGTCTAAACTTAAGACATGAAACTATAACCCCATGACTACATTAATGTACACAGCAATGATTTAATAAAAAAAACTTTTTAATAAAAAAAAGACATGAGACTATAAAAATACTAGAAGAAAGTGCAGGGAAAACACTTGAAGAAATCGGCCTGGGCGAATATTTTCTGAGGAGGATCCCCCAGGCAATTGAAGCAACACCAAAAATACATTACTGGGATTTGATCAAACTAAAAAACTTTTGCACAGCCAAAAACACAGTAAGTAAAGCAAGCAGACAACCCTCAGGATAGGAGAAGATATTTGCAGGTTATGTCTCTGACAAAGGTTTAATAACCAGAATCCACAGAGAACTCAAACATATTAGCAATAAAAGAACAAGTGATCCCATCTCAGTGTCGGCAAGGGACTTGAAGAGAAACTTCTCTGAAGAAGACAGGTGCATGACCTACAGACACAGGAAAAAATGCTCATCATCCTTAATCAGCAGAGAAATGCAAATCAAAACCACTTTGAGGTATCATCTAACTTTAGTACGATTAGCCCACATCACAAAATCCCAAAACTATAAATGTTGGTGTGGATGTGGAGAAAAGGGAACACTTCTGCACTGCTGGTGGGAATGCAAACTAATACATTCCTTTTGGAAAGATGTTTGGCGATCACTTAGGGATCTAAAAATAGACCCACAATTCGATCCTTCAATTCCTCTATTAAGTATATATCCAGAGGACCAAAAATCACTTTATAACAAAGATATTTGCACCAGAATGTTTACTATAGCCCAATTCATAATTACTAAGTCATGGAAGAAGCCCAAGTGCCCATCAACCCACGAATGGATTAATAAATTGTGGTATATGTACACCATGGAATATTATGCAACCTTAAAAAAGATGGAGACTTTACCTCTTTCATGTTTACATGGATGGAGCCGGAACATATTCTTCTTAGCAAAGTATCTCAATAATGGAAGAAAAAGTATCCAATGTACTTAGCCCTACTATGAATCTAATTTAGAAGCATCCACACTTTCATATGAAAGCTATAACCCAACTATAGCCCAAGATGAAGGGGAAAGAGAAGAGGGAGGGGAGGGGAGGGGAAAAGGTGGGTGGAGAGAGGGGAATTGGTGGGACCACACCTACGGTGCATTTTACAAAGGTACATGTTAAATCTACTAAAGGTAGAATATAACTATCTTAACACAATAACTAAGAAAATGCAGTGAAGGCTATGTTAACTAGTTTGATGAAAGTATTTAAAATTGTATATAAAACCAGCACATTGTACCCCGTAATTGTACTAATGTACACAGCTATGATTTAATAAAAAAATAAATAAATAAAAGAAGCACTGCAGGGAAAGGAGCTGACACTCCAAATCTGTCACACATCTTCCAAGGATTATCCCAGTTTAGAGAGCAGTGAAGCTGACCTCTCCCCCAAGTAACTGAATTTTTCTTCAAGATTGAGGAAAACATCAGAAAGAGAGAAGGGCCCTATTCAATTCAGTTAGATGCCCTACAAAAAAGAAGAGCTAAGATAAACCTCTCTGGTGTGAACTTGGATGTGGCATGCAAATACAGTAGTCTGCTAGAAGCCATGTAGATGGTTCAGCTGTCTAGAGAAGTTTCCAGCAGAAAGTCTATTGGAAGAGAACAGAGACAGATTTATCACCTGTGGTACCTGAGAATGACATAATTATGCTAAGCCAAGGGCCAAGGGCCAGCATTGCCATGTGTGCCCACTGCTGACACTGCAGGCACTAACTTGAAGGGATGGCTCACATGTGGGTCCTGGGTCACCACCCTATGAAGGACTGCTCATCCCCATGAAATGAGAAAGGGGAAGGGGTCCTAAGGAGCCTTCCAAGGTAGGTCAACAAATGGAACTGTGGGTCCCAAGAGGACATGGGGTGGGATAATGAGGAGGATAGAGTTGCTGGACCCCAAGTTTCCCTAAATCTTGTGGGGCCCCCAAACCATGAACCACAGCCCTAAGCAGTCCCTGTGTGGGAGGGGCAGTGCATGGGTTTGGCTCTTTGGTGGTCAGGAGGCCACATTCAGCAGCCTGAATCAGAGCCCATGGCAAAGTCAGGGGCTGTTACGGGTGTTGCTGAGGCTGAGAACAAAGTGAGCTCAATCCTGCAGTTCCACACACTTCCCAGTAGGATGTCTGTGGTTCTTAAGGTACATGATATTGGCCCTCACAGCCAGATCCTCCAGTTTCTGGTCTTCTCCTCCCGACCATCCTGAGAAGATGAGCTCTTCACTTCTATTGACGGTCCTATAATTTGATGTGGGCGTTCCAGGTGGTAGAGGACACAAAGGCCAAGTGTAACTTTGGTCTTGAGGGGAAAGGTACTAGGAATGGCCTGGCTCTGCTGCTGGTAACTTTCTTTCCATTACACTGCACCAACTTCCTCTTCCTCCCTCACTCTAGATAGCATGCTGCAGTCATGAACAACCCTTGAATCTCAGCAACCTAAAACAACCAAAGCCTATTTCCTGCTTGTTGCTTCAGGTCCATCTCAGGATGGTGAGTGGTGTTGGGCTCCTCATCATCCTTGCCCAAAGATCTAGGCTGATGGAATCTCTATCGTTTGCACCAGTCACCCTGAGCACTTAATAACTGGGCCTCGTGTTATTATGAGGGAGTCGGTTTTCTCCCATCATATGGTTCTCTTGAAGGCAGAAAAAGGCCAAATTATAAAGGTTCAGGGAATTGACCCTAAATTTTAAAACTGCTAATTACTAGCTGTCTGACTTAGGGCAATCCATATGTGTTGTGAAAAGTTTCCATGGCCTTACTTATAAAATCAGCAGCCTTGATTTGGGTCATTGTAAACATGCTTTTAAAATGTAGGCTTTGTTATTAGGCACAAAACATTTTGGTTCTTAATCCATTGATGGTACCTAAGTCATTGACAGTGAGCCTGGTGATCCAAGGCTCTGGCCTAAGCAAGACTCAGGCCCATCTCCATTCACAGGGGGGAAGGAGCCAGGCAGCAGGCTTGCGTGGTTCCTGGACTCACACCCCACTTTGTGTGGTTGATGTGTGTTTCTGCAGTCATTATGCCCTGTGGCCCCCATCTCAGAAGGGCTCAATTTCTGGGGGAAAACCTTGTTTAAAAAAAAAAAAAGTCCTTCTCCTGGCTAAGGCAAGAGAATCACTTAAGCCCAAGAGTTTGAGGTTGCTGTGAGCTATGACGCCATAGCACTCTACCCAGGATGACAACTTGAGACTCTGTCTCAAAAAAAAAAAAAAAAAATCCTTGTCAAACAATCCTTCAGGAGCTTCAGAGGGTGTGAACACTGAGACTTCCTTTCTTCTGCTACTTTTCTAAAGCACAAAGGGCAGCTCCTGGTCCAAGAGTAAGCCCTCCTAACAAGCTTCCCCTGTCATTGCCAGCACACTGCCTCCTGAAATGCTAAGATGCCCAGGCCAGTCATTCCTGGCAGAATTCTCAAATGGACAAGCTTCCTAAAAGCATTTGATAAAGAAGAAAAGAACTTTTTAAAAAAAGTACATCTTTGAAAATAGACACTCTCAAACAGTGCTGGTAGAGATGTGCATTGATGTAGCCTTGCTGGTAGGCTATTTGGCAAAACGCATCAAAACCATTAAAAATGCAGATGCCATTTGAGCCAAGAATTCCATTTCTAGGAACTTACCCTATGGAAATAGTCTAAAATATGCCCAAAGATTGAGATGCCAGGGAATTCATTACAGCCTGTTTAGAATGAAGAAAAAACTGGAAACAACCTCAAAGGGGAGAGCAGCTTAAATAAATAAATGTAAGATGGAATCCTAGGCTGCTATAACAAATGACACTCCCAAGATACTATGAAGAGGAAGAGAAAAAGGAAGGAAGGAAGGAAAGAAGGGAGAAAGGGAGGGAGGGAGGAAGAAAACATTACATACCAGAAAATCCCATTGTTATAAGACTATATGAAGAACATATTTCAAAAGGTAGTGGTGGGATTGTGTGCAAATCTTATCATCTTCCTTTTGTCGCTCAGTACTTCCTAATTTTTCTGTAGAAAACATAAATTCGTTCCCTCTTTCTTTCTTTCTTTCTTTCTTTCTTTCTTTCTTTCTTTCTTTCTTTCTTTCTTTCTTTCGACAGAGTCTCACTTTGTCACCCTTGGTAGAGTGCTATGGTGTCACAGCTCACATCAACCTCAAACTCTTGGCTTAAGCAATTTCCTTGCCTCAGCCTCCCAAGTAGCTGGGTCTACAAGCGCACCACAACGCCCGGCTATTTTAGAGATGGCTCAGGCTGGTCTCCAACCTGTGAGCTCAGGCAATCTACCCTTCTCGGCCTCCCAAGTGCTGGATCACAGGCGTGAGCCACCACGCCCGGCTTCATTTTTCAAACATTTGAGTAACTACTAGATATCAAGTCCTGTGCAAGTCAATACTAAGAGTTGACCAGCACTTTTCTGTCTATTGCTACTTGTGCAATATTTTAAAATTATTTTTTTCTGTTGTACTATTTAAGTATTTCTGTCAGTCTAGAGTCCAGGGAGTGAATTATATAAAAGACTTTCAATAGTTCTAATTCACAAATCACCTTAGTGGTGCTAAAAAAAAAGAAAAAAAAAATCCCTGGCTTTTTCTCTCACACTCTAGTCCTGCTTGCCTTGGCAAATCAAGCAAAATCTTTGGCAGTGGAGCAGGGAAATTTGACCTGCTTTTAGAGAGGGCTATGCTTTTGTTAAATATCAAAAGGCAATTACAGATGTATGCTGGAAGTAGAAGGATACCTGTCGTAAGTGGATGGAGCAGGTGGGTGAAAAGTCAAGGGTGGCTATTGTACAAGCCCTGCTAGCAAGTTGGGGGGCGCTTTCAGAAGTTCACAAGCTCTTGGGGGAAATCTGAGAACAGTGATGTCTGTCCTGCTTATGTAGCCACTTGTATGCAATAAGAAAAAAATATATCTGTCCTGCCTCCCTGCGGGGAGTCTGCAGGGCTCATATTGACCCTCTCAAAAGCCCACCTCACCCCAAGTTGGGCCTCAGCAGCTGTGTTGTATTGTATAACTTGACTCCTTGGACCACTTCTGGACACTTAACACACAGCCAACCAGACTTTCTTTCCTGAGATTTTAGGATGGGCACCAGGAGACTCAGGTTCAGTCTGAGCTGGTTATTTAAAAGGAATTCTGTTGCTGGGCTTAGCCATCATTGGTAGAGGATTCCGGATTACCAAAGAATAAAGCCGCTTACCAAGGGACAGAAACAAACCGTTCTGGTGGATTTCCACTTCCCAGAGCCAGGCCTGACCCAGGAGTAGGCTATGTTCCTCTCTGCAAGTCTGGGAGAACGCCCCTATATTCTAATCTTAAAATGCTCCAGGTTTGCTCAAGCAAGCTGAAATGGTCTCTGTTTTCATAACTTAATGGTTCTAACTAAAACTCTTGCTCACAAAGCTTCTGTGAGAATCGAATTAGTCTATTTTATATGAAACATTTGAAAACACCTTTAAAAAGGAAGTTCCCCAACTTCGCAGTTAGCATAGCATCTCAGTATCTGACCTGTTTTTCATCCCGAAATTCAAACAATCCTGCTAATTTCAATTCCACCTGCACCCCACATTCAAAAGTACCTGTTACATCCAATTCCTGGGCTTTCTGTGGCACAAAGTAACTTGCTTCTTGGGTTTTGTATTGATTACAATAAGTAATGCTGGCTGCTGCAACAAACAGACCCCCTGTTCTCAGTGACTTAGGGGGGAAAAAGTTAATGTCAAGCTCATGTCAAAATACAATTGTGTGGGTGTGGAAGCTCTGCTCAACTCAGGTTTCCTCTACCAAGTTCTTTGCCATCTCCAGGGCCTCACTGGATCCTCTGCACTCAGCCTGCAGATAAAGGAAGAACAAGTGAGAACACGGAGATCTCCTGGGAAGTTTCTCTGGGGCCAGGCCTGAAAGCGACATACCTCATTTCTGCCCATATTCCATTATTCAGAGCTTAGTCACGTGGCCCCACCTAACTACGAGAGAAGCTGGAAACATATAGTCTACCTGTGTCCAGAAGGAAAAGGGAAGGGGCTTTAGTAAACACAGAAAAGTCCTTGACTCCATTTTCCAGGTCTATGTCCCCTACTCTTGTTGTTAGTTGTCTCTGGCCTGTTGTAATGACAAACAATGGCCATATCTAGCCCATGGCCGTTTGGTTAAAAAAAAGTTCTAATGGAGACTCAGCCACAGCTGCGTGTTTACTTACTGCCTATGGCTGTTTTCATGCTATGATAGTGCAGTTGAATGGTTTTGACAGAGCCCATGTAGCCTGCAAAGCCTAAACTACCATCTGGACCTTTACAGAAAGAAATGTTCCAACCTCTGTAAAAACCCATCAGCTTTCCAAATTCCAAAAGTGCATGATCTCTCTCAACTGTGTCTTTTCCTCTCCTGTTTTTTTTTTTTTTTTTAATTTTCTTTGTGAGTAACCTGCTATGCTGGGTAAACCACCAGGTGAGACAGCCTCAAGAGAAGGGTTCCACTGTGCTAAGGAAGAACTTGCCTGCTCTATTATTTTTTCAAGTATTTTGGTCATTTTTTTGTAACAGTGATGAAATTTTTCATGTTTTAATGTTTGAAGGTACTCTTTCTGAATTTAATTCTTTTGTCTTATTCAATCTCCAGATGATGGTCTCACATTCACTTGGAAGGGCTCTGTATGTTTTCAACCAATGGAACAGAAAGCAAATAATATAAATGTGGTTAACTAAAGAATAAAAAAAAGAGGAACAACAAAACTTGGGAAGAGATGAGAAATGTTACACAAGTCTTACGACCTATACCCCTAACCTTATCCTACGACTAGCTTGTTACCACAAAAAGGCTAACTGCAAAATAGGATTTATTGAATAAGTTGCACTATCCTTGTAAATTCAGTGACTATATGTAGCTTTACTGACATTTATTTAACATATAATGTTATAAAGTTTGCTTTTTAATCAAGGCTTCCTAGATTCTTCTTTAAATAAAGATTTTGAGACTTCAAAAGAACCTACATCCCCTCTCAGCCTCTTTTTATCTGGGTTCCTATAATTCACAGCAACACCATCCAACTCCCAGTGGCTCTGCCAAGCCCTTCTGTGGTGTCTCTAAACACATAGGTTTGGTTTCTTGGTTTCAAAGAGAACCGATGCTCCCCACCCCTCCCAGTGCTCAGAAAATGAGTTTCCTAACTCAGTGTTTGCTGGCTTTGGCCAGGGCACTCACCCTACCGGTAGGTGTGCCTGAAGGGAGCCAGGCCCCTGGTGGAGTTGTGATGATGAGAGGCTGGAGACGCTGGGGAAGGGGCTGGAAGATCTGCCGACTCTTCTTCTGGACCCCCCTAAAAGAGCAGTTCTAGTTCCCAAAGCATGCTTCCAGCTTTCTGAGCCTTGTTCACTAATTTCCCTTTTCCACGGATCTCTGATCCCACCCTAGACTACAGTTGCCCCTGCTGAGATCAGCCTTCAGAGAAAGCCACCCACTCCTCCACTTTGAAGTGTCCTGCTAGAATGTAAGCTCTGTGAACACAGGGATCTTCCTCTCTGATGGATCCTAGAACAGTCCTTGGTACTTACCAAGTGCTCAATAAATGACTGTTGAATGAATGATTTACCTGTATGCACTTGGCCTCTGTATCTGTTTATTGATATTCTTTTAGAATTATGGCATTTTTATCTCTCAAGAGAGTAAGTTTTTATTTAGGTATAATTTACACAGGGAGAAATGCACTGGTATTCCCTAGCACAATTTGATGTACTTTGACGAATAATGTATCACCTATGCAAGCAGTACTCCAACCAAGATTTATTTGATTTTATTTTTTTCCAACCAAGACTGATAACATTTTCATCACCCCAGGAAAACCAATGCCTTTTATGAGTCAACTTGGTGTCTTAACCTCACTTTACTTTTTCCCCTTTAGAATTCTTATTTCATTTTACTCTTGAAAGAACTCATACCTCCATCACCTTCCTGGGTATAAGGACAGTGAGGTTTGTGGCACCATGGCGTGCCATGGCCTTACTAGAGACAGACAACTAAATACACATTGCAGTACACACTCCTGGATGATCTAAAGGGAAAACCTGTAATCAGATATGTCAACCTTTTTTTTTTATCTGATGCACATTGTAAGAAGAGTTGTCTTGGGCGACACGGTAAATACACAAACACTAACAAAAGCTGATTAGCAAAAAAAAAAAATAAAGGAGGGGGGAAGAAAAGCAAAAAAAAAAAAAAAAGGCCTCACAAAATCAGCATGGGGCCCACCAGCAGTAGGTTGGACACTCCTGTTACATTCAAAGTTGCACTGGGGGCACATGGCCTATTGCTGAGTGCAGTGCTGGGTACAGACACATGAAGAGAGCACCTGGGTGAAGAAGTAGAAGCTTTCTCAGGTGAGGAAAGGACAGGGTTCGAGAAAGGCCAGACAATCACAATTGATTGTCTCTGTGAAGGACATGGACACATCACAGTTCTGCTGCATGTCACATCCACCACTCTCACGAACAGAAGGGTTACTTTCCCAGTCATTCAGCGAGTGGTCACCATGTTTCATGTCTGCACCAACACCTACATCCCAGGTTTACAAGTTAGCACAATGCTATGCACCCAATATTTGAATTCAACAAATGATTCGTGAATAGAATTTATTGAACCACTATCTCATCTCTCGATAAAGCTGTACTTGAGCCAATTAACTGTGACTCAAAGGACCCTGCAAGAAATGGGCTAAATTCTAGAACCAGGCAATCCCATCATGGTTAAGAACACAGGCTGTGGAGGCAAATTCCAGCTCCACCACTTGCTTTACACTCTGCTCATGCTACTGTACCTCTCTCTTCTTCGATGTCCTCGTCTGTACAGTTTCCTGTGGGGAACAGGCAAGAAGATGCACCCGAAGGCCTCAGCACCTGCCTAGCACAGATGAGTGCTCAGGGAGGGTCAGGTGTTATTATCAACAACTTCTACATAGGATGAGGCGTGTAAGAACACACCCAGGTGCAGGAACTCAGCAAAAAGTATCAAATTCCACCTGGAGCCAAACTACAATATGGGTAAGATGTGGCCTTGGTAGGTCACATGCAGTCCTTGCGGACTTGGAGAATCTAATAGGAGGCAGCAGACCATCCCCAGGAGCAGGGACAGAAAATTTCAGAATTCAGAGGCAGTGGAGATTGAACGATAGCCTGAGAGAAATCTTTAAAGTGAGGATGGAAATTAAAAATGGATTAACTTGTCTCATAAATGAGAAGGCAGACATCCTGCCTTAAAACTTCATACATTTGATTTCTTCCCCCTAATTTTTATGGGGCTACTAGTAAATATCAGGTATATTCTCAATATTGGGTACACAATACATCACACATTTTTCATAAGGGAAAGATTGTGGCAAGTAATACAGAATATTGAAAATACAAATAGGAGGAAAAAGAATCTGTGATACATATTCATGTTAGTGGGCCACACTACAACGTGGTTCCCAGCTCTGTAATTGGACTGATACTGAAATGAAAGTGCAAGTCAGTCAGGACTGTGAGACCAGGGGTCTGGAAATCTGGACGACCACTGTATCCCTATATCAGAGCAAAGCAGAGAGGGACAGAGGTATGTCTTGGATGAGAAGCTGATCTCAAGTTTTTTTTCTTTTTCAGGCTACTTTCTCAACATTATGATTATTAATTATCTGTCCCTGCAGTCCCCATTAAAAAGGACCTCCTCCAGGGAAAAAGCAGTTGACCTTTAAAAAAATGTAGTCTTTAAAGGTTTAGACCTATGATGAGTCTTCCCTCTGTGGTGTTCTAAAAATGCTTCCCTTGGCAATTCAGCTATGACCCGCATGGCACAGAGTAGCATTTCAGGGAAATGACTTTTCTCTATCCCTGAAACTAGGCCTATAAATCATCTAGTCTCTGCCATGGTTTCTCTTGTTCGGCTGATGAGAACTCTGTCTCGCACTCTTATTTGTCCAACTTGGCAAAGGAATCAGTTTTATCTGCAAATTGAGTCTCTACTCACTCATGTTTCCTTAAGGTACAGAAGAAAAAGCCATGGCTGGGGTTTCCTGCTTCGTGGTATGGAAGTCCAGGACACTCTGGGCCACCAAATTTCTTGCTAGTCTCCTCCAGCGGGATGGGCAGCTGTCCTCAATAAACAAGGGCTGTCACAGGTCCTGTGGAAGCAGGTGGCATGGCGCCCTCCCTGGCATGCTCAGCCATTGGTTAGCACAGAAGCAATTTGATTTGGAGAGTGAAGAAGGGATTCCTTCCCAGGGGACCTGTTTAGCTAGCAGCAGTCTGGTTAGAAATTTACGCGTTGGCACAGAAAGAAAAGAACAGAGTAATTCGCCGAAAGCTGTACAATCAAATAGGGCAGCCCTCTCTGAGTGAAGAAGATCTAGTGTTGGAGTCATCATACCCCACCAGCAAGAACAAGTGGGCCTATTACCAGATAAAAATAATTACCCGCCTGCCAGGAGACAGCATGCCACAGTTGAATAAACACACTTTGCTTGTGTCCCAGTGCTGCCACTTCCCAGATGAGCAGTCCTGAGCAAGTAATGTCAACTTTTCAAGCTTCAATTTTCTTATCTGTCGAATAGAACTAATAAAACCAGCCTCCCTGTAGGGTTTAGGGGAATAACTACATGAGGTCTAACAAGGAAAGTGGGCTGTGACATGCTTGCCACATAGTTGGCCCTCATTATTGCCAGTGTCTTAACATAGCTTCCCTCCCTGTGCCTTTTCCTTTCCTGCCAGCTCTTATGAAAGCATGGAGAAGGGGAAGAAATAAAAGGTATGAAGGGAAAAAAGGGCATCTAGGCGAGGAGGAAAACAAGGCTGGAAGGAAAAAAGTCTGAGAAGGGAATCTTAGGACATTCAGGGAACCAGAACAACGATGGTATTTTGTGTTCTAGTAGGTTCTGTAGTGCTTTTTCTGTCTGCTCAATCTCCTTTCTCCCTGCATTAGTTTTCAGTTGCTGTGTAACAAATTATCAAAGCTTAGCAACTTAAAGCAGCAGACATTCATTGTCTCAAAGTTTCTATGAGTCAGGAATCACACAACTCAGGGGGGTTTCACAAGACTGCAGCCAAGGTATTGGTTAGAGCTGGCTCATGCCAAGACTCAGCGGCAGAAGGCTCCATTGCAAGCTCACTCAGTGGCTGTTGGCAGTATCCTGGTCCTTGTGGGATAGTGGATTGAGGGACTCAGAAAACCCTCAGTTCCTTGCCACATGGGTCTTTCTATTAGGGCAGATGGTTTCATAGAGCATGGGTGGAGGAGAGAAAGAGAAGGAGGGAGAGAGAGCACAAGAGGGAGGTGAGGAGGGAGAGAGAGATCACAGACTTTTCTAAAATAATCTCCGAAGTGATATTCCACCACTTTCCCCATATTCTACTCAATAGAAGTGAATCACTAGGTCCAAAAACTTAAAAAAAAAAAAAAAGTTTTAATAACAAGAGGTGGTGAGATTAGCAGCCTATGACCCAAACTGAGCCAATCAGAACCTTTCCCTGGGATTTAAACATAGTGAAATAGAAAAAAGTTCTCTCTTTCATCTGAAATCACTAACATGAAATGATGTAAGTCTGGGGTTTCTTGTGGCCTATCTTCTACCAAGAATATAAAAGAATTCCAACTATGCCAGGAACATTCGAAGCCATCACATTCTGGAGCAAAGGTGAAAGATTTAATATTAAAGAGAAAGCACAAATAAATTAGCAACTTTTACTTGAATCCCAGAGGCTACTTTCATCCTCCAAAGCTAATATATCTCCCTTTTTCACCTGAGATAGCTTAAATTAGGTTCTGTCACTTGCAGCAAAAAGAATCTTGATTAATTCAGCCATTTTTACATCTGCAAAATCAAGGAGCTGAACTAAATAATGTCTATGGTTTATTTCATATCCCAAGTTCTATGATTCTGACTTAAAATGTCTGATCTCGTAGTAAGGCACGGATTTTTCAAATATAAAGAAAGAGCAGGAGGAACAGCCTGAAGGAAGAGTAGTACAGAAGAGGGAGAATCTTATCTGTAGAATAGAACTAATAAAACCAGCCTTGTAGGGTTTGGGGAAATAATTGTCTCAACTCAAACATGGAAAGTGATCTGCAAAGTGTTTGACACATAGCAGGCCTGCATCACTGACAATGTCTTAACACATTTTCTTTCCCTGTGCTCAGAACTATAAGAACACTCCTAAAAAGGACCTCTGCCACTAATAACCCAGGTAAGGCACAGACACATGTTTCTCTCACATGCTGCTGGAGCCATGATAACACAGTGATCAAAAGCATGGGCTTGAGAGGGTGCAGCCACGGATTCAGCGATCACTATCCTAATAACAACTAGTGTTTATTGAGTGTTTACTATGTACCTGGAAATATCTCAAGACAGAGGTTCTTTACTTATTAGCCTGGTAATGACTTAACCCCCACAAGCCTCTGCTTCTTCTTTGGTAAAATGGGGAGTAATAAGTGTTTCCTGGTTTAGTGCCCATAGCACACTGGTTACAGTGCCAGCCACATACACTGAGGGTGGCGGGTTCAAACCCAGCCTAGGACAGCTAAACAACAATGACAACTGCAACAAAAAATAGCCGGGCACCTATAGTCCCAGCTCCTTGGGAGGATGAGGCAAGAGAATCACTTGAGCCCAAGAATTTGAGGTTGCTATGAGCTGTGACTCCACAGCACTCTACTAAGAGCAACATAGTGAGACTCTGTCTCAAAAAAAAAAAAAAAATAGAGTTTCTTTCTCACTGGCCTGTTGTGAGCATTGAATGAACAACAGCAGGTAAAGCACCAAGCACGATGTCTGGCACAGGCTGTTCTTAAAGCATTCTTCCCTGCCTTTTACACCCAGCTCAAATATCAGCCATCTCACAAACCTTCCCATTGCCCTCCATCTCCTCCATCACCCTCAGCTCTTTCCTGGGGCCTGCTTACTCCCTAGCGCTGTGGCTCTGTAGTTCATTTACCCGCTCACATATACTTCACCTCTGGCTCACCATTCCTTATCTTTGTGTTCCTGAAGCCCAGATCCTAATGTCAAACACACAGCAGAATCTCAACATATTTACATGAATTGAGTAAACGTATTTATCAGTCTCAAGGAGAGCAGACGGTCTGATCAGTACCTGCCACACCTTTCAATTTCACCACCTCATAGAGAATGAAGGATTTTCACCCAGCGAAACTCTGAGGTGTGATTGTAAAGCTGCTTCTCAACTGAAACCACCAATTGCTTAAGCTAAAAGTAACAATTCCTCACAACAGTCAGGCCAGTCTGGCCACAACCAGCTGGAGGGCCCATGTTAACGGGTGCGGTGCTGCTGGTTTGGAAGCTGACCAAAGAGACAGTAAACACTGTGAAGGTTGCCTGGGTGCGTAAACACAAAGCAGCTCCTCCTTGCACTTTCAGAGACACCCCAGTCACAGTATCAGGGACACCACAAGTGGATACTTGTTGGCTCCTGTCAAGTGCAGAGGCAAGAGCCTACCATCTCCAAAATGCAGATATTGAGGACAAAAATCACAGGATTGGTAGTCTTTATAAAAAGCTAAATAGTACATGTATCCAGAAAAAGACACTTTTCTAGCTCAGTATAAGACAAAGGCCTGTATAATAACAGGAAACATGGCCTACTTCTGATACCACATTCTCTTCATCAGCTAGAGGCTGGGTAGGGCAAAAACAGAAAATTTGCTGGAATTACCCACCTCCACTGACCTCAGAAAGGACCTCTGGGGGACAATCTACTGCACCCCATGAGGCTGACCATGTAGCACCTTATTGGTGTAAATCTTAGTCAAGGAAACAGTGCAAAGAGCTATGGAGTCTATAAGGAGAGTAAGGGCCAGGCACAGTGGCTCATGCCTATAATCCCAGCACTCTGGAAGGCTGAGTTGGGTGGATTGCCTATCATCAGGAGTTCGAGACCAGCCTAAGCAAGAGTGAGACCTGTCTCTACTAAAAATAGAAAAAATTATCCGACATGTGGTAGGCACCTGTGATCCCAGCTACTTGGGAGACTGAGGCAAGAGAATTGCTTGAGCCCAGGAGTTTGAGGTTGTTGTGAGCTATGACACCATAGCACTCTACCCTGGGGCAACAAAGTGAACTCTATCTCAAAACACACACACACACACACACACAAATATATACATATATATGTATGTATATCTATATCTATATATATATATAGATATAGAGAGAGAGAGAGAGAGAGAGAGAGAGAGGAAATGAGATGGATCCCTGGCTGGGTGGCTTGAAGTTTTCAAAGTAAATAGTGGAATAAGCGGTTAAAATATATTTGTGTCCCCCTATTTCGGTTGGAATTCAACTTCAGGGCGTGGAAAGGCTTACAGGGTCATGGGGTGGTCTCCCAAATGACTGGAATTGAAAAATATTCTCCATTCTCAATTCTTCTTCCCTATCTGTTCATTTCTATTTATTCATATCTGTCCATTTATTCATACCTGGCCTTGCTCCAGAAAGCAATACAGCCTTGTACTCTATGGACATGAGGGAGCTACCGGTGGTTCTAAAGCAGAGAACTCCATGATCAAATATGATTTTTAGGTCATCTGGAATCAGTATCAAAGATGGAGTTAGAGAAGACAGAGGCTAGTAGTCATCCAGATGAGTCCTGACTAGATGCCACAGAGGAGAGTGGGTAGAGATGACTTAAGAGGAAGAGTGGTCAGTATGTCTTCGCTGGATGAACGTGGGTGATAGAGAAAGAGTAAAAAAATAATTTTAGATGTTATTGATGACTTTATGAATGATGACACTACTAAAGCAGAATGACAATATAGGAAGGGGACTAATTTTGGAGAGGGGTGATTAAAAGCTTGAGGAACTGCTTTAGTAAAAAGTGTCATATAATGATGCTGTGATTTTAGTTACTTGTCAAGTCACCAGCTTAGGCAATGGAATATGTCACTAATGAGGGCCAGTTGTTTCTCCTGTGGCTTCTTGTGGGCTGATGCCATTTAAGTGATACTTAAGTATCACTTAAAGTTGTCTTCTGTCCTGATGATGCATCCTGGCATGATCACTGTGATCAATAAAGTATCTTTGATCAAAGCTGGGAACAGAATTGTATAATCCCAGGGCCACCTTTTGAGACCTAGCCAGAAGACCTCTCCTACCCATGGTGGGACATGTGTGGTATGATTTTCATTTCTAAATATTTGGAAGTTGGACAGAAATCTGTTGGTAGTGGAACAGTGAACATATGACTGCTAGGGTGGTTGTTCTCAAGCCCTGCCTTGAATACATATGTCCAAATCTGGCTTCATAGCTTGAGGAGTAGAACCAGGAGAGGAATCCTCCTTACCAATTTGCCTAATCTCTGTTCCCCATCCTCCCCAAACACTTGCCTATCTCAGAGCCTCTGCCACTCCTTCCCCATCCCCAGAATGCCTGCCTTCATTTTTCCACACTGCCAAGTCTATCGGCTTGGTGGCTTCCTGGACAGTAGAGTTATATCTTGTTTCATTTTTATTTTCCAGAGTAATATAAGGGTGTGTGTGATTAAATTACATTTTTTGCATTTGTAAGTCTGAGTTATAGTTGAGTCTTTCACCCAAGAAGTGTGCTATATACTCCTACCTTGTACCTGTTAGGTGGGGGCTTACAGAGTCCCCACTCATCCCCTCGCCTTCTTGGATTTAACTGTGTTTTTCTCTCATAAAGGCTTGTAGTTGTTCATCTACTAGTTTCAACTTGGTATTGAGTACATGGGGAAGGGTTGCTTTTCCATTCTTGAGATGTTTTACTAAGAAGAATGTTCTTCAATTCCATCTAGGAAAATAGAAAAGATGCAAAGTCTCCATCTTTTTATGGCTGAATAGTATTCCATAGTATTAATCCATTCATGTGTTGATGGGCACTTGGGTTGTTTCCACATCTTTGTGATTGTGAATACAGTTGCTATAAATGTTTGAGTGCAAATATCCTTAAGATAATTTTTTTTCCTTCTGGGTAGATACCTAATAATGGTACTGCAGGATCAAATGGAAGGTTTCCTTTTAGCTCTTTGAGGATTCTGCATACTTCTTTCCAAAAAGGCTGTACTATGCAATCCCACCAGCAGTGCGCACACGTTCCCCCAGGGGGAGTTATATTTGGGAGCAGCTATACTCTCGGCTCAGTAGGCGGTCTATCTCTGATTGCTTCACAAATGGAAGGCTTCATTTAGCTTGGGAATGTTTTGTATATTGTTTACTTATTCTCACCTTAATTTTCAAAAAGGTTGGAGGCATCTTGCAGTGTAATAAGATTTCTTTCTTTTTTTTTTTTTTTGTCTGATAAGAAGGGAAGGACTGGGGACGCCTTCCGTGAGGCTAAGAGCCCAACGTGCAAAGGTAGAGGCTCCCCCTGCTGGCCGGATTTTGCTCCTCCAGGCTTGGGTCTGTTAATGCTTCAGCCTTTATGAAGTCTTGCAATTTTATGGGGAAGAAAGAAAGGTCGTTTAACTTCAGACAATACTCTTGCTTTCAGAGACAGTGGTCAAATACCTGTTAGGCTGACCGTGCCTAAAACTCATTCCATCACTTTCTGCCCCTCTCTTTCCCTACTTCTTGCACAGATATCCAGGTTCTTAAATTGTTTGCCTGTGGAACATGACTGAGTCGGAGCCAGGCGAAAGAGACCCCTCTCGGCCTCTGGGAGGCAAGTGTAAGTGAAGCTGCCCTCTCTCAGGTGGTTCTCCACGTGTGATCCCCAGACTAGTAGCAGCAGCATCACCTAGGAAATTGTCTGTTGAAATTTCCAGCACCCTGAGATTTAGCAAGCTCTTAAGTTTGAGAGCCTCTGGTCCAGAGAGGGCGTATGGGAGCTCAGCTTGGTGCCATTTGGCGTCTCCTGCCTCAGCTCAGCCTCAGTGCCACAGCTTCTCAGAGACACCTATGGCATCCCCCTTTACAAATGAGAACACTGATGTGCAAGAATACGTGATTTACCCAAGGCAAATCCATCAGGGAATTTTCTTCACAAGCCTCTTGATGTACAGGAGAGGAAAGGGACGCCAGTACCAGGAACTATCACAGGGTTCCTTGGACTTGCCTGCTCTGGTCCTCAGGGATCTGCCTCTTGCAGGCTTATGACTGGGTCTCTGTGAAGCTCTGGGCCCCAAAAGCAGGTTGTTGAGGTCCCTGGTCTTCCTCTCCTTGGGGGTGAAGCTGCATTCATCTCTCCTCTTTGATAACAGTGGTCCTCACTCAGACATGGAACATGAAGGGCCCAGCTGTGAAAGGACCACAACAGGGTTTGTTGTGATCTCTCAATCACAGAGAGATAGGAAGTCACTGGAAAGACAGGAAATGTTTGAGGATGGAAATGCATTTTCCTCAGCCTGGTCATATGGTCCAAATGTCTTTTCAGATAAGGATCAGAGTCTTTAGCAGGTTAGAATTAAGGCAATGTTCAATATTTACAAGTGCTGACTTTATAGGGAGGGATATGGAAGAGAAAAATGGAGAAAAATAGCATCTTTGTTAATATTAATATTTTTGTGACCATGAAGAGGAGGATTGGGTCCCAAGGGATAGACTGCTCTTTCAAGACAAAGCTGTCTCCCAAAGAGCAGAGTGACAGCCCTGTCCTCATGGTACCACACTAGAAAGCAGGGGCTGAGCGCCAGCGGAGGGAGGTGAGGGCTGTGGATGTTGAGTTTCGTGATTTTATCGTAGAGACAGTTCTACTGTAGAGATGGTCAACGTACCTAAAAGCCGAAGAACTTTCTGTAAGAAGTGTGGCAAGCATCAGCCTCACAAAGTGACCCAGTATAAGAAGGGCAAGGATTCCTTGTATGCCCAAGGAAAGCCGTGCTATGATCGAAAGCAGAGTGGCTATGGCGGCAGGCAAAGCCAATTTTCCGGAAGCAGGCTAAAACCACAAAGAAGATTGTGCTAAGGCTGGAATGTGTTGAGCCTAATTGCAGATCCAAGAGGATGCTGGCCATTAAGAGATGGAAGCATTTTGAACTGGGAGGAGATTAAAAAAGAAAGGGCCAAGTGATCCAGTTCTAAACTTTGAGACTTTTTGTCTTTTTGAGGAGAAATTGTTGAAGCTATAGAAAAATTACCTGTAGGGAAATAAATACAAAGATATTCAAAAAGAAAGAAAGAAAGAAAGAAAGAAAGAAAGAAAGAAAGAAAGCAAGCAAGCAGGGGCTGACTCAGCCACAGGTCTTTCTGCACCTCTTCACTTATCCTGTCTTTGCAGAGCCTTTGTTTCAAAGCATCACTACACATACTCTGCCGTCCCTTACCAGGGGGAGGGGGTGGGAAAGCACAAAGGAAAAACTATACTTTCTCATCAAATGTGGAAGAATTGCATTTCTAGGAGGTTTTGATCAAATGCTGCAGCTGGATGTTCCAGGGGAACACACCATAACACAAGGACAATCCTTTCAATTTGTCCTCTGCAGAGGTAGGTTTGGGCCAGCCTGTTCCAGTTTGAGGTGTTTCAGCAGGTGTTGGTAGCATGGCTGAATTTGCAGTCTGGAATTAAGAAAAGGAGAGAATCTTGAGGCAGGTTTGGGAAGGGGAGCTTGTGTACAAAAGGAGTGGCTCATCACACACACACACTCACCCTCAGAGCTATTTCTGTTTTGTTTTCTGGATACCCCACTTCCTCCTTCTGAGAAATAGGTGGGCCCTCCTATTTCTTGACCTTAGGAGGGTTGGGAAGCTAGTATTTCCAGGAGATAAACTCTATTCCTGATCTAAATGAAAGTTTAACCTCATTGAAGATATTATATTAGATATTCTGGAAGTGGGGGGTGTTTGGGGAAAGGATGGAACTTGAGCTGAAGGAGAAGGCAGGTTGTTGGCTTCACTAAGGATAAGGACCCACCCTCGGTGCTCTCCTAGTGCTCGAGGGGTGTGGCAGAGCCTCTGAGAAGAGTAGCCATCATGGGGTGTTCCTGGAGAATCTGGATCTAAGGGAGGAGATACCCAGTTAACACTAAGATAGCAGAGTGGTAAAAAGAAATCAGGTGGCCTGGATTTGAACCCAAACTCTGCTACTTGCTGGCTATGTGACATGGGATGATGTCTTCCCTTTATTGTTTCAGTTTCCTGGTCTGTAAAATGAGGATTATTTATTTACCCTAACAAATATTTATTGAACTACATACCAGGTACTATTTTAGGGGTTGGGAGACAGAGGCAAATAAAATAAAGATTCTACCCTTAAAGAGTTCACATTCTAGTAGGGAGAGGCAGAGAGAAAGCACTATTAGTAAGTAAATTACATGGCATAGTATGTCAGAAGATGATAAGGGCTCCAGGAACATGAGTAGGGCAGGGAAATGGGGGCTGTGCAGTGAGGCACAGATATAGGAGGTCAGAACAGAGCCCATTGGGAAGGTAATATCTGAGTAAAAACTTACAAGAGATAAAGGGGAACCATAAGTCATCTTGGAAAAGAATGTTCTAGATCAAAGAGTAGCAGCCTCTTACAAAATTATTTATGTGAAGCACTACTAAGGCCCTTGCACTTTAATCACATTCCATAAATATCAATTATTGTTGTTGTTGTTGTTACTGTTGTTATTTTCATGCCCAAGTGTGGCCCAGCAGCTGCCAGATAGGCTAGAAAACTGAGTAGGTCGCCAAAAGCTTGATAACTAAGATCTATAGAGAACTCAAATTAATCCACATGAAAAGAGCCAACAATCCCATATATCAATGGGCAAGAGACATGAATAGAACCTTCTCTAAAGAAAATAGATGAATGGCTAACACATATATGAAAAAATGCTCATCATCCCTAATTATTAGAGAAATGCAAATTAAAACCACCCTGAGATACCATCTAACCTCAGCAAGAATGGCCCACATCACAAAATCTCAAAACTACAGATGCTTGGGCAGCACCTGTGGCTCAAAGGAGTAGGGCACCAGCCCCATATGCTGGAGGTAGGGGGTTCAAACCCAGCCCCAGCCAAAAACTGCAAAAAAAAAAAAAAATCATAAAATAAAAAAATAAAACTGCAAATGCTGGCATGGATGTGGAGAGAAGGGAACACTTTTACACTGCTGGTGGGACTGCAAACTAATACAACCTTTTTGGAAGGAAATATGGAGAACCCTCAAAGAACTCAAGCTAGACCTCCCATTTGATCCTGCAATTCCATTACTGGGCATCTACCCAGAAGGAAAAAAATCCTTTTATCATAAAAACACTTAAACTAGACTGTTTATTGCAGCTCAATTTATAATTGCCAAAATGTGGTAACAGCCTAAATGCCCACCAACCCAGGAATGGATTAACAAGCTGTGGCATATGTATACCATGGAATACTATTCAGTCATTTAAAAAAAAATGGAAACTTTATAGCCTTTGTATTAACATGGATGGAGGTGGAACACATTATTCTTAGTAAAGCATCATAAGAATGGAGAAGCATGAATCCTATTTACTCAATTTTGATATGAGGACAATTAATGACAATTAATGACACGGTGGGGGTAGGGGAAGGGGGGAGCAGAGAGAGGAAGAAGAAGGGAGGGCTGGGGAAGGAAATAGCAGAGAGAGGGAAGGAGGGAGGGGAGTGGGGTCTTGGTGTGTGCCACACCTTTTGGGGGCAAGACCCAATTGTAAGAGGGACTTTACCTAACAAATGCATCAGTGAAACTTGGTTTCTTGTACCCTCAATGAATCCCCAACAATAAATTTAAAATTTAAAAAGAAAAAAAAGAAAGAAAAACTGATGTCCATCTAACCAGCAAGCTCTGAACTGGAAGGACCCCTCCAAATGCTCTGGACAGAATCTGCAGGACCTTTGTTTGATTCTAGGGTGAGAGAAAGCTTGTTTAATAGTGATTGAAATTAAATTTCCCTCCAGTCCTGCCAACCAGATACTCACAGTCAGACTCTATTATAATTTAAAGAAAATGAAGTAGCTTTCTGAGTTGAGTTGGTACAGTAAGATCTCTACCTATGTCCGAGCACAATGAAAGGAGGTAGAAAAGGGAAGGAAGATGTGATTGAAAAACCTAAAAATGTCTTGATGCTGAGAATTGATATGACTTTAGTGAAGCACAGAAAGGGGGGCAGAAAAGAGGGGCAAAAGGGAATTGAGGTCAGAGACAAGAAAAATGTGCCAACAAGGAGCACATTGGAGGATATATTTGGAGTTACTGTAATAGAAGTGAAATACACGTGGCACTGGCTAAGGGCAGGTTCTGAACATGTGGCAAGAACAAAGAGCCTCCAAAGGCGGTGGGAGCAGTGGATGCCGTAGATCAAAGGAATTGGTGAGATTGGGGGCAGAGAGTGTTTTGTGGCCCCAAGGAACCAAGTTCATCTACAGTCAAAAATGTTGAACTTGCCAGGTGCAGTGGCTTACACCTGCAATCCTAGTACTCTGGGAGGCCAAAGCGGGTGGATCACCTGAGCTAATGAGTTCGAGACCAGACTGAGTCAGAGCAAGACCTCATCATTAAAAATAGCTGAGCCTTGTGGCAGGTGCCTGTAGTCCCGGCTACTTGGGAGGCTGAGGCAAGAGAATTGCTTGAGCCCAAGAGTTTGAGGTTGCTGTGAGCTGTAACACCACAGGACTCTACCTAGGGTAACAAAGTGAGACTCTGTCTCAAAAAAAAAAAAAAAAGTTTAGGCTCCATACATCAGGTAAAGGTGTGAGAATTCCAGACTGTTAACATCCTGGAAAACACTTCAGTGTTCATTTAATCCAACCCCCTTCTTTTTCTGAGTGGGGAAACTGAGACTCAGAAACACAGACCAGCTTGGCAAGAGTCACATTCTACTGGTCAGGACGCTTTCATTCACAGTGACAGAAACTCAAACCAACTTAATAAGCAACGGGAATTTATTTTGGCTCATATAACTGTAAAGACCAAGACTGGCCCACTTGCTAAGACTGACACAAAAATTGGGATGTGAACAAATCCAGGATTTATAGCAGAGGCAAGTATTTCCAGCAGAAGCTGTCACAGTAGTCTGTGAGGACACAGGCAGGGATGAGGCTCCCTGCAATTTTCAAGACTTTTTTTTTTTTTCTGAGACAGAGCCTCAAGCTGTCACGCTAGGTATCGTGCTGTGGCATCACAGCTCATAGCAACCTCCAGCTCCTGGGCTCAAGTGATTCTCCTGCCTTCATCTCCCAAGTAGCTGGGATTACAGGTGCCCGCCACAATGCCCAGCTATTTTTTTATTGCAGCCATCATTGTTGTTTGCTGGGCCGGGGCTGGATTCGAACCTGTCAGTTCAGGTGTATGTGCCTGGAACCTTAGCTGCTTGAGCCACAGGCGCTGAGTCTTCAAGACTTTTCTTGAAGTCCACTGTGAAAGGTCAAAGAGCAAAAGTGAGAAATGATTCTGAGACCTGAACGAGAGGAAATCGGAGTTCAGGTTCTATGTGGGTGATGTGGCCTCTATTTCTACTTGGGTGCCAGCGAGCTGAGTCTGAGAAAGGAGTCAGGACGTGGGTGAAGGTGGATGGGAACTTAAAGGGTCACAGGGGTTGGAAACATTCACTCTTTCCTGGGTGGGACTGCCACGCACTCATTCCTTACTGGGCGAGTAGGTTCTATTTGTGCGGGTCTCTACATTTGACTCTATCACACTGTAGTCCATTTCCCAAAATAAAATAAGTCAAATGTTGACTTTTTGGGAGGAAGGAAACTGTTTGCAACTCTAACTGGCACTTGCTTCTGAGGACTACTCAGCAAGGGTCTCAAATACAAGTTATAAACTGACAGTCCGTGAACTGGATCAAATCTCCTAGTGTGTCTGCCTCACAGGGTGGGATGCTTTTGGAATTCACTTACTTAGGCTGGGTTTGGTAGCTCATGCCTGTAATCCTAGCATCTGGGAAGCTGAGGTGGGAGGATCTCTTGAGTTCCGGAGCTCGAGACCAGCCTGAGCAAGAGACCTCATCCCTACAAAAAATAGAAAAATTAGTTGGGCATGATGGTGCATGCCCGCTACTCCTGAGGCTGAAGCAGGAGGATCACTTGAGCCTGGGAGTTTGAGGTTGCAGTGAGCTATGATGAGGACATTGCACTCTAGCTGGGGTTGATACTGGAATTTCACTCTTCAGTAGGTCCTTGGTCTTGGGGATTCAAAGAATGAACCCATGGACTACAGATCAATGGTAAGACAGGACTTATATTAGAAGTTAAAAAGGAATACATAAAAGCACCAGAGCTTCTGAAGGGGGAAAAACTGAAGAACTCACTCAGGAGTCTCCACGTGGGCTCTTTTATCTAGGGGTATTAGGTCTAGAGGATTACACGGGGCTGGCAGTTGGTCCTTTACAGTCTTTGTCCCTGAGAAGGGATTAGGGAGTGTACGCCTACCCAAGGTGGAACCACCCAAAAAACCATCACAGGCTGCTATGTTCATGATCTTATCAGAGCCTAGAGGGTGTGCCCCCAAAATGACAGTCTGCTTTTGCCTGGAAATGGGGGTCTGAGCTCACCTGGACCTAGAAAATGGGAAGCTCCCTGTCTACCCCTGAATGGTGGAATCCTGTATCAGGGTGACAAAACAAGACTCTGACTCAAAAAATAAAATAAAATAAAATAATTTGACTTACTTAACAAATATTTTTTGAGCACTTAACTCTGTGCCAGGTACTACTCTAGACGCTTGGCATATAACAGTAAGCAAAGCCAGGAAGTGGGGGAAATCTCATCTTCACATATTTTGAGGATAGTGGCAGAAAATGGTCAATCAATATGTTTTTTGAATTTATTATTTTAGAAGGTGATAAATAGAAAAAAAAAAAAACAGAGAAGGAGGAGAGAGCACACTGTGGAAAGGAGGAGGTATTAGAATTTTAAAGAAGGTGGTCAGGAAAGGACTTGCTGTAGGTGACATCTGGGAAATACCTCTAGAGAAAAAGGAACCTTACGGGCATCTAGGGCAAGAGCTTCCCAGGCAGAAGGCACAGCAAGAGGCAGAAACATACTCATGGTATTCTTGAAACAGCAAGGATGTCTGCTTTTTATTTTTGTTATGTTCTGTTAGTCTACATTAGCTGCCTACATTTAAACATGGGGAATTTCACACCAAAATCTAGATTTCCAGCTTTTCATAGAAAAAAAATTCGGTTAAGACCTGACAATGAGGACTACAAATTGTTTCATAAAGTAACAACCTAGATCTGAGAAGTAGCTCTTCTCCCATAATGGGACATGTATCTCCAGTGTAACATAGTCCCCCTTGGTACCCTTAGGATTTTCTCCTAGACTCACTCCCAGCTTCTTCCTTTATTTCAATTGCTGCTCAAGCCCCTGTAGGCATTTAAGCCCTCATAGTCCTGGTAGGCTAGACCAGGCTTGGCTAGGCTATTGTCATGAGTAAACCCAGCAGCTCAGTGGCTTAACAGAAGATCTAGTTCTTGTTCACACAAAATCTAATAGGGGTGGGGCAATTCTTTCAGGCATTTGTCCTCCTGCAGTGACTCCAGGCCAACGTTATTTCCATACTATGGCTCTGGCATTTCAACTTCTGGACTTCATAGTCACCTTCAAAGGAGAAGTGAGAACATAGGGAGGTCACACTGGCCTGTAAAAGCTTCATCTTGGGAGTGATAAGTGTAGTCATATAGCCTTTCCTAACGGCAAGAGAGCTGGAAAGTGTAATCTTGCCATGTGCCCAGAGAAGAACAAAACTAAGAAGTATTGGTCTCTTTCCTACAGTTGTTTAAAACTGTTTTAAAACTATGTATCTAGCCTCAGCCAGAGCCATCTGGTTAAATCTCTATAATATAATATCATTGAGAGTTTTCCAGAGAGCAGTTTCCCAGCCACATGGCTGATTTATCTAAGCAATCTTCAGTAATTATATACATGACACAGAGGTTAAGTGTATGAGCTCTGGAATCAGCCAGCCTCTGTTTAAATTATGGCTCCATCACTGCTAACCATGTGACTTTGGACAAGATTTTTGACCTCTCTATACATGTTTCCTCATCTTTAATTTGCAGATAATAAGAGTTCTCACCACAGAGGATTAATATGAAGATTAAAAGAGATTATACATATAAAATGCTTTGTTGACTTCTTAGTAAATCCTTAATAAAGTATCCATCATCTTTAATAAATAATAGAGTATTATGAGATTTTTTAACTTTATGTTATGAAATATCATAGTCACAATTTGCAAAAATAGTGCAAAGAATTCCCATACACTCTTAGCAAATTTCCCAGATGTTATTACTTTATCACTTGCTTTATTCTCTCTTTTCTACACACACAATTTTTTTCTGAAATACTTAAGAATAAATAACACAACACCCCTTTACCGCTAAATATTTCAGTGTGTATTTTCTAAAAACAAGGACATTTTCTCATACAACCATAGTACCATTGCCAAAATCAAGACACTAAATGAAACAAGAGTATCATCTAATCTACAGACTTTATTCAGATTTTGCCAATTGCCCATTAATGTCTTCTTGTGGCCCAGGATCCAATTCAGAATAAAATGTCACATTCAGTTTTCGTATTTCTTTAATCTTCTTAATTTGAAACAGTTCCTCTTACTTTGTCTTTCATGACCTTGACATTTTTATAAAAGTAAAAGCTAGTTGTTCTATAGAATATTCCCTGGTTTCAGCTCAGCGCCCATAGCACACTGGTTACAGCGCCAGTCACATATGCCGAGGCTGGCAGGTTCAAACCCAGCCTGGGCCAGCTAAGCAACAATGCCAACTGCAACAGAAAAATAGCCAGGTGTTGTGGCAGGTACCTGTGGTCTCAGCTACTTGGGAGGCTGAGGCAAAAGAATCACTTGAGCCCAAGAGTTTGAGGTTGCTGTGAACTGTGAC
>NW_003852419.1:21431465-21439406 GCF_000181295.1 Otolemur garnettii
AAAAAAAAAAAAAAAAAAAGAAAAGAAAAAGGGCAGCGCCTGTGGCTCAAAGGATTAGGGCACCAGCCCCTTTATACTGGAGGCCGCAGGTTTAAACCCGGATCTGGGAAAAAAAAAAAAAAAAAAGAATATTCCTTGGTTTGGATTTGATGTTTCCTCATGATTAGATTCAAATTTATACATTATTGTCAATAATACTTCAGAAGAAATATAGCCTTCTTAATACTTCATGTTAAGAGGCCAATGATGCCTTTTTGTCTCTCTAATGCTAATGTTCCCTTTAATCACTTGGTTAAAGTGATAACTGCTGGATTTTCCCTCTTTAATAAGTATTATATTGGGAGATACTTTGGGAGATTGTATAAATAGGCTGGGCATGGTGGCTCACACCTGTAATTCTAGCACTCTGGGAGGTTGAGATGAGTGGATTGCCTGACCTCATGAGTTCAAGACCAGCCAAAGCCGGAGTGAGACCCCCCGTCTCTAAAAATAACCAGGCATTGTGGTGGACACCTGTAGTCCCAGCTACTTGGGAGGCTGAATCTGCAAGAGAATCACCTGAGCCCAAGAGTTTGAGGTTGCTGTGAGCTATGAAACCACAGCACTCTACAAGGTGATAGAGTGAGACTCTGTCTCAGAAAAAGAAAAAGAGAGGGCGGTGCCTGTGGCTCGAGGAGTAGGGCGCCGGCCCCATATGCCAGAGGTGGCGGATTCGAACCTGGCCTCAGCCAAAAAACTGCAAAAAAAAAAAAAAAAAGAGAGAGAGATATCATATAAAGATCCTGTTTCTCATCAAACTTTTGCCCACTAATTTCAGCTTTTATTGATGATTCTTGCCTGAATCAATTATTGCTGTGGTGGTGGCCCACAGCAGTGGTAATTTTCTAATGCCATCATCCCTTCTACAAGTCCTCATTAGTTAGCATTACATATTAAAGCTTGTTGGGTCCTCAAAGGAATAGGCCCTCTGGTATGGGACTAGGAGACCTGCCCTTAAATTAAAGATCATGAAGGTAGGCTGAACAATGGAAGAATATAGCAACACCTAAGGAGCTATGGAATGAGCACTGCTGTTCCTATAGAAACTGATGATGTGATTTCTAACATACAAGCATGTGGCCACTATCACACCACAGCCTTCTGAATTGGTGGATTAGGGTGAGGCAGTTGGATACAACCTTTCAAAGTTGCCCAAATTAAATTACACCTCCTAGGATATAGTAGATTCTTGGTCACAGTAAAGAAGCAGCTTCACCAAGCTTTCAGGAAGCATAAAATCAAGTGCAGATGAGAGGAATCAGTCTGAATGGGAACCCTGGGATGTTTCGACTTTTACAGTGCATGTAACACATGAGCCAGTGAGAGAAAAAGGCCAGAGAGGAGGAACAGGGTGGTATTATGAAAACCATGGTAAGAATCTGAAGAAAGAGAGCGCATTCAACATTATCTTCCACTCTTGGTATAGTTTTGGATCTGAAATAACTTGATTTTTTTTAGGTTATAAAATTTGGGTGAGCATTATTAATATGCCATAAAGTAATAGAAACATACCTGTGAGGTCTGGGTATCTGCCAAACTCCTTTTCTCAAAACAAAAACCATATGGCTGTTTGTCTGCCCAGGCAGCACCGCACCCAAACCCATAAGACTATACAGGACCTGTCGGCCCAGTTCTGATAGAAGGGCCTGGAAGCCAACTCCATCCCTACTGCCTCCAGGAAAAGGAACAAAGCCCAAGGCCCTGGAGTGTTTGGCTTAAATTTTTTATTGGTCAAGTTAAGAACCTCAAATAAGGTTAGCTTTGGGAAGAAAAATAGGATGAAACTCCTCTGGAAATAAGGAGAAAGAAGGAAGGAAAAAGCAAGGCTGAAGGATGATCCAGACAAAATTAAGACAGTGGAGAGAAGAGATGAGACCTTGACCTTCCCAGTAAATTAAGTGATGGAGTAGGTCAGAACTTCTTTGAGAAGAATGAAAAGTGCTTGGACCACTCACTTTAAAGAATTCAATAGAAAATCAAGAATAATAAAAGGGCTTCTCTGACAACAACAAAAAAACTTACGAATCTGAAAAGCAAACATGCCTAGATAATGCATCAGGTACAGATTGATTTGTTCCAGAACGCTTTACAGGTCTCTGCTGATTGTAGTATTTGTTGGAACTTCTATCTGAATGTCTAAGTCTGATAGAAATCTTTGGCAGACTAACTAATGGCATGCACTTTTCAATACTTAAATGAAATTTTCCACTCACAGCAAGCTGTTAAAATCCTAATTATCCCCCTGGAGCCTGGCCCTCTCAGTTTCAGAAACTAGCTCTTTACAAGGGAAGGAAATCATACGCATACCCATCCATACATACCATGAATGATATAAATTGATTTTTCATTTCCCCAAACAGTAAGATACCCTAAGTCACTCTTTGACACATTGACTTTCTGGGAATCCCATCGTTGGTCATTCCAAACAGAGTAATCTTTCTACCCATTCCAGGGATAAAAGCAGCTGGTTTGGGTTGGCAAATGCATTATGTCAGCTACGTGGAACATTTATTCATACTCTCACTGCCTGTTCATACCACACTATGGCCAATTATGAATGAAATGCCAGTTCCTTTCCTCCTGGGTTTTTGTGGAGAGAGAGAGAAAAAAGCATTTTCTGGAGAAATGAAAGCTGAAAACCCTGGCAAAGAAAGAGACAGTTCTCTAGGGAGAAGTAGGAAAAAGTTGTCAGGGGGAGAGATATAAGGAACCCATGCCAGAGGCAAAATACCAATATTGATGGCACCTTCTTCTAGCACTTAAAGGGCTTCTCCATGGATAGAGTTTCAGCAGGCTGCTAAGCAGTGAGAAGAATGACCCTCCCTTGATCCTGAGATCAAAGACTGAGTAAGCAGAGGCCATGTGACTGATTGCTAGAAAGGGACCCCCAGAACCGAGTGAAGGTTGGAGGAAGTTTGGGAAGCAAAGCCATGCTTTGACTGAAAGGTGAGCAACAATAGAAGGAAAGGGAATAAAAACCTTCTTAGTCAGCCCTGCAGAGAAGATAGAATTCATAAAATTAGGAAACTCAAACATACTCCACAAATATTTAGAATTTGCAGAATTTTGTTATTTGGGGGCTGACGTTAGATGGCAAGAGATGTGTGGTTTAAAAGATACACATCAAATTATATTTGCATTTTGCAAAATATGCCTTGTAAGAAACCTACAAAAAGCACTCTGGAAGACTTAGGCAGGTGGATTGCTTGAGATCACAGGTTCCAGATCAGCCTGAGCAAGAGTGAGATCTCCGCCTCTAAAAATAGCTGAGCATTGTGGCAGGCACCTATAGTCCCAGCTACCCGGGAGGCTGAAGCAAGAGAATCACTTGAGCCAAGAGTCTGAGCTTGCTGTGAGCCATGACTCCGCAACCCTCTTCCAGGGGCGACAAAGTGAGATTCTGTCTCAAAAAAAAAAAAAAAAAAAAGAAAGAAAGAAAGAAAGAAAAGAAACCTACAAAAAAATGATGAAGGATTTTATGATGTAACACAGGGATTCAGTAACTGTTGGAAGCTGTCACCTCCCTAGTCTGGAGAGATAGGACTATTACCAGGGTCTAGAAGCCAGGCTGCCCGGTGAGGGCTGGCTCCACAGCTGTTGTCTCGCAGTGGAATTGTGCAGCATCTTTCTGACTCCCACCTCCACGCAGTCTCCACACCTGTTAAAACTCCTCAAGAGCTCCTGAGACTTCAAGTGTGATCAAGGGCACTCCATTCACCTCAGAATCTGACCCTGCCCCCACTCCAACACGTCTCTTCTGACAGCCAGCTTCAATCCCAGGCTCCTGCCAGACTAAACCTACTTAACCTTGTTTTCCTATGGAAAATTTCAAAAATGCAAAAAGGCATAGAAAGTAATACAACAAATGCCCATGGATCTACCACCAAATCTAAACATACAAAAGTATAAACAGAGCTGAAGCTGCCTTTAGAAACTTTCCAGGATTATACTCCCCTCTTTGATCCACAGCCAGTGAAAACCATCTTCCTGAAAATGTTTACCATTTCCAGGTAGGGTCTTCATGCTTTTATTAAATATATAAGGATCTCTAAATAGCAAATGATATTATAGGTTTTAAGAGATATATATGTATATGTGTGTGTGTATATATATACATATATAGTAACTTTTGGTAACTTTTTCATTCAATGTTACGTTTAAGAGATATTTATTTATTTATACACAGAGCCCTATATAATTCATGTGTTTTTTTTTTTTTTTTTTTTTTTTGAGACAGAGCCTCAAGCTGTCCCCCTGGGTAGAGTGCCATGGCATTACAGCTCACAGCAACCTCCAACTCCTGGGCTCAAGCGAGTCTCCTGCCTCCGCCTCCCAAGTAGCTGGGACCACAGGCGCCCGCCACAACGCCCGGCTATTTTTTGGTTGCAGCCGTCATTGTTTTGGCGGGTCCGGGCTGGGGATTTGAACCCGCCACCTTAGGTGTACGAGGCTGGCGCCTTAGCCGGTTGAGCTATAGGCACCGAGCCTAATTCATGTGTTTTAACTGTTTCATATTATACGATATAATTTATTTATTCCTCCATAATATAAGTGGTTTCCAAATTTTTGCTATTACAATGTTGCATTAACATTTATATTCTTGTGTCACTGTGCTCATACACAGGGGTTTCTCTGGAAGGTATTTCTAAGATAGAGTTACAACTAGTTCATGTATTATGTGCTATTTGAATTATTGGACACTGGCAAATTCCTCTCCACAATGGATGTACCAATTTACAATCCCACCAGCAAGAAAATGAGAATTCCTCTTGCTCCACATTCCAACTAGTAAAGTTGGAAATTCTTTCATGTTTGTTGGCTGTTTGAGTCTCCTGTGAATTACCAGTTAATACTCATCATCCATTCTATATTGGGATGTTTGCTTTTTCCTATTTGTGGGAATTCTTTATATATTCTGGATATTAGTACTATTTTATGCCTTGCAAATATCTTGTGGTTTTGGTATGTCTTTACATTTCTAAAATATGGTGTCTTTTAAACTATGGAGGTTTTAGCTTTATATTTTGATGTAGCCAAATTTATCAATTTTTTGTGGTTCTTGTTTTTTATATTTTATTTAGGAAATACTTTCTTATTATGAGGTTAGAAAATACTCTATATTTTTCCTAAAGCTTTAAAATTTTTGCTTTTCATGTACAGGTTTTTAATCTATCTGAAATTTATCTCTCATCTATTATGAAATACAGTTCTAATTTTATAACTGAATAAAAAATTCAAATGATCACTTTTGCCAGCAACATTTATCACATTGCTCATTCTTTTATCACTGATCTGCAAGGACAGTTCTGTTATCCATCAAAGTTCCATATTTGTGCAGATCTGTTTCAGTGCTGTCTGTTCTATTCCAATGGTTCACCTGTGTATTCCTTTGCTAATGTGTATTGTGTTGATTATAGCTTCATATTAAGGCTTAATATCTTATGTGGTGTATCACCTCATCTTGTTTATCAAATTTGTACTTTTTCTTGGCCCTTTTCTGTTTCAAACAAATTTTAAAATTAGCTAATTAAATTTAATATCAAAAAACTGAATTTTTATTTTTATTGGAAATTCATGAAATTTATAGATTTATTCATGGAAAATTGAAATCCTTACTATCTTGTATTTTCCTTCTATGAACACAGTATACTACTTCATTTATTTAAATCAGCTATAATACATTTCAATAAACATTTATAATTTTCCCTGGCCAGGTATGGTGGCTCACACTTGTAATCCTAGCACTCTAGGAGACCAAGGCAGAAGGATCACTTGAGGTCAGGAGTCCAAGGCCAGCCTGAGCAAGAACAAGACCTGTCTCTACCGAAAAATTAGCTGGGGTGATAGAATGCAACTGGGGCCCCATTTTTAGTCTTCTTAAACAGAACAATGGCCATCTAAGCATTTTGTATCTTGCCAAACTAAGTTTCATAAATGATGGAAAAATAAAGACTTTTCCAGACAAGACTTCTACACTAAAGGAATTTGTCATGACTAGACTAGCATTATAGGAAATGCTCAAAAGTGCATTATATAATACATGGAATAGCTACTCCATGGAATATACATACAATAGATACTCACCAATATAAAAACACCCAAAAGTTAAAGCTCACAGCTCCTATGAAACAATAGCACAGGAGGGAAAACACAACAACAAGGTATCATCCAACATGATGAACAGAACGATATACTACGTGTCAATATTAACACTTACCATGAATGGTCTTGATGCCCCATTTAAAAACCATAGAGTGGCTGAATGAATGAAAATATGCAACTCTAGTCTATATTTCCCAAGAAACACATCTAACTCTCAGATTCAAGGTAAAGGGATGAGAAAAGCATTCCATGCAAATAGAAACCAAAAATAAGCAGGTGTAGCCATTTTTTGGTTGCAGTTGTTTAGCTGGCCCAGGCCAGGTTTGAACCTTGAACCTGTCACCCTTGGTGTATGTGGCTGGCGCTGTAACCACTGTGCTATGGGCACTGAGCCAAGAACTGGTAGGTATTTTACAGAAATTATTCCATAACATCAAGAAGGAGAGAAACTTTCCTAACTCATTCTATGAAACCATTGTCACCTTAATACAAAGCAAGGAAAGAACACACACACACACAAATAAAACTACAGATCACTACTTCTTATGAACATAGATGCAAAAATATTCAGTGAAACACTAGAAAATCAAATCTAATAGCATATCAAAAAGATAATCCACTATAACTAAGTGGGCTTCATCCCAGGGATGCAAGGAAGGTTCAACATATGGAAATCAATAAACGTGATTCACCACGTGCACAGAAAAAAAAATAATGAAGAATAGCACCTGTGGCTCAGTGAGTAGGGCACCAGCCCCATATACCAAGGGTGGTGGGTTTGAACCCAGCCCTGCCAAACTGCAACAAAAAAATAGCCGGGCGTTGTGGCAGACACCTGTAGTCCCAGCTACTCGGGAGGCTGAGGCAAGAGAATTGCCTAAGCCCAAGAGCTGGAGGTTTCTGTGAGCTGTGACACCACAGCACTCTACTGAGGGTGATACAGTGAGGCTCTGTCTCTAAATAAATAAATAAAAGATCATTTGATCATTTCAATAGATGCAGAAAAATCATTCAATAAAATCCAGCACTTTCTCATGATAAAAAACCCTCAAGAAACTAGGCATAGAAGAAACATACCTCAAAATTTTAAAAGCCATGTATGACAAACCCACATCAGACATCATACTGAATAAGGAAAATTTGAAAGCACTCCGCCTAAGAACTGGAATTAGAAAAGGGTATCCACTGTCACCAGTTCTATTTAACACAGTACTAAAAGTCCTAGCCAGAGCAATCAGGGAGGAGAAAGAAATAAAGCACATCAAAATCAGGAAAGAGAAGGTCAAACTATCCCTATTAGCTGATGATAGGATCCTTTACCTAGAAAACCCTAAAGACTCCACCAAAAGACTCCCAGAATTGATAAATTTAGCAAAGTCTCTGGTTACAAAATCAATGTGCACAAATTAGTAGCATTTCTATACAGAGTAAAGCTGATGGTCAAATCAAGTATGCAATAGCATTTGTAATAGTACGAAGAAAATAAAATACCTAGGCATATACGTAACTAAGGAGGTGAAAGAGCTTTACAAGGAGAACTATAAAACACTGATAAAATAAATCATAGAGGGCATGAACAAATGGAAAAACATACCAAGTTCATGGATTGGTAGAATGAACATCATTTAAAATGACCATACAGGCTCAGCGCCTGTGGCTCAAGTGGCTAAGGCGCCAGCCACATACACCCAAGGTGGCGGGTTCGAATCCAGCCCAGGCCGCCAAACAACAATGATGGCTGCAACCAAAAAATAGCCGGGCGTTGTGGCGGGTGCCTGTGGTCCCAGCTACTTGGGAGGC
>NW_003852419.1:21440221-21443435 GCF_000181295.1 Otolemur garnettii
AAAAAAAAAAAAAAAAAAAAAATTTTTCTCAAATAAAACGTAGAAAAAACTATCCCAAACATCAGCCTAGGCAAAGAACTTATGACAAAGATCCCAAAAGCAAATACAGCAACAACAAAGATAAATAAATGGGACTTAGTTAAACTAAAAAGCTTCTGCACAGCAAAGAAAATAATCAACAGAGTAAACATACAACCTATAGAATCAGAGAAAATATTTGCAAACTATACATCTAATAAAGGGCTAATATCCAGAATCTACAAAAAACTCATATCAGCAAGAAAAAAAAAGTGGGCAAAAAACATAAGCAGAAGTTTTTCAAAAGAAGATAGACAAATGGCCAACAAACATGTGAAAAACTGCTCAACACCACTAATCACCAGGGAAATGCAAATTATAAATAAAACCACAATGGGAAATCACCTTATCCCTTCAGAATGGCCATTATTGAATAGTCATAAAAACAATAGATGTGGCTCAGCACCTGTGGATCAAGTGGCTAAGGAGCCAGCCACATACACCTAAGGTAGCAGGTTTAAATCCAGACTGGGCCCACCAAACAACAATCATGGCTGCAACCAAAAAATAACCAGGCATTGTAGTGGGCGCCTGTGGTCCCAGCTACTTGGGAGACTGAGGCGGGAGACTCGCTTGAGCCCAGGAGTTGGAGGGTGTTGTGAGTTGTGATGCCACAGCACTCTACCCAGGGGGACAGTTTGAGGCTCTGTCTCAAAAAATAAAAAACAAAAAAACAATAGATGCTAGCAGGGATGGAGAGAGATAGAAATTCTGATACACTGTTGGTTGGGCTGCAAATTAGTACAACTTCTAGAAAAACAGTATAGAGATTCTTCAAAGAAATAAATTTTGATTTACCATTCAATCCCAACAATCCCCCTCAAAGGAAGTCATTTTATTTAAAAAAACAAAACAAAACAAAAAAAATGCCTGCACTCAAATGTTTATTGTAGCACAATTCACAATTACAAAGATGTAGAATCAACCTAAGTGCCAATAATTCATGAGATGATAAAGAAAATGTGGTATATGTCTATATTAATATACACCATGGAGTACTATTTAGTCATGAAAAAGAATGAAATAATGTCTTTTGCACCAACTTAGATGGAACTGGAGAACATTCTCCAAAGTGAAATATCTCAGGAATGGAAAAAGAAATGCTGCATGTACTCACTAATAATTGGAAACGAAATAATGGGTACACATGGATTACACAAAGAGATGTGAAGGACATTGGATACCAAGAAGGAGGGATGATGGAAGGAAAGCAAGGGATGAAAACTTACTTATTAGGTATAATGAACACTATTGTGGTGATGGACACACTAAAATCTCTGACTTAAGCATCATACAAGGTATCCATGTCCCAAACAATTTGGTATCCCCTTAATATTTTGGAATAATATGAGGTCAGACAGTTAAGTTCATGAACTCATCCTGGAAAAAGTGCTACATACCTCATTGCTGAATGAATATTCCCATGGTCACCTTCGAGGTACTCCCCTTGGGAAGCTATGCACCAATGCCAGTGCCAACTCCACCCTTCAAAGCAATTTTGGAATTCTTTCTGGAATAGCCATCAAAGCTATCATCTTATAAGTTCTAAAAATTAAGTTCACATACTCATTGTAGAAAAAATGCTGCATATTTCATTGCTGAATATCAACAGTCACCTTTGAAGTACTCCCCTGGACCATCTGATGACTGTAGGGATATTCAGCAATGAGGCATGTAGCACTGTTTCCAGGATAAGTTCATGACCTTAATTGTTCAACCTCCTCATGTATATTTATGTAAATATAAAATATATATGTTACCTGACAAAAGATATTTTTGTATTTTGTAGGTAAATTTCTATTTTTAATTATGTCACATAAAAGTGTAAAAATTACAAATAAAGAGGGTGCAAAAATGTATACCAGTACCCATTTTAAGAAAGAAAAAAACTATATTAGATTTGTAATACTCAAGTCACATTCGACTTCTGCAATTACAAGAGGTGTTTGACATGATTTGTATTTATCTTTTGTTGTTAGCATATACTAAGTATTACAATTTTAATACAGTCTTTTCCTTTCTTAAAATATGCGTACATTTTGGGGGTACCCTCTATGTATGTTGTGGGTATCAAAAGGATGCCAGATTTGGAGTTCAAAAGCCAGCCTTTGCTATTTATAAGAACTGTATTGCTCAAAAGAGGAAAAGGGCTCATCAGCTAAGGGCTCAGAACAACTCACTCCAGTTCCTTAGTGCGTGGATGTGCTAGGTTCTCTTTTATACCTCGGTACAACCCAAGATGCAACCCTGCCCCCCCTCTACTCCAAGAACTATTTTGCAAACCACTGGGGAGGAGGGGCTTTGTGACACAAGGGACAAAGCACATGCTGGAAATAGATAGGTTATCCATGTTTGGCAAACACCTAACCCAGAGGATGGAGTTGGAATGACTGAGGTCTCTCTTCTACTAATATTCAGGATGATAAGGGGATGGGGCCTGATATTAGCTGTTAATATAAACTTTAACCCTTTCCTTTATCTCCTTTCCCAGAGATAAACCCAACCAGCCAGGCTTTACCTCCCTTTCTGGAGATCTGTTTTCTTCAAGGTTAATGTGTAGTATGTCACATTCATGCTTTTATATCGTGCAATAGCATACATACTGACTTATGTTTAAATTTAAATGGACAATTTTATGCTATGTGTGTCTTTTAGCAACTTGCTTTCTTTTTCAATCAACTCTTTTTGAGATTTATCAGTGTTTATACATGCAGATCTAATAAAGTGTGAAGAACTACATTTTATTTACCCGTGTCCCAACAAGTGAACAGTAAGATTGTTTCCACTATTTGCTGTAAGCAACAGAGATACAGTGAAAACCTTGTACTTGCTCCTTGTGCATAGAAACTGCAATTGTTGATGGGAATTATTGGTTTAGAAATTTTCTCAATTTCCTCATAATACATAATAAACTCTGAAACATTTAAATGAATGTCTCCATTGTTCTATGTGGTCTTAAAATGTCTCTGGACAAAGTGTGGTTTGATCCTTAGGGTATGTTAACCTCATCTTATGCTAAGATAAAAGACACAGCAAAATCAACAATACTGACCTTTGCAGCTTAAAAAAAGAAGTATGATTTTGGCTCGGCACCTGTAGCACAGTGGTTATGGAGCCAGCCACATACACCGAAGGT
>NW_003852419.1:21443646-21444712 GCF_000181295.1 Otolemur garnettii
AAGAAGACGAAGTGGAATTTTATGGGATTATCTGACCCTTATTTGTCTTTGTATGTGTGTATCCTAGTTTCTCAGTTAGACCATGAGCCCCTTGTAAGAAGTAATTACATGTTAGACTTCTCAGAATTCCCAGCGCCTAGGAGAGGGCCCTTAACATGGTGTAACATCAGCATGTGCCTCAAACCAGCACCACTGGCAACATTCTGCTTGTTAGAAATGCAGAATCTCAGGTTCCATCCCAGACCTACTCAATCAGGTTCTGCATTTTAACAAGATCCCCAGGTAACATTGAAGTTTGAGCAGCACTGGTATAAACTGATTGTTCCCTCAATTTTGATTGTGTTATCATCACTATCTCATATTCCCTGATCCTATATTTATTTGCTTTCAAGAGCTTTAACTATTATGGTGCCACATAATCAGTGCTACTCAATGTGCTCTGAGGCAAAGGGACCTTTTCAGACCAGTGAGAGACAAAAAAAAAAATCTTTCCAAAGAAGATGATATATGAGCAAGTCTTATGGGACTTATAGTCAGTAACCAAATAGAAAAGGGAAGGGTGTTTTAGGCAGAGGGAATCAAGAAAGAAAAGGTACACGTGCTTGCAGAATGTTCAGGAAGCTCCAAGTAATTGAGTGCATATGAAGAAGCAGCACAACAGGAAGCTGATGGCATCATTATGAAAGATCTTATTTACTAAGCAAAAGAGTTCTGTTTTTATTATCAGGCAGGCCGGGAGAAACTAGTAAAATATTTTTGGTAAAGTGACACAATTACATTTGTACTATAGATAGATCATTCTGGAAGCAGTGTTCAGAGTGAATTTGGGGACAGCTGCATTGGCCAAAGTATCCCGAAAGATGGCAAGGTAGCCAGCATGTCCAGAAGTGGTCCATAGACCAGGGTCAACAAAGGGAGTCTTGAGATACCTTACCAGGGAAGATTGCTCTGCATAGCTGAAAGACAGGTACCTGCATGACTGCAGGTTCTTTCTAGACAGGAATCTAGATTGCTGATCAGTGAGAGGTGGAGCTGGCAAGGGTTAGCTGCAGTAACACTTTATTAG
>NW_003852419.1:21445135-21447605 GCF_000181295.1 Otolemur garnettii
CTTTCGAGTCATATGTGTTCATTCATTTGATAAACACTTGAGCATTATTATGTGTATAATACTGGTGGAAGGATAAAAGCACCATAATACTCTCATAAACACTTCCAGGGGCTAAAACCACCAACCTCAGTTCTTTAGTGTATGAATTTTAAAGGTTCTTTTTTAGACCCAAGCACAACACAAGATTCAACCTTGCCTCACCCCACTCCAGGAACTGCTTTGTGAACTACAGAGAGGATCTTGCAACACCTGGAACACTGATCCACTTGAACCTGTGCTCAGGAGCCCTGAGGTGGACACAGGATTCAGAGGCATGCCATCTTTGCATGATCTGTCTATCTCAAATTCCACGCAGCTAGCATAGAGAGCGGGTCTATCTAACAGCCAGTAAGGATTCACCAGCATGCAATCGCCACCACCAAAGCAATAACTGATGTTTGCTGGTACTTACGAAGTCCCAAGCCCAGTGTTCAACACCTTATCTGCAGGTCACCTAGACCTCACACAGATCCAAGAAGTACACACAATTTTTTTTTTTTAAATAATTGCTTTACTTCAGTATAAAACCTATGGAAAAGTGCATCAAATACATGCAACACCTTTTCACGTACCTGAGATTAGGCTGCAGACTCTTGGTGGACAGAGTATCTTATTCATCTTTATGCCCCTCCAGCAGTTTGGATTGAGACTTGACATACCAGTTAATGTTTGTTAAGTGGTAAAATTATAAGTTAACAGATAAAAGAAAATAAATGGCCCCTTGTCATAACAGTTCTCAGTTCTCAACTTTTGATACATGTTATCATCACCTGTGGAACTCTGAATGACATAGCTGTCAATGCCCCAATTCTGGAAAATCTGATGCAGTGGGTGTATCCTGATTTTTTAACTGTATTTTTTTGTTGTAGTTGTTGAGACAGAGCCTCAAGCTATCCCCCTGGGTAGAGTGCCATGGCATCACAGCTCACAGCAACCTCCAACTCCTGGGCTCAAGCAATTCTCCTGCCTACAGGTGCCTGCCACAATGCCCAGCTATGTTTTTTCGGTTGGAGATGTCATTGTTGTTTGGCAGGCCCAGGCTGGATTCAAACCCGCTAGCTCAGGTGTATGTGGCTGGCACCTTAGCCACTTGAGCCACAGGCACCAAGCCTCTAACTGTATTTTTGATCAGACAAATATTTTCATTCACTTTAACCCCATGCTTTTCTCAAAAAGAACATGTTTTCCATGACTTCACTAAATCATAGACGAAAAACACCATTAAGTGTACCTATAATCACCGTCTAAAATGACTTTTCTTATATAACTCTTCCTTCCAAATAGTTAGACTAAAGTACTCTAGGGAATATCATCTTAATGGATTTTTAAAACTCGCATTGTCAACATTTTTACATGAAAAAGAATAAAGGTAATCATTGGAATAACAGTGAAAATTTTTCTGGCAGTGCATAAAAGGGCAATAGTTACTAGGCTGAGAAGAAATTCATTAAGATTAAGGATAGCAATAACATCCAAAGAGTTTACCACGCTATTTATAAATGCAATATTCTAAATATTGTTCTATTTTTATTGTCAGTAGGACCTTATTGGTGTCCTATTATGACAGAAATGTAAATACTAAATACAAAAAAACCTTTGAAATGATGCCTGTGTGGCTGTTATAAGCATACTAAGGGCTTACGCCTGCAATCCCAGCATTTTGGGAGGCTGAGACAGGAACTCACTTGAGGCCAGGAGTTCAAGACAAGCCTGGACAATATAGTGAGACACTGTCTCTAAAAAAAAATTTTTTTTTAAATATTAGCTAGGCATGTAGTGCATGCCTATAGTCCTAGCTACTAGGGAGGCTAAAGTAGGAGCATTGCTTGAAACCAGGAATTCAAGGTTATAGGGAGCTATGATTACACCACCACACTCCAGCCTGGGCAATAGAATGAGATCTTGTCTCTAAATAATTGATTGAGTGATTGATTAATGTCTTATCATTAATTTCATTTATTTGATTATTCATTCTTTCAACAAATGTTAAATGAGCACTATACGAGGCACTCGCTACATGGAGATAAAAAATACAATTCTTTCCTTTGAAATTATCAGTTTAGTAGCACAAAGGAAATAAGAAATTACAATGAATACAATAAGAGCAATATTAAAGATATACTCAAGGTACTACCGAGGTTTAGAAGAGGAGCAACAGATCTAGGGGTGGTGTGTGGGAGAAGATGTCAGTTAAAGCTTCCAGAAGGAGTAACTCTTGAGCTTTGAAATCTATCTTAAAGGAAAAAATAGGCTCAGCACCTGTGGCTCAAGTAGCTAAGGCGCCAGCCACATACACCTAAGGTGGCGGGTTCAAATGCAGCCCGGGCCACCAAACAACAATCATGGCTGCAACCAAAAAATAGCTGGGTGTTGTGGTGGGTGCCTGTGGTCCCAGCTACTTGGGAGACCGAGGCAGGAGACTCGCTTGAGC
>NW_003852419.1:21448267-21449315 GCF_000181295.1 Otolemur garnettii
GTATTCTGTATGTTGACTGAGCTCAACTAGACAGCTCTGCTCTAAGTGATGTTTGCTGGATCTAAAATCCATCTGAAGGCTCATTGGCTTTGAGATGTCCAAGATGGCTCACTCATATGGCTGGCTGTTGGCTGGAGGTCAGCCAGAACAGCTCAGTTCTCCTCTGTGGCCTTTTCATATAAATCGGGCTTCCGCAGCACTGTGCTCTGAGGACAGTCGTACATTTTACAGAGTCTCCCTTCCAAGAGGGAGCATTCAAAGCCACAAAGTCAAAGCTTCACATGTCATAATGCTAGGAAGTTACACAGCACCACTTCCACTCATTCTATTGGTCAAACCTCACCACAGGCTAGCACACACTGAGAGGAAACATAGGCTTCATGTCGCAATGCAAGAAATGGCCAAAAAACCCCAGCTATCTTTAATTCCCTATACTGGCATTTTCAGCTTTTGTACTGAAAGAAGGGCTTCCATAGTATATGTAAGTTGAAGATTTTCTGAAACATAGGAAAGGGGTTTAGAAACTGAGCATTCTCTCCCTCTCTCTCTCTCCCTCTCTCTCTCTCTCTCTTTTTCACACACACCCATGTCCATGGTCAGAAGCAGGAAGAAGAGCATGCCGAGTAGAGGGAAGAGTACTGGAAAGTCACGGAGAGGGCTTCAGCTGATAACTGCCGCTTAAGTAGTACACTACTCGTGATAATATAATTCCTGCTGTTCTCTTCCCAGCACTACATTAGAACTGCTTCTAGTTGAGCAGAGTTGTAATTCTACTGTATTTGTGCACATTAGAGGGCTTAAACTAATTACGATTGATTCAGAAGTTGCAGTCCTTGCTTTGTTTTTCTCTTTCTGCATCTCTAAAACCGTTTTTAAGATCATTGTTTATAAGATCTGCTCCAGGATTAGAAATGTGTACTGTATTTGACAATGACTGCCTAGGGAATGCAGCAATTTGAAAATAAATAAATTCAGACCTCATCTATACACAGGTATTTTTAAATAGTCTTTCATTTTTCATTATAAAAATACTCAAAGTAGGTGGTAC